>NC_142144.1:39919677-40227338 GCF_024610735.1 Ursus americanus
GAGCTAAGACTTGGCCAGTAACAAAGCCTGAATTGATCAGTACTATTTACCAGGATATGGCACAAATTAGCACTAACTATGTATTTGTTGATTGAACAGGCTGAACACACGTACTGTACTGACCCTGGGCTTCTTGCTTTTGTTTGGTTGTGGGATGTGGGACAGAGAAGAATGACAGCACTTACTGTCCTCTTTGTGTTTTCCTGTCATTGCTATCCTATTACTCTGTTCCAGGCAGGCAAAGTCACCTTTGAAATTTTCTCCAGCTGAATAAGAAAAATGTATATTTTAAAATGATCTGTGACAGTTTGATCTTCAAGCACACCAAATTAAAAAATTATAATCTTTTTTTCACCTGATTACATCTTCCTAAATGCTTAGAGAGGCATATTTGATGAAATGTTATACATTTTATTGGAATATGATAGCATCTTACACATTTCACCTTCTGCCTTATGAGACAGTGGATTCCTTTATGAAGTGCCACTGGGTCTAATTATGTATCAGAGCCTAGACCTCTACTGAAGTCAGTGCTTGTTTTTCTTGACTAAGGACTGCACAAGCAAACACAGTGTGATTTGCATTTTATCCCCTAGAGTAAAACAATACTGTATACTCCATTTCATTGGAGGTATTGACTTTTTGAAGTGTCCCAAAATGTATTGAACCAATCAGATTTTTTTCTTGAGCTGTTTAAATTATTGAATATGTGCATTTAATTTGTCCTGCCATGGGAAGGAAAGAATTTTATTGCAACTGATGAAGATTTTTCTTTTCCTTTCATTCTTCTTTTCATGGCTTTGTATTTTGTTAGTTTCATCTTATAAGGGAAATATTTTACATTCTTTTAAAGAAAATAGGAATATAGAAGCTTTGACCTCCCCCTTGCCACCAAGCTTCAAACTTAAGTCTCAACTTTAAACTCTGTTACTTCTGGTATTTACTCCATATTTCCAGTTAGTGTGCATAAACTTTCCCACCAGTATCTTCCCAATAAATTAAATACATTTTTAGATTAAACCAAAATTGTAACTATCAAATTTCAGAACATCAGAAGATTAACATCCCAGATGTCTCCAGAAAACGAAAAGTAATCACACCCTAAAATCAGGGATCAAATGTCATTTCACTTCTTAATAGTTAGCAAGGAGAGATGGAGTAAAATCGTAAGTCTGGTGCTATTCTGAAATGTGATGACATTTTAGATCATTCGAATTTTGTTGATGATCGTGTGTACCTCTTCTGTGTGGAGATTCATGCCTTTCATTTCTGGTAAATTTTATTATAACATTCCTTTATTATTACTACTTTCTTTTTCTCTCATCTTTTCTTAAACTCCTATTCATTGAGTTTTTGGGTTTTCTGCTTTTATCTGTTATCTGTTATCAGTTTGAAAATGGAAGAAATGACACAAAATTTTCCATTTTCATATTTGTCCCCGATTTAAATGTTGCCTTAGAATACATTTTCCTGTTTAGGTAATGCAGTGAATAAGAAGAATTTGGGATTTTGTTGTTGCTGTTGTTTAGCTCATTTTTCTATTTTCATTGCTGAAAAAAGAAGCACTTTGGGGGGTTTATATAATTCTTCTGGAAATCATTTGATCTCTTTTATTTTTTTAAAAGATTTTATTTATTTATTCGAGCACATGAGTGAGGGGAGGGGCACTGGGAGAGGGAGAGAGAATTTCAAGCAGACTCTGCGCTGAAAACAGAGCCTGACTCAGGGCTCAGACTCACCACCCTGAGATCCTGACCTGAACAGAAATTAAGAGCTGGATGCTCAACTGACTGAACCACCCAGGTGCTCCTGATAAGATTTATTATGTCATTTTGTCAACATACCTTAACCTTATTGATCATAAAGCTTTGTGTGGCCTCCCGCATAGCAAAATACACTTTTGACGTTTTGGACTTCGACTGTATATATCCCTCCAACGTCTGAGCTTCTGCTTGCTTACCTATAGGTTAAGATAGCAAATTCCCAGCTGCTTCAGGCTTCTCTATATTTTCAAAAATTTGATTGTAAACCTCTTCTGGATTTCTGGCAACAAATAATGGGGAAATAAATTATCTTTTTTTAAGTTATTACCAAATACATTTGATACATATATCCAGGTCTCAGTTTTCAAGTTAAGATTGTGACATCTCTGCACGGCTTTGGACATGAATTTTGTAGCCCAGATCTAGGCATAAATTAGGATAAAAAGCATTTACTGAGCATTTACCTTGGTGTAGATATGGTAGTAACAGCTTTAGAATACATTATCTTATAGATCTTACAACAACTCTATCATGCAGGTACTACTAACTATCTTCATTTTATGAGTGAGGAAACTGAAATATAGAGAGGTTAACTTGTTTAGTGTTGTACACATAATAAGCTTTGAAGCCTGGTTCAAATTCAGTTTGTGGGACTCATGGGCAGACTGTTCAGCACTCTTGTATTCCTAGAGGAGCAGGTTTGCATCAACATCTTACAGTGTATTTTCAGTGTCACAGTATAGAATTTGATTGTGGAGAATAGTATGTGAAGGGATTATTGCCTGAAATGCCTTTAGTTGGAGTATTGCTTATTTGAGGAATGTAAGATCTTATGGGAAGAACATAGAATTTATGCCAAAAAACAAAACAAAACAAAAAACACAGAGTTGAACCACTGTTAGTAATCCTACATCAGTTTGTTTTTACCATTTACTAAAATAAAACAATAAAACACAATGCAATAAACAAACACTGATGGAATAATTTAAATGTGTATTATTTGATAGCATAAATTAATTTTTATTGGACTCATTTTAAGTTTTACGTACCCACAGTTCATTAACATGTTCTTTTGTTGTTCAAATTAATACGATTACTTAGAGTTTTGTGTGTATGTGAGTGTATGTTGTGTTTCTAAACTACCCTTTAGATATTCAGTGCCACTTTTATTTTACATTCTTGCATTTATGTTTGAGAGTTGATGACCACTGTCTTCAGGGTCTCACGATGCTTCTGGACACAGAGACTGGTAAACCTGATGGTTCTGTGGGCAAAGCTGTGCATATTGGTATTTCCCAGATGTCCTTCAAATTTCGTGAGTATAACAGCTTTTCCCACCTAAGAGAAATCATAACAGCACTAGACAAAGTAGACTGCTTTGACCTGGTTCAGTCAGTCCCACTTACACGTATGTTCATTCTGCCTCTTGCCCTCTGCCCCACATCATGCATTTCTAAAAACCAAGTTTACCTATTTAAAAAGAGTAGTTCTTAAAAATATACATATAAACATGTAGTTCTTGTCATTGAAAACAAGGTATAAATAGTTATATGCAACTAAACTAAGATTTACTGTGGTCGTCTTGTGGTTGAAAAGGAATTTTAGAGTTACAGCTTAACTCAAAGCTGATCACTGTTTGCAATATGCTTCAATTAGAAAACTATAATTATAATATTTCTTACATTAACAGGCCTATTTTTATATATGCTGTAGTATGTCTGTTATCAGTATCTACTTATCTGCAGTTTCCACTCAATACAGATTTTTTTTTAGAGAGTTCTCAACAAAATATTTGTGAAGCCAAATAACAATATGCAAATAAAACAGGTAAAATTCTAAACAATCAGAACAGTTAAGTTCAGACAGTTTGGCATGTGAATAAAAGATGGTGCCAAAACATTGCTTTAGAACATTGTAATTTCATATTTACATCTCATTGTAATACTTAAATCTTCATCAGAGTTCTCATGCTGTCCATTTGAGAGTTTTGAAAGAGCTTTAAGAACATTTGATGACTATCAATTAAGGATAAGGTATTGTAATATTAAAATTATGCCATTTTATTGGTTTAAACTTTTATTTCCTGTAGCCTATAGAAGCCAAATACATTCCTTCCATTCTTACCATCCCTGGCCTTTTAAAGACTTTAGATGTAGACAGATGATATGCTGATTGTTTGATAGATACATGGACAGATAGACATAAAACTATGTATCTGTCCTTTTAGGATTATCTCAATTTAAGTCCTTATATTTTATATTATTCCTAATCTTTTTAATATTCTGTCATATTTTTCCTTGACTTTGTAGCCATATTCTTGGTTCAGAAAATACGTATTTGTTACCTAGTTGGCTGGTTTTTTACAGATGTCATTTTAATAACCATCAGATCTTGAAATCTTAACTGCCCATTAAATTCTCATAGTTTGTTGCCATCATTTACTTGGGATTTAGCAACATCAAATGAAAAGACAAGAGAGGTATAAGGTGTAATTAACCAATGATGAATGAATGCAAAACAGCCTACAAAGTATATGCCTTCAAATCCAAATACTGGCAGAAATCAAGAAACTCCTCCACCTTCCCTCTATATCTGTACTACCATATGGAGGTAGTTCTACTAACATTTGCTTTATGGTCATCTCCATGGAGATCTTGGGGGTTATCTCTTTTCACGGTAGAGTTCTGAGGTGAAATAGAGAAACTGCTGCTTGTTTTATGCAAGAGTCTGGGGTTCTTTAGAAATATAGCGGGAGAGAGGAGGAAATAGTTCATTGTAGCACATTATCTACTTCTGGAAAAGATACTACGCTACTAAATATTAGTACTGCCTTTTTTTTTAGATGCAAGCTCAAATGTCATTTGGTTTATTTAAGGTGAACAAACACTAATAGAGTAAACTCTTAATATTAATAAAATTCATCAGGACTGCAACAATCACTTAGAGGCATGAGTATTCTACTAACTTTGCGTCATGTACTGAGCACTGTATCAGCTGACATTGCTGCCAGATCAGAATCACCTTTCCAGGCAGAAGCGTTTACTCCCCTGCTGTAGATTGGGGGCTTATAACAGTTCATAGCAGAACACATTGTGAGAACTGCCCTTGGCTGAAGGGAGGCTGTGGAGGTTTTATCCTTTCCCCCAGCACATCCCAAAGTTAATGAGTAACTAAGTCTGGTTTACTAAAGGCCAGCCCCTTTGCCTCCAAGAAAGATAACTCTATGTGCTGTGCATAATCCGGAAATCTCTGAAGGAGAGGCTAACCCAGTGGTGTGCTGGGGTCAGCTTGCACTGAAGCCGACTGTGAACACTTCTTTAAACTCTTCGTTCAGTGACATCATATGGATAGTTTAAAATTGGCTGGGGGGAGAGTATTTATACCACAGAAATAGGCACACACTAAAAAATCACAGCTTTTTCCTTTTTTCTTAATCTCCCCTAGAGCTATCCACCAGCAAACAACTGAACCAAACCCACATCTCTGACTAGCTTTTGTTCCTGCCACATCCTGCTTCCTTCACTCCCAATAGATTTTAACTGAGAGCATACCCTCAACACTCAGTGATGTAAGAATTACATTTTCAGACTCTTTCTAGGGAAGCTGACCTAAGAAAAGGTCCTATTATGTGCCAGATGCCATACTAAGTATTTTACATAGATGGTGTAACATAATTCTCTTAATACTCCTCTGAAGGAGCTACTACTCTCACTTTTTAGAAAGGAAGAGTAAGCTTTACGTAGCTTGCTAAAGATCTCCAAAGCATGTATTCTTTCTAGTAGTCATACTGTGTCCAAAAATTGAAAAGAACATTAAAAGATGACTTAGTTCATTCCTCTGTCTTTTGACATGGCTGTATGTAAAATATTTAGGAGAATTGATTATCCTTGCCACTTTAAGTGGGTGGAGCTTCTTAATGAGGAAAGTAAATCAATTTAAGCAAAGGTGACAGCCATTTAAAGGTGTGCTGTGAGTGAAATATTATACATTGTTCTGAAAAAGATGATTTGGTTTTCTGTAGTATCCAAGTCCTTTGTCAAGACTGTCATTGAAGTTTCTGCTTCTTTCTCTTAAATATTAACCAGAAAGTTCAAACACTATGATTTGCCTAATTGTGAATTAGGAAAAAGGGATTGTATGTCTTCTGGAGAATGATTATAGTAAAATTAGATATCACCCAAAATATTTGAGCAGCATTTTAGAGTAATCACGAGTATTTTCTGGGCCTTCAAAGTTAGTGGAAAGAAATAAGGACATTCTTTGCAGTTAATACTGAAGCTTTATTTTTAAAACCAAAGACAGTAATAGCAAGGAAGCAAAGATGAGGTAGATTTTTTATCATCTTTATGGAGGAATTTATATTTAAAAATTACAGGTATATGCAGACTTTTAAACCTGTTGAACAACAAAAAAAAAGGTTGCATAATTATGACAGTATTGATGATAAATCTTAGCATTTTGTCAATATTCATTTCCTTTGCCAGTCAGCCTTCCTCGAATACTTTGTGATAGGTCGTGAATGTGCCAAAGATCTTTCTTTAAAAGAATTTTTATTAGTTATAGAAACAAAATTATAAATATGTTTTATTTTATGTTTATTTTATATCTCATTGGGAAAGACATTGATTAAATCACTTTTCTAGTAATGATTGAATTAGGTATTATGTCTAAAGTCCCTTCTCATAGCCCAGCTTATCCTCTGATATTTACTCAAATATTTCTGATTTTTTTTCCAGTACTTCCTAGTTGGCCAAAACCCAAGTGGTTAGAGAGGGACAATTTTAGCCACAAGAGAATTTAGCATATCTACTTTCCATTTTTAGTATCCTACAACAAATGATCATAGTTAAAATTCAATTGGCCAAAATAGTTTTTTCATGGAATGCTGTAATCTTTGGACCTCTCTCAGTTTTATTTATGCCTATAGTTACATGGAAAGAGTGGCTGAGAGTGGAAAGAGTTAGCAAACTAGTTTTCTGAAAGTGAGAAACCCACAAATGATGCTAAGAAAATGGGTTTTATTGCTTATATTACTTGCCTTTGCATACCAGGAATTTGTATTTGTCAACTGAGTATCATAAAAACCAATATGCTTGAAAATAATTTCAGTTGTAGATTTTAAATAATAATAATACTGTAATATTATCATAATATAATTTATTAGTATTGTTATTTAAAAATGTTAACATTAACTTTTTTATATAAAAGATTACATTTCTTTAAACAAATTATTCCATAAAGTCAAACTTTTGGCTCGTAATGAGTTTGTTACCTTTATTGATTTTACAGCTTTTTTTATGGGAGACTGAAGGTCACACCTGTTATGATAAAGTCAAGCTTGTTGTTTTGTTATATTAAAAATATAAACATTTTAGATATAAATATATGTTACAAATACATTTATAAAATAATATATATTTCAAATAACATATATATTCTTTGAACACTTTACCTGCTCCAAACAATGTAGAAAGATTGTTACAAGGAAACAATTCTATTATTTATTTTTTGTGTGTATTTTATTGTCTAATCTAAAAACTAAAAATCCTCGAAGTTAGTTGTTCTTTTTCTGTAGTTGGCCTATGGTTTCTCATTTTCCTGTTTCTTCATATTTGCTATTTATTAACAAATGGCTTTCCAAATGGGTTATGAGTTCAAATCCACGGTTAGTTTCTTGGCATGGTCACTCAGGTTGAGTATTGGCTTAAATTTTATTAATTAAAAGACCAAATAAGTCTGATTATTATAAGGTGGTATATTTTCAAGTTGTATTTTCTCCTTTGTGAATTATTATATTTTTATCACTGGCAGTTTATGCTTGAGAGCTCTTATTGCTTGGTTTCAAATTCTAGCTTCCCTACTTAACTAGATGTGAGATCTTGGGCAAGTCACTTACTGGGAATGTGATGATATTAGGATCTATTTCAAAGGGTTTCTGTGAGTATTAAATGGGTCAATAAATAGGAAAGTCATAAAACTAGTCCTGGTACAGCATAAGTGCTATGTGTGTGTGTGTTTTCTTCATCAGCTCCTAATGTTAGAACTCCTTTGATACAGCCCTATTTACAACATGGTATTTGTCATGGAGAAGAACAGAGAAAATATTTAATTATATTCCCATGGGGATAGAAGCTGTGACAGTGGGGTTATTAATTGGGAAAGGAGTAGCATTTTCCAATGTTTTTCTAGTTGGCACTTGGATATATTTTGTGATTTCTTGCAAATTATGAATGTACCAGAAGTTTTCATAACTCTGTTCACTATATTACTGTGTAACAGGTGGCACAGCTTTTAGAGTAGATTGATTGGGGTTGCTACTTTTGATAGGATGTGGCCAGAAGTTGTAAGAGTTCAATCCAGTAATAAGGGGCCACATGGATTTTTCGTTATTTTTCCATTCTTCACTGATTGTGTAACACAATCTTTAGCATGCATTGGAATCACCTGGGAGCCTCCTAAAATGTAGATTGCTGGGACCAAACTTTAAAGTTTTTGATTTAGCAGGTCCTAGGATGGGCTTGGCAGTTTTCATGTCTAACAAGTTCACAAGCGATCCTAATGCTGTACTCCTATACACCTAAACTAGAAATGTTTCAAGCTTCTCAACTGTTCTGAGCAATAAAGAGAAATAATTGAGCATATTTTCTCTTAAAATTAGGGAGGCAATTAGATTTAAATCTCACTTTGCAAGAAGGGATAGATTTTAAATTTGGTTTTCTATGATATTTTAAAAGAAAAAATTTAGATATGAGTTTTAAAAATATAATTCATATTATATATATATGCACATACATCCACATGCATCTGAATCTAAAAGATCTAAAAGTATCTAAAAGATAAAAAATAATCAATATTGAGTTTATAGTAAAGAAATTGCCTTGGGGTACCTGGCTGGCTCATTTGGTAGAGCATGTGACTCTGAATCTCAGGGTTGTGAGTTCGAGCCCTACATGGGGTATAGAGATTGCTTAAAAATAATAAAATCTTAAAAAAAAGAATTCCCTTTATTTTAAAAGATCAGAAAACATGTTTATATAAATGCATATGTATAGATACAACTGGTAATAGTGGATATGCATGGAATATTAAAGTTAGGTATTATTTTCCTACCACCCGCAACCCATAAAAGTTCATCTTTTCCATTATTTAGGTGCTTGGACAGCTAGTCATCCTGCCATAGGTAGAATATTCAAGAATATAAAGTATGCAAAAAAAAAATCTTAGCTGTAAAGAGAATGGCCATAACACATGCCATGAACATTGCTCTGCAGAAGAGGAAACCTTTCTAATATGTTCAAATTTCAAAACCTTTTAATTTAGCAAAGAGTCTAAAATTATTCCATCTAAATGGATATGCTCTTTTAAATATAAATTTAGCTTCTGCCTGGTTTTGGATGAGCAGGAAGTTAAAAGTGGTGATTGGAGGGGCGCCTGGGTGGCACAGCGGTTAAGCGCCTGCCTTCGGCTCAGGGCGTGATCCCGGAGTTCTGGGATCGAGCCCCACATCAGGCTCCTCCGCTATGAGCCTGCTTCTTCCTCTCCCACTCCCCCTGCTTGTGTTCCCTCTCTCGCTAGCTGTCTCTATCTCTGTCAAATAAATAAATAAAATATTTAAAAAAAAAAAAAAGTGGTGATTGGAGAGGGGTTTGTTGAGAGACTGCTGAAGCGCTAAGAACTGAGAGAAAAGGAGCGGTCATATGCATTAGCGGGTATGTTTCAACAGCAGCCTGTCTCATTGAAGGAGCAACTCAGCTCAACTTAGAGTGGGCAGGGGGGAGGATAGTAAATCGAAAGGTGGTACAGTGATGGAAATCCATGTTGCGGGTAATTCTGAGGGGACAAAACACAATACAGTTTAAATTAGCTTAAGCACATTGTATTTTGGAAGGTAATTGTATTTTAAAAATTCGTCAACAGTGCTTTTTTCCTGAAAGGATCATTCTTTAAGATTTAGTTAGAACGCATGCACATGCAGAATCCAGGGGAGGGGCAGAGGGATAGGGAAAGAGAGAATCCTCAAGGACACTTCCTACTGAGTGTGGAGCCTATGAGGGACTTGATCCCAGGACCCTGAGATCATGACCCGAGCTGAAATCAAGAGTCTGCAGCTTAACTGACTGACCCACCTTAGGTGCGCCCTGAAAAGATCATTCTTAAGATGACTTTCAAATATCTGTACAGTTCATTTAAATAGGAATCCTTATTCATCTGTGATACTGTATAAAAGAATCAGTGTGCAAATATTTGACATTTATATGATTGCTTATGAAGTTGGTATTTCAAAATTAACTTTTAGGGGCCACTAATTGTGTCATGTTTTTATTATTATAACTGTAGTCTACTGTTAAAACTGTAGTAATATAGGCATCTAAGAAAGAATTAGTTATCACAGGGATAGTACCTGGCATGTCCAGAATTTTCAAGACATTATTTTGAACAGTTATAGTCACCTATATGTAAGGATTTCTTAGAAGGGCTAATTACACGAGAGGCTAATAACACATTTAAGTATTTCTAAAGTACCCATTTTCCTCAAACAATTTGAAATGCACATACTTTGCAGATAACAAGCACTTTAAACCATGCCTAATTTTTCCAGTGAGAATTAATGTTCCTCTTTCTTTCTTTTCTTTCTTTCTTGCTTGCTTGCTTGCTTTAAGTCACTGCTGCATTTGTTTTCCTGGGTAGGGTGTCTAATGGTCCTAAATGTCTCTAAATTTTTCATCGATAGGAAGTACATTCACATCTAAAATAGGGAATGGACTTTACATAGACCTATATATAGAAGAGGCTGCAGTGTAGTGCCAAGAACCTAGGGTCTATTAGCAGCTTTCTTCTAAATTCAGTAAATTGTTATTGGTGCCTTGGATGTCCAAGCTCCTTTACAAATGACCAGCTTTATTAATGCCACTCAAATGTATACATTTCTGTATTAATTCTGTGTATTTCAAACGGTACAGAAAAGCAAATTGGTTGTGAAATAAAGATGTGTGGTTGTCTGGGTTCACTCACCAAGCTCAGTGAGTTGCTTCTCACCCATAGCCACCTTGAATACTTTGTACAGTATGAAATTCAGGGTAATTATTCATATGTTTGTGGGCTTTCCAATGATCAGTGTTTCTTAAACATCTCAAAATTGTAGATGCCTGGAATCTTCTGTACTTATGTAACTCCTCATATATATGGAATTCATCTTCTTCCCCAAGTTGCAAGAATCAAATGTCATTTGGTTTGGGTGAAGTTTTAGGAAAGTATCAGTGATTTTATAAATCTGCATTGCATTTATCTTTCAAATTGTTTTTTCTTCTCATATAAAATTGGGAGAGCTGGAATACACAGAAAGCTTTAGGTATAATATAAAGAAGTTTTAGTATAATGGCCAGTCATTGAAACAGTCTACCTTTTAAAGAAGCAAAGATGACTGCAGGAACCTGAACAGATGAGATATATAATTGAGCTTCGGAAATTATGCAGGTGGGAAATAAATTGATTTAGTTAAGCACTTTATGCAATAGCTTTTTATTCAACAGACTTTAAAAAATCACTCACAAGCAACAGAAGTGGAAAAGCTTATATGTAAACCCAGTCTACACTAATGGTTGATATATAAATATGTAGATTTCCATTCAATTTTATACCCAAAATGAAATTGAAATAGAAAAATGCTAAATATTTTAGTAAAATGCTTCTACCTATTATGTAAGTAAATTTCATCTAAGTCAAGGATAGAAAAGAAGGAGTTAGACTAAGTGCACAGTACAGCTTTGCAAATAATTAGGTTCACAAAAATTCTGTCTCATAAACAGACTTTGCAATCACATTTTGCCCATTTGCATTTATTCATGTCACCTGCTTCATTTCCTGGCTAACCCCCAAAACACAGTGTTGATGTCCACTTCAATAAATTAACAGGAATTCAAGCATCTTCCTGTAGCCAAACTCATGTAATTAACTCTTCATTATCTATGTGTTCATTAATTCCAGGATGATATCCCTTTGCCTCTCTGCATACATCTGAAAGCCCCCTCCTCTTGTCAGTTGATATCTGCCTAGGGAATGCAGTCTAATTTTAATATTTGCCTAAGTAATATATAATTAGCATAGCTGCTAATCTATAATGCAGTGCATTTGTGGCCAAATAGAAAGATGCTTTTAATTGGTAGCATCTTTGCTCCTTGCCATTAGCTTACATTATTGAGAATTTATTGAATCCTTGTAAATTGTAGAGCCTTTCGAGGCAGGTTGCTATATATTTTTTTTAGGCCCAGTGAGTGATACTTTTTGAATCCCCGTCTAGATTTTTTAAACCCATCCTGATTTCTTTTAATCTCTTGGAACATACTTACTTTTATAACCAAACAAATGAAAAGTTTCTATATTCTAGTTGCCTAATCTTCCAATTACTAATTGGTTGATTCAACATTTTCTTCCAATCTGAGAAGCATCTCTTGTTTATGTTACAGCAAGATCATCTTTGCAGGTGTGTTTTCTCCCAATTAAGCAATGAAATAATGCAGTTGATAAATGAATGCCTGGCTGCTGCAGCAATAACTATTGGAATAGGAAGAAGAATTCCCTGTTTAATGATGTGGAAACAGACAAACATTTAGTTTTGCTGTGCCTTCCCTGAGTCTTTATAGTTCTCAGGTGCTGTGTGTTATCCACAGACCCTTCGCTGATTTTGCTTGCAGCTGCCTGTGAGTGTTTTCCTTTTTAAGAGGATTGAATTTATCTTTTCAATCATAGAATACTCCCTCAGTATTTTATTTTATTTTTTTAATTTTCAGGTGGCTAGAGGAGCAGGACATAAGGAAGAGGGTGAAAAAGAGAGCTCAGGTTATTTGAGTTATTTGAAGAGTTACAGTGGGTTTGATGCAACAACAAGAGAAACATTGCAGTGATTTAGATTTATGTTACAATGTAGTGCAAAGCTGGATGCCTGAGAATGACTGTTGGCAAATGAAGATTGCCAAAGAAACAAAAGAAAGGTGCAGTCATCCTTGGGTAACTGTCCTCTTCAAATTCTTACCCAGTTTGAAAATGAGTATTTTTCTAAAGATAAAAGCTGGCTAGTAAAGCTGTGTAATATTTTAAAGCTTGAACTATATTACAAAAATTTAAAAGACAATTATTTTAGGGCATTAAGTGCCTTAGAAACTTTGATACAACCTTTTATGTTCTAGAGGAAACAGAATATCTTTTCGAAGAGGTGCATCCCAGGATGACTTATTTCAAGAGTTGACTAAAATCCTGAAGCAAATTGCTTAATTAGGGCTTACTTAAATTTATGCAATTCATTATATAGAATGGAGAAAGCATGTTGAATTCAGAATACACAAATATTTTTTCTCATTTGTTTATGTACTATAGTAGAAACAATTTATGACACGAGTGCTATTAAGTATATTATAATCTATGTGAATTTGTAAATAAGATTGGAGAATTTCATGAATTTTAAGAATAAACATAATTTTCCTTGGTCAGAACGGGGTATTTCTTCAATGGTATTGCACGAATGCATTAAGTAATTAAGTGATCAAGATGGTACTATGTATAAGAACATTTTATACTGTTAAATAATGTGTGTGGAATGGATAGATTCAGGGGGTTATATTTTGAAGTATACCCATAAGAACAAAGAATTGTCTGGTATGAGGCTCCCTGGTGTTTATTGGTATTCTCTTTTCTGGACTGAAATTTCCCTTAGCACAGTAAAATGAAATCATGGAAATAATACCAGCTTTAGAGCAGACAGACCTGAATGCGTGTCTGCATCCATCATTTAATAGCTGTGTGACCTTCATCAGATTTGTCATTTAATCACTTAATCTTTCTAAAACGAATTTTCCTCATTTTTAATAAAGAATTAAAACTTCCTTGCCTGCGTATTGTGAGGATTAAAGTTAAAATGTATAAAGAATATATGATGTCACAGGAGCTCAGCTATATTTACTTTTATCATGAATAATATTTTGCTTAGAATATAAGAAATATAAGCTGTGTCCAGAGTTGCCTGCATTCAGTTAGCTAAAAAAAAAAATCTTTTTTGTATGTAAGAGGTGTTTGACAATGTGTCCCCAGCAGAAATCAAGTGTGCAAGAAGATAAACAGGGAGTAACAACCCTCATTCTTTTATAAGGTACCCTATGTTTATAAGAGATTTCACTGTGCTTCCATTGTCCCTAAGTGTTTAGGGAATAACTAAAGGAACTGTTGAAAGTAGACCATAGCGTACTAGAAAGACAATGAATTGGTAACATGACCCTAATGGGTTCTGTTTCCTTATTTGAAATGGGGATAGGTAGCCTGGGCCACATACACCTTACAAGATTAAAGACTTCAAGACTGTACTCCAACGTAAGTGATAGTGAGCTTATTTTTTGGCAGTTTACTGTTACCATTCCCAATTAAGAATATCTGATCAAGATACATCAGGTACCTAGGGGCGCCTGGGTGGCACAGCGGTTAAGCATCTGCCTTCGGCTCAGGGCGTGATCCCGGCGTTATGGGATCGAGCCTCACGTCAGGCTCCTCTGCTATGAGCCTGCTCCTCTCCCACTCCCCCTGCTTGTGTTCCCTCCCTCGCTGACTGTCTCTATCTCTGTTGAATAAATAAATAAAATCTTTAAAAAAAAAAAAAGATACATCAGGTACCTAAATACCTGTCCCTGTGTTCTGTATGTTGGAGAATATACCAAATACAAAGATGTATTCTCTGCCTCTGTTAGTTTTCTATTGCTGCATAACAAATGATCACAGTTACCTGCATATAGGAACCACATTTAATATCTCACATTTTCTATGGATCTGGCATGTTTTAACTGAGTCCTCTGCTCAGGGTCTTATAAAGGCTGAAATCAAGGTGTCCATTTATTTGCACCCTCATATGGTGGTTTGACTAGGGAAAGATCCCCCTCCAAGCTCTTTCAATTGTTGGCAGAATTTCCTTCCTTACAGCCCCAGGACTAAGGCCTTCATTTTGGGGCTGTCTCTTAAGGTGAGAGTGTGGCAGAAGGAGTTGCTGTCAGTATGAGAGGCTGCCCTGGGGTCCCAGCCACATGGCACCCTCCATAGATAGTTCACAACATAGCTGTTTGCTTATTTCCAGGACGGTGAGAGAATGTTTCTCTAACACTATTCCTTCTATTAAAGAGTCAACTCAATTAGGTTAGGCCTACCCACAAAGGGATAATCTCCCTTTTGATTGGCTCAAAGTCAGTTGATTAGTAACTTAATCATGGGAGTGATCTCCTATCCTCCTATGCCCCATACATATCCAAGATGGAAGAGATTAGACAGAGCCTGTAAACCAGGGGATAGGAAACTCAGGGGCCATCAAACTCAGGGGCCATCTTGAGTTATCCCCTATAGAATTGCCGGTGGCTTGCAACTTTATTTTTTGATGACAATTTTTAGAGGGTATGCTGAAAGAGCCATTATTTTTGACTGGAAATGTTGAAATTATATAGAAAGAACTCACATCTCTTTGTGACATGAGAATACACAGAGAAACCTCTGAGAAGTTCTGTAGTGCCATTGAGCTTGCTCTGCTTAGTTAACTCTTGATTAGGCTAAAATGACATCACATTAATTTAAATTATGTCTCAATTGCTAAGGTAGATAAAGATTTTTTTCTAACATGTTATTTGCCATTTGTCTTATTTTGATTTTGTAATGCCGAAGCTGCTCTGATGCCTCTTACTATACCCACATACTGCTCAAATATTTGTGGAATAAATGAAAAGATGGTTGGGTGAATTAAGTTCCTGTTCAGCCTGCATTTTTTAGTTTACAAAAAAATACAAATTAATAGTGTTTGGATTTAGAATTCAAAAGATCTGATCCCTGTTTGCAGCTCCATTGCTACTTCTGTACCTAAAGAACTCATGGCACTTCTTGGGGCTTCAATTTACTGTAAAATAAGTAAAATGTAAATGTAAAATAAGGCATCCCCTCTGACACCAATATTTTATAAACTTCTTAGGATTACTTACATAAATTTGAAATTATCTCTTAAGGAAACATGCTTTCAGTATTTTTGAATAGAAATTTGACCTTCGTAAGATTATTAGCATTTAAAAACAGGTCTGTAAGTGATTATAGATTTACATGGCAGGATTTTAAAGATGTAGAGTATTAATCCACAATATTATAACAGAAAAAATAGGCCGAATACATTTTCAAATAAAGAACATAATTACAGAATAAATAAATATAAAAGTCTGATAAAAATATTGACGTCACAAGATTCTCACTCTTTAGTGTTTCTTCTCCCCAAGAAAGAAACCTTTATTCACTGTTTCCGTTTCAGATCTTTGCTTTCATTCACCCAACTGTTTCAGATGCCATATTTCAAGTAATTCTAGCTATTCCTTTGTGTCTGTTGTTTGGTTTACAGTTGCAAAGCGGTACTCTCTCTCTCTCTCTTTTAAGATTTATTTATTTATTTAAGGGGGGAGGGGGAGAGAGAGAGAGATATTCTGTGTGTGCTCCAGTGGGGGGAGGGGCAGCAGGTGAGGGAGAGAGAATCTCAAGTGGACTTCCCCCTGCTGAGCCAGGAGCCCACCTTGGGCTGGCCACCAGGGCCTGGAGGGGTGGGCTCCAATCCAGGGATGGCAGGTGGAGGCAGGGAGATAGGGGTTCAATCTCAGGAGTTTGAGATCATGACCTAAGCTGAAACCAAGAGCCTCATGGTCAACTGACTGAAACACCCAGGTGCCCCAAGCAATACTCACTTTCATTGAGCATTAATTGTGTGTCAGTCGTTATATTAAGCACCTTACCTGTATGAGCTAATTTAATCTTGATAACTGGGAGAATAAATGTTCTTGTCCAAATTTAAAATTAGAGAACTGAAGATCATAGAGGTTACATGACTTATCTGTGAAATCCAGCTCTTAAAACTCACAGCTGGGATTTGAATCCAATTCTTGTTTTATCATGTTCCTTCCTCTGACTCTGTTTCAATTTAGTGTTGATTTGTGTTGTCTCTATTCTGGCCATTTGATGACTTAAAAATTGACATGAAATGTGCATGTGATATATACTCTTATACTTCTAGATATTGACTAGAAATGGCAGACTTCAAGGTCTTTGAGGACAAGGACCTACATCTCAATTATTAACTTCCCCACTAATGATTTTAATAATGGGAAGAAAGATAGTATTAATCATTTGATATTTATTCCATATATTAATGATGTAATCTCAGTAAACAGTGTTTTGAATACATAAAATAAAAAAAAAACTAAATGGACAATGCATTTAAAACAAAGATTATGAACCTATTACCAAATATCAAGCAAAATGTAAAATTATAAAAGGTAAATGTGAAACATGCATTATTTTATTATAGATTTGTAGCAGGTGAAATAAATTATCACTCATTAGTTAAAACTATTAAAATGAAGAAATTTTGACTATGCAAAACTCATAATAAATATCATTTAATAATTTCTTCAAAAATTCAGTCTTAATATAAAGTTCATGATTGATGTCATTGTGGAAACACAAGTGCATTTTTGTGTAAAAGTTTCCCAGCTGCTGTAAAGGCACCTTATAACTCTATGCAAGTTCAGAAAGTGGTAAGAAGATAGTTACAAGCTAACTCTGATTCATTTTCCTCTTCTGTGATTGTTTAAAAAATAATCCCGACATTTGTTTGAGGTGATACTTGGAATCCTTTTGGGGGAAAGGAGGTTGGTGCTATGGATAGAACTATCATAGGCATTTTGATACTAAGGTTATAGCAATGTCCTTTTCTATTAAAAATTAATTTCTGATCACTTTAATATTTTTTATGTACTTCAGTATATTTGGAGATTCTGTCATATTTTAATGTGACTTTTAAGCTACATTTAATGTAGCTTATTATCATGTTCATATCAACTTGTATGGCAAGTTATTAAATCAAATGAAAAGTTGATGTGGAAGTGTTTCCTTTTGAGTGGGCATTTTTTTACCTCTGGAGATTATAGAAGTAGAGAGGATGCTTTCTAAACATCCTTTGTTAGTTTCAAAATTTTAATGTAGCATGTAAATGTCAGTGTATCTCTAGATATAATATTTCCTACCTGGTATATTTTAATATACCAAACAATTTTGTGATACCAACAAAAATAGTTATTTATTTCACTATGTAAGAATAGCACATGATGGGGCGCCTGGGTGGCACAGCGTTTAAGCGTCTGTCTTCAATTCAGGGTGTGATCCCAGTGTTATGGGATCGAGCCCCACATCAGGCTCCTCTGCTATGAGCCTGCTTCTTCCTCTCCCACTCCCCCTGCTTGTGTTCCCTCTCTCGCTGGCTGTCTCTATCTCTGTCAAATAAATAAATAAAATCTTAAAAAAAAAAAAAAAAAGAATAGCACATGATACCAAAGACTGAAAAAGTAGTGTCACAATCACTATTCGCCTCAGACATAGTCTCATGAAGTTAGTGTATACACACAGACATACACACATATGATAATGTGATATGATATGTGATATACACACGCACGCACACGCACATAATCCTCCCTTCAGTTTAAGATAAAAAACTGAACTTGAACCAGGATATGTACTAGCTTAGGTTGACAAAAAAAGAAGACAACACAATTCCTACATTTGAGGAACTTAGAATTCAAATGAAACCCAGACCTCGTTGTTCTTATGAGTATGTTCTTTGTGAAGGAATAAAAATCTTTGACAAGTTAAAAAAAAATTTACTACTATCTTCTCCTTTATATGCCAATCCCCATTGTTCTGTTACTAGAGAGGACTGGAATTTTACAGATTTTATTTCTTTTGAAGCTGCAGATATTATTAGCAAATAGGAGCATACTTCACTCTATGTGATAGATTAATTTTTTAAAATCACTTATAAAGACTATTCTAAAACACTAGTGAAGGTGATTAACTAAAAAAAAAAAAAATCCTTTTAAAAGCAAGGGATTTGTCCATAATATATGTAGGAAGCTACTGGTCTTTACCTATACCATGTCATCTCTACTGTGCTTTTCTCCCATTTTCACAAGGCAGATTCAGGCTAATCTCCTGACAGTTTTGTTGAATAGTTCTCCGAATGTGGGAATTAAATTAATATGTCTGTGGTTCTAATTATGAGTCCCTTTTAATAAATTTATCCTATGCTGGATTTTCACTTAGTTTTCCAACTAGTCTTCATATATTTTTAGAAATACAGGTTGTAGGTTCTTTGTTGCTTTGTTGCTGTCAGACCTACTAGTGCTTTTGATTAATTGCACTGAAGGTGATATAAAGACTCTATTACTTCTTTCCAAGTGTCAACATTCTCATTCCATTAAATGTGTGTTTTTCTTATCCCTAAGAAATTAAATGACCTTGCCAGAGTTGTGACATCCTTTATCCATAAAGAGAGTATTACAAGAAAGAAATAATATGACCATCATCTACTAATAAGAACGGTGAAAGCTCAGGGGAAATAATCCTATTTATGAACTTGAGCCTTGTCACTTTCACTTTCCATCCCCATCACCACGACCTTATTACAACACACTATTGTCTTCTGCCTACACCACTGCAGTTACTTCTTAACTGATCTCTTTAACTGTTCTTGTCTCCCTGTATTCTCTTCAACACAGAGAACTCATCCATTGTTTTTAGTACACATATGATCATGGTGATGACATCATCCTGCTAAAAAAATTATCAAAGGCATCTAACAAAGTACCTTTTCAGCAGTATAATGGATAAGTCCCTGCATGCTTTAGTTTTGACTATCTTACTAGCTTAGTAGAGCCACTTTTTCCTTGTTTTTCCATACTCTGTTCACAGTGGCCTTTGAAATTTACTCTGTGTGGGTGTGTGTATCTGTGTATGTGTGTGTATCTGTGTATGTGTGTGTGCTTCAAGAATCCCACATGCTCTTGCATCTGGCAAGGGGTTGTCCACTGCTCAACCTCCCCACACCCTCCTTGAGTTTATATGTCCTCCTCATCCTTTAGAGCTCATCTTGGGTTTCACTAGTTCAGCCTTCCCAAGACCAGATCATTACCCTGTTATATGCCCTTTTAGTATCCTGTAATTCTACTTCCTACCAATTCTCATAATTTTGTTAAGTAATTAATAGTGTAAGGACATTTTAACATCAATCTCCCTGATGAGAATCTTGGGGACAATGGTTGTCTTGATCTTTGCTATACCCTCAGTGTACAGTTAGGTGCTTGGTTACTGTTTGATGGATGAATGAATGAATCTATGTTGGAAAAATAACTCATCAATATCCAACTGGCCTTTTGTACGATGGGATTTCATACCTTGCATCTAAGTAGATAGATAGAACCTAGATTTTATTTTCCATCCATTCATCAAACAATGATAACTCATCTGTTATGTTCTAGCATTGTATTAGGTCTAGAATTCAAAAACAAATAAAACAAATCCCTGTATTTAATTCAGATAGTAGTTCCTTCTTTGTAATTTGGGTAAGTTTATGTGAATTCGCCATAATCATTCTGGTATATTAGTGATTATAATTCTCATGCTACAGGTGAAAGAAAGCATTGCCCTGATTTATATTTACAGGCTGTATTCCTTCTCAATCAAATTAGCTATCCTAGTATTCTTATTAAAAAATATAAATTCCTGAGTCCCATCCCACTGAATAATCTCCAGGGAAAGGACATGTGTTGGTGCAGTTTTTTAATATGTACTACAAGGTGATTCTTATCAACCATTTTAAGATACTTTAAAAAATCATTTAAAAATATTTGGATTGGCATAATATTAAAGATTATATCATAAAATTTATTTTAATACAATTTTAGTTAATACTTACACAGAAAATGTGAAATTTTTCTATTTACACTATTGTTTAATTTACTCTAAATGACTTAAATGAGAAAAGATGTGATTTGTCAAAGAAAAATTCAAACATAGCATATGGATTTTGGTTTAAGAGCTAAGATATATTAAAATATAGGTAGAATTTTAGTGTATTTTATAACATCAAAAATAAATCAAAAGTACTTTCAATTATTTTTTCATTTTCCACTGAAATAGCATACTGTTTATATGTGTCCTGGCATGCTTATAAGCAATGAGATAAGGGAGATGACTTCATAATGCTGTTTATAAAATCTCTCTGAATAATAATACATGTAGAATATGTATATATTTTGTCATGATAAATGAAAAAAGAAACAGATATAATTCTTATTAAATATATATTTTTAGACATTGGTGTTTGATATTCTAGAGAGGTCTTAGAATGGTGCTGTCTTGGGAATTTGTAGAATTACTGTATTATGCTTTTAATTTATCAAAATGCTATGACAGTCTTTCTCATGTTTCCTGCCTGTGAGTAGTAGTACTTTTGGGATAAATTTTGGAAGTTAAATTTTAAAATATATGGAGGCACCTGGGTGGCTCAGTCAGTTAGGTGTCTGCCTTCAGCTCAGGTCATGATCCAGGGTCCTTGGATCCAGTCCAGTTTTGTGCTCCCTGCTCGGCAGGGAGCCTGCTTCTCCCTTTCCCTCTGCTGCTCTCCCTGCTTATCCTCTCTCTCTCTCTCTCTGTCAAACAAATAAATAAAATCTTTAAGAACAAATTTAAAATATGTGTCTAATAGAAACAATTAAAATTAGTATAATCGTCAAAACCCTCATCGCATCTAGGAATATTCAGGGGAAGGAAAAAAGAAGACATGAATATACTCATCCAGTTTCCATTGATTTTCTACACATAATCAGCTGGGATGCACTTGGAGTGTTACGTCCAAAGGGAAAAATAAAATGTTACTTTTGATTAAAACTCTTAATGGAAATAGATTTTATTTAGTGTTTTCATGGAAAGAACTCTGGAACAGTGTCATAATCTCCTGAAGGTTCCCAAGCTTCCATTTAGGAAATGTCGATTTAAAAGAATGTGAATACCGTCTACTTCTCCCTTTGGACTTACTTCGGGTTCAGAGAAGAGGTTAGCCCAGTGTCATTGTGTGGCAGGGCAAACTCTTATCTTCCAGCTCTTTCCTTTTTTTTTTTTTTTAATTTAAACATCTTCCTGCGGTCTTCCTTATCTTAAAATTCTCATCACATAAATAAAAATCCAACCTCACCATGGTGTCAACATTATTTGGCTTTTGAAGAGAGCTACTGGCATAGGATTTGCCAGGACTAGTTGTGAGCAATGAAACAGGAAACCCAGAATCATTCCATGTTTGAGGATGAATCACTGCTGGCCACTGCAAAACATCTGCTCTATGATACTACCTCAGTATGTTTCTCTTCTATACAAGCTCTCAGTGGTGTTATGGTGCTAGGAAATTGAAAAGTGACCATTCTTCTATGGAATAATTGAGTATTCTTGTTCTAATGGATCAATATTACTTAGAACTCTCTGTGTCTGGAAACTACTTTTTGATGGGGAGGAGTAAATAGAATCCCTGGATTTGCATAAAGGCTTTTCAAACCCAATGTTTATAGTATAACAAGTATTATCTGCCAGTTCTTAGAGAGTACACTGCCCTCATAAATTTATTTATTGCCAAAGTCTCAACTGCACAGTTTTTTTGGGGAATGTTTATTGTCTGCCCCCATGAAATAGTTCTTGCTTGTAAAATATTTGTTCAGGGGTCGGGACATGTTAGATACCATGTTATCCATCAGGTGCAATGAGTTAAGACTAATCCATTGTACCTTAGGTGTTTTTCTTTTCTTTCTTTCTTTTTTTTTTTTTCTTTCTCTCTCTTGCTCTCTCTCTCTTTTCTTTTCTTTTTTCTTTTTTTTTTTTTTTTTAGTATTCATGAAACCTTCAAATCAATTTTCAGCTTTCAGGCAGAACATGCTTAAACTTTGACTTATAATATAAACATGATTCTTTTTTCCTTTTGAGAAATGCTGTTGGCTATTGCCACAGTTTAATCAAAAATCTATTCTTATTGGAATTATCTTCAATTATTCCCCTGAGACAATGAAATTTCAACACCCTCTTTTTCCTTTTAGCCCCTTCTTTGCATGCATTTATCAAAGAGCAGAATGGGTTTTGGATGACTGTGGAGTTTAGGGAATCACATCTTAGAATAGTGAAATTAATGAGTATGAAACAAAGAGAAGCACTTTTTATGAAGGACAGAGTGATAATGAAGCTGTAAACATTTCTGAAACTCATTTGGCATATGTTGATAGGTCTGGTATTTAGATTATGTAAACACAGATTCTTGAATGACAAAGGATAAATTTTTTAGTTGACTAATGAAAAATATGAATCTTACATAATAAATTACTGTATGTATTTGGAATCTCAAAAAGAGATATTCCTAAAATAATGTAAAAGGTAATTAATGGTCTAGAACATAGCCGTCAAATAGAATTATAACATTAGCTACACATGTAATTTTAAAATGTCTTATAGACACATCAAAAAAGGGTAAAACAAAACAGGTAAAATGTATTTTAATTATGTATTTTTACATAGTATAGCTAAAATACTATCTTTGAACTTGGAATTACTATAAGAAATTAGTGGGAGTTATTTTATGTTACTTTTTCATAGTAAGTTATCAGAATCTGGTGTGTTTATTTTGAAAGGAAAACCTGTTT
Source organism: Ursus americanus (assembly GCF_024610735.1). Taxonomy (NCBI): domain Eukaryota; kingdom Metazoa; phylum Chordata; class Mammalia; order Carnivora; family Ursidae; genus Ursus; species Ursus americanus. Next base: position 39,943,001 of record NC_142144.1, read on the forward strand.
CTCTTGTAATCTCCATACTTTTTTTTTTTATTACGTTCAGTTAGCCACCATATAGTACATCGTTAGTTTTTGTTGTAGTATTCAGTGATCCATCAGTTGCATATAACACCCAGTATTCATCACAACACGTACCCTCCTTAATACCCATCACCCGGCTACCCCATCCTCCCACCTCCCTCCCCTCTGAAACCCTTGGTTTGTTTCCTGGAGTCCATAGTCTCTCATGGACTCACATCTTTTGACACAAGATGTTTTGTTTGGGAGTTTTTCCCACATAAAGCAATTCACCAGTTTTGGGCAGATGTCTATAGGGTGTCCTACAAATTCACATGGAAGTGGGCAGTGAAATAATGGCTCTGAAAGATGGAATTTCATGTGACAAGGCATAGAGGATAAAAGAGCATGATGTGTATGGGGATTGGACAAAACTCATTACAATGCATTGTGATGAGTGCTATCCTGGGGGTACATTAACACAGCTGTGGGAGCAGAATCCCTCTCTGCATTAATCACAGTGCCTGACATATTAAAGGCCCTCAAATATGTATATTTATACACACACACACACAGATATGTATGTATATATTTGGGGGGGAAATGCACACAGATTTTAAAGTCTATATATTTTATATATATACAACAGATTCCCCCATATTTTCAAACTTTAAATCTAAATACGTAATTAAGTTATAATTTCATATATTCTTGGAGAACAAAAATGAACAATAATGGGTTTTTGTTACTTTGTTTTAGTATGAAAAGAACATTAGAATTTCATGGTTCATTCCATTTTTATTCAACAAGTACATATCGAACACCTTGTATATGCCAGAAGCTGATCTAGGCACGGGAATATAGCAGTCAACAAGACAGAAAATCCTGTCTTCTCATAGAGCTTCAATGTACAATTGCATGCACTATAAAAATCATCAAATAGTGTTTGGCATTCATGGAACTGCATTGCATATGCAACACAATATAAGGCCAAGCAGATAAAAATAAAACTCCAAAAAACTCCTGCCATTCATTCACAAACTCATCAAGCAAATATTTACTGAATTCTAATTATGTTCCAGGCATTATGCCTAAGGCCTAGAAAAGTAGAAAAATAAATAAAGCACAGGGAGAATGAGAGTATGTAGACTTTGGAGTTTATTTGGTTGAAATAACTTTTTAAAATATCCTATAATGTTAAAGTTGATCTTTGGAAGCATTGTTTTCTTCATCTGCCTTTTAGTTTTCATTATTATTTATATGCAGATCTGCAAACAGTTTGGAAGAGTGTTAAAAATAATAATACTATTACTATTTTACAGCTGTTGAAATTACTGTGAAATATTTGAAAGCCTGTGATCATTTACTCAACAAAAGAGTGTATTATTGTTCAACCAAAACTACTGTGCTCTGTCTTAAAAGATATATTAGTATAATAAATATAAATAAAGTAGACTATAGTGTAAGCATAATGAGTTTAATGCTGTTTTATGCCTATAGTCCAAACCCCACTGATTTTAATTGCTTTATGAAAACTTTGTATTTTTAGTCTACTCAAAAATGAAGGGGATGAAAGTTTTGGGGGCATATCAGTTCACCTCCAATAATGAAGATATTGATAGTCAAAGCCCGGAACCTATTTTCTTGGACTGTGATAATTAGCATACACAGAACAGAATGCATTTTAGCAAAATTATTTGCCATCATATTAGAAGCACACATTTCAGAATTTAAGTCTGCTGAATTTAACTGAAAGATATGCATTAATAGACTTGATAGAAATATTTAGTTGGATTTTAGCTCTATAAAAATTTTTTTTTCAGCATTCCATGGGTCTTTTTTTTGCTAAAGAAAAACAATAATCTTCATAGGTATTGTTGTTCTTACTTTTACCTGGCTGGTGGGTTATATTTCCTACCACCTTTTTAGTTAGATGATATGATAAAGTAGCAGTGGGATCAAAATGATCATTGAAGACTTGCGATAGTAAGAAATTAAGACCTGTGTATCATTTGAGTAAGTGGCCACTATAAGGTGGCATCTAGGGTGTAAAAGAAGGTACTTTGGTTCATGAATGCCTCTGATAGTCATACCTTTACAGTACATTAAGCATTGTCTCTTTAGAGTAAGGCTGTGGTTCCCATTTGCCTGTTACCTGTTAGAGGAAGTGAGCTGTCCTGGTTTTGCCATGAGCAGAAGGTTGTGAATTGGCTTGTAGACAAGAACCTCAGAGAAACAGGCCTAGATGTATGGAACATGAAAGATGGAGGACCAAAAAACTTCTAGGTGTGGTTAATTCTTTGTGATCTTGGAAGCTATATTATACTTACTATCTAGTTAATAAAAGAGATGCATTATTTGATCATATTATGAGATAACACTCTTCTAAGGACACATTTTCTCATTTAATGCTCACAGCAACCCTTTGAGATAGGCCACTCACTTTATGAAGGAGAAAAGGAAGCACCAAGAGTAAAAATAAGTGGGAGTATTAATGATATATTTTAAAGGGCTTTCATTCATTGAGCGCTTAATATGTAGAAGCACATAATTAATCTATACATTTAATTGTTAGGAGGCAGGTATAATTGTTATACCCATTTACAAATGAGGAAATTGTTTTATTGAGAAGTTAAAAAACATGGCCAAGATCCCATAACTAGTAAGTGCCAGAGCTGGCATATAAACCCAGATATTATTGCCTTCTTTTCCTTTAGAGGAATAAAGGCTGATATTCTTTTTTCCGTAGCATCTTACCCTGTACTGGGCATTATGGAAAAATGGATTATAAGCAGAAGACACTTGAACAGTTTATTGTCTAACTAGAGACAGGATCAGAATATTAACAGATGAAGAGATAAGACAACTGGAAGACAGGATTTGAGTGCCAGAGCTGCAGACTGGGGCAGTGGTGTGGTCTGAGGGAAAGTGCACACAGATTTAAAAATCTGGTAGAACTGAATTTACATTCCAATTTCATTGCTTTCTAATTGTGCATTCATGGGAAAATTATTTAGTTTCTTTGAGTTTCTGTTTCCCAACTATATATTGGGGTTCCCAAGAAAATGTAGGTAAATTAACATCATTAGCTACCATTTGTTAAGGGCTTAATGTGTACCAGTGATTGATTTTAAGAACTATGCATAATTTATCCCATTTGATCCTTTAAACAGCCTTTCAAGATAAGCATCATCACTCTCATTTCACAGGTGAGAAACTGAGTTTTGGAGAAGTTGTCTTACCCATATCACCATGGGAGCAGGGGAATTGGGATTCAAATCTATGTGATATGATAGAGATTACTTACTCCTCTTGATCTTTAAACTAACTACTTCTCTAAAGTAAATGCTGAATGTAACAGTGGTTTGTGAAGCTCCTGACACTAGATCTAACTTGTAGCTTACATGATGAATCCATATACCTTATATGTGTCTTTGAGTTGATACTTTTGTTTTGGAAATGTATTAATAAATACGGCAAGGAAAAAATAGTGTATAAAATTAAATATCTTTATTCCCTTTGTGCTTCCAATTATTAAACTGTTTTCCAGAAGAGCACTGAATAATCATAGATGTTTCAGAAACATTCTTGCTGAGAATATTAACTGCTTTATCCCCTCATATTATTGAGGGGGAAGTTGAAGACCGGAGAGATGAAGCCTTACCACGGTCCAACTCATAATGCCAGAACTAGGATGAATACTCAAATTTGTAGTGCTTTTTTGTCAATACCACACAATCTGCATTAGTCAAGAATTTGAAGGAAAAAAAAAAGGCTGTGGTAAAGAATAATATGTTCTTAAAAAGTTCAATTCTATTATACAATTTAGAGCTGTATCTCATAGAATTTTTTTAAGATAAGGTAGTAAAGAAAATACATATTTTACTCAATTAAACCATCATTCTCAGTTAACTCCTGTGTTCCATATGGGAGTTCCTCACAGCTGTTCAATAAGAGGAATATCAGCAGATACCTTCTCTGATTACAGAAGTTCAGAGCTTGATATGTCCTCATTTGTCCTGTTTTTGAGCTTTAATGTGTTGTTGTTCTTCCTTTGGTATAATTGGACATCAAGGAGGTGAGATGAAATGGATCTAGCATCCTTTCCTACCCCTTTCACTGTGCTCCCTCTCTCTAAGCTCTGGAAGAACAAACTCCACCATTGATTCAGGAGCATATATGTAGTTGGCTATGGTGAGACAAACTGTCACTGCAGAAGTTTGAATTTCTTACAGGAATATGTAGTGTAGAGGCTAAGTCAGGACTTAGAACTGATCTGAGTCTTGGCTCAGTCATTTAACAGATGCATGGTAATTGGGCAAATTACTCAACCTCTAAGTCTTAATTTCTTTGTTGATAAATTGAGAATAAGCATTTATGTAATAGTACTTATACCATATTTATCTCATAAGCCTAAGTGGAAGATCATGTATATAAAATACTTAGAAAATAATAAGTGTTAGATTAATGTTAGCTATAATTATTAGTGTCACAGTAATAAAATTTAGCTTCACAGAGCTTCCAAGAATGAAATCAGATCTTCTAGCTAGCTGTTCCTTAAGGTTGTCTTTTATTCAGGCCAAAATTATTAGAAGTTCTGTTACATTCATTCATTCATTTAGACCCTCAAACTTAGATGTTGTGTCTCTTTGGTCTTTGATTTCTTTCTTAAAACATGTCAGAGGAGGGTGATATCCATTTTAAATGATTATTGTGAAGAATAAATAAGGTTATGTGTTAGCTTAGGCTCTGATACATAGTAAGCAATGAGTTAATGTTAGCTGCCAGTATTTTTTATCATTATTTCCGTGTTCCTCCAGAAAGCAAATATCTGGATATTTCCAGTGGCTTAATTTATGCCTTTCTTACCTGTCATGGACATTTAGTTGCTTCCTGCTGAGCTATTTAATAAGATAGTGACTTTCTACAACAGAGAGACTATAATATGAGATGAATTTTTGTGAAAGTCAGTGATCCAAGCTGCCAAATATTAATTTTGAATCCTGCAGGTATGATAATGACAAAATAGGTTAATTTGAGAACCAATTCTCACATTCAATTGAAATGTTATCACAGTACACTTTGAATGAAAAAGAGCGCCTGTGACATAAGTTCAAAAATAATTTGGTGAGTGAATTGCTAATTAACAGTAAAAAAATCAAAGCAATTAGAACAATAAAACCTATATAGTTAAACTTCTTCTCAAGTTCTTTCTATTGAGTTCAAATCAAATTACTGAATTTTCTTTCCTACTTGCATTCTACCAGAGTGTAAGGAACACATTCCCACAGAGTAAAGTTGATCAAGTTCCTAGAGGTTAAAATGAAGCACCATGACACCAGGTAAAGGGCTTATGATAATATTTGCTCTGGGGCTCCTTACAATGAGTTAACATAACCAAGAAATCTCCTAGAGCCTGTATCCTGCAGGTGTCTGAAGGCAGATGACTGCATGGGATGAGAAAGGCAGGATCTTGCTAATCCTCTGATTGCAGTCCAGGAAGGTGATGGAAATGGTGTTCATAGGTGGCTTTCAGCCAGTGTATCATTTGTACCTGGGCGCTGTGTCAAATCTGGTACAACCCCTTTCAAACTAATCCAGCACAATCCCTGGTTAGAATAATTTGAAGACATTTTTACCTTGTGGTACAAAATATTGAGTCCATAAAGATGGGTTTCTATCCCAGGCATGGCACTTTAAAATTGCATGACTTGGGTCAAGTTACTTAACCTGTCAGAGTTTCATAGTTATCCTCCTATAAATTGCTACTGTTCATACATATTTCAGAAAATTATTGTGAGAAGAAAACGTGCTAATGTTTGTAAGGTGTTTACTATAATGCTTGGTACAAAGAAATAACTTCATAAATTCTGGCTGTTCTTATTTTTCTTACTTTGAAATGTGTAATCATACTACATAGTTATTACTCATAACATAGCATAGTTGAGTTATTTGTTCGGCACATGCTTGTTCTTTTCATCTTCTGTTACTTTGAATTATCCTTTTCATATTTACTAGGATACAGGAATCTTTGATGATGGACCCATATGCCTTTATATTTGGATAAATTAAACCATTGGAAATATCCAGACATTTGCTTTCTTAAGGGACACATATTTTGCTTATATGCCAGTGTTTATATATTCTGGACAAGACCTACATGCAATGCTCCTTAGAAGTAAATAAAGCCAAGGATTTCAATCTAACCAAATTAATGTATGATCATTATTTTGGAAACATTTCCCATAGGTTTCTCCTTCAGACTAGAACACATAATTTTTGCCAACTTTAAGTAAACTAGTATAGAAAGATAGAGAATCTATCAGAGTTTCATGGTACTTGTAATATCTGGAATTAAGGATATTTTAGATACAATTATTGCAATTTCTGCAATTTTCTGTATTTAATAGAAATTGCTAAAAAACTATTATATAGAGAAGACATTCCTTTTAGCACTTATTTTCCCCCTTTTATCAATGAGTTCTCATTGTATATTTTTTGTTTATGCATGTTAGGTGATTAATTCATGAGAGAACAGCTAAAGATGCCCCTTTACTCACCATTTGTCCTTGGCTTCATTTTTAATATTCGGAGACTAGGAAGGAATGATAAAAGGCAGGAAAGAACTCCTGTGATAATTGTCTTCCAACTTATGCACAGAGTACATCTATGGTAGCATTTTTATGTTGTCAAAACAAATGGTCCTGTGTCTATACCCAAATTAATTAGGAAAGAGGGAATACTGCAGTGGTTTAGTAGTCGGACTATGGGTTCCGACTATGGAATCTGAGTTGAACCCTGGCTCTATAACTTTGTAGTTATTTAATAAGGTCATCTGTAAAATAAGGATTGTAGTGTAGTGCTAACTATTTCATAGGTGTGATATAATGCTTCAGTGAAATAATGACTATAAAGCTTCCTAGGACTGCACTGGGGACTTAGGAAAAGCCCAGCTGGGGACTTAGGAATTTGAAGATCTTTATAGATATCATGGGGGAATTCTGATGTAGGTGGTCAATGGAGCATTCTTCCAGATAATGTGACAAATTGCTCTTTGTCAATCTGGATCACAGAAGCCATATGTCTACTTTGATCTGTGTGACTTGATGACTTTCAAAGCAGAAGATTGCTATAAATTTAATGAAAGGTTAATTGCAATTTTGACTTGACAAGCAGCTTAATTGGCACATATGTGTACCTATAGCCAAAGGTACAGCAGTGAACCAAATTTTGAGAATTGATGCTTTGGATGTTGTGGAAAATGCAATCAGTGAACAGTTTTAAAGCTGACTAATATCAGTGACAATGACAGTTACATGGTCAAAGTTTATCCAAGTCAATGGGCAGAGACATTTCTTAAGAACCTTTTCACACTTGATTAAGACATTTCCTTTTCTAATTTATAAACATGGAATATATGATTTTTATTACCATTGTGGTTACTCACACTACTCTACATGCTAATCTTCATTTTCTGAACAGGTTATTATAGTGAGAAATCAGTTCAGATTTTCATATGCTGACTTGAATCTCAATCCCTTCAGCTCCATCTAAATGAAAGCCACTCTGCCTACAGTTTACTTACTCTATTCTTGCTGTTTCAAATTTTTGCCCTCCATTTTCTTCCTAACTGCTAGTCCTTTTCCAATCTTTATCTTTTCTTCCCCACTTACTGCATATTACGGGGGAGGCAGAGAATTCTAAGGGATTTCTCACGTGTCATCCCTCTGTTCCTTGCAAGCTTAGTCCTCTCCTATGAAAGAGAATTCTATCCTATGAAAAATGATGACTTGGATTTTCAGATTTTAGATGTCTTTCCAGCATGGTGTTTGTCTTAACTCTTAGTTCTCATTCTTTGAGATACCATAGCAGCTGCTTGTCTTGTTGCATACTTTTCTGCCCAGCCTTTAAAAGGCTAAAGTTAACACTGGTTTTTAGAAAGTGTGCCATGATAGGTTGATATGTTTCCCCACGTGTTTTATTTTTGATGGCATGTCAGCACCTGAGTGTTCCTTTCCTTTTGTAAACCCTACTCATGAAGGACCGTGAAAATTTTTTCACAATCTTTCCTATTAGTTTATATACTATTTCCATTTTTTTACTTCAGGTTTTATTTTTGCTAAGGTATAACTAAAATTGTAATGTCTTTCACTTTGATTTGTTTTACAGTTAAGTTCAATTCAAAATATATTTATCGTTTTTAAATTTAACAAGCATTAAATATTCGTTAAATGTCTAATGAATTAACTATAGATAATATTGGTTCCACAAATAAATTCCTTGACATTTATAGCATACTTTAGGTTGTACTAAGACTCAATTTTTCTGTGTTGGATTGAGATGAAATGCAGGGCATATTCTGATCACCTAGTACCTTGCGAGACAGAACACACAAAAAAATTTAAGGGCATAGATTTAAAGTAGGGTTTTTGTGTTTCTTTATGATTTCTATATTTTTCTTTAAGCATAGATTAATGTAGACATGAAGAGTCAGTTTATTATCAATGAAACTCTAATGCCACCTCTTTTTCCCTTTTATAATAATTACTTAACCCAAATAGTATCAGCATATATATATATATATGCACATTTGGTAACTACTTACAAAAACATTTAGGTAAAACTATTTGAAACACTTTTCTTGGTCTGTTTGCTATACTTTCATGTTTCTCAGTAGCACATGGCAATAAATACTTTTTTTAAACCAAATTTTATTTTTTTAATTTAAATTTTAATTAGTTAACATACAGTGCAATATTGGTTTCTGGAGTAGAAATCAGTGATTTGTCACTTACATGCAACACCCAGTGCTCATCACAAGTGCCCTCTTTAATACCCATCACCCATCTAGCCCATCCGCCATCCACCTCTCTCCATCAACTCTCATTTGTTCTGTATCCTTAAGAGTCTTTTATGGTTTGTTTCCCTCTCTCCTTTCCCTGCCTTCCCATATGTTCATCTGTTTCCTTTCTTAAATCCCACATACGAATGAAATCATAGTATTTGTCTTTATCTGACTGACTTATTTTACTTAACATAATACACTCTAGCTCCATGTCTTTGCAAATGACAAGATTACCATTTTTGATGGCTGAGTAATATTCCATTGTGTATGGCTAGATAGATAGATAGATAGATATCACATCTTTATCCATTCATTGGTTGATAGGCATTTGGGCTCTCTCCACAGTTTATTGTTGATAATGCTGCTATAAACATCGGGGTGCATGCACCCCTTCAAATCTGTATTTTTGTATCCTTTAGGTAATTACCTAGTAGTGTAATTGCTGGATCATAGGATAGTTCTATTTTTAACTTTTTGAGGAACCTGGGTACCGTGTTCCAGAGTGGCTACACCAGTTTACATTCCCACCAACAGTAAAAGAAGGTTCCCCTTTTTCTGCATCCTCAGAGATTAACAACATCATGTGTTGTTAGTTTTCACCATTCTGACAGGTGTGAGATGGTATCTCATTGTGGTTTTGATTTGTATTTCCCTTATGATGAGTGATGCTGAGCATCTTTATGTGCTTGTTAGCCATCTGGATGTCTTCTTTGAAAAGGTGTCTATTCATGTCTTTTGCCCATTTCTTAACCGGATTATTTGTTTTTTAGGTGTTGACTTCGATAAGTTCTTTATAGATTTGGATACTACACCTTTATCAGATATGTCATTTGCAAATACCTTCTCCCATTCTGTAGGCTGCCTTTTAGTTTTGTTGGTTGTTTCCATTGCTGTGCAGAAGCTTTTATCTCCATGAAGTCCCAATAGTTCATTTTTGCTTTTGTTTCCCTTGCCTCCGACAGTGTGTCTAGTAAGAAGTTGCTATAGCCAAGGTCAGAGAGGTTTCTGCCTGTGTTCTCCTTTAGGGTTTTGATGGTTTCCTGTCTCACATATAGGTGTTTGATCCATTTTGAATTTATTTTTGTGCATGAGATAAGGAAGTGGTGCAGTTTTTTTCTCCTGCATGTTGCTATCCAGTTTTACCAATACCATTTTTTAAAGAGACTCTCTTTTTTTTCCATTCAATATTCCTTCCTGCTTTGTTGATGATTAGTTGACCATAGAGTTGAGGGTCCATTTCTGTATTTGCTATTCTGTTCCATTGATCTATGTGTCTGTTTTTATGCCAGTACCATTTTGTCTTGTTGACTACAGCTTTGTAATATAGCTTGAAATCCAGAATCATGATGCCCCCATTCTTGTTTTTCTTTTTTAGTATTGCTTTGGCTATTCGGGGTCTTTTGTGGTTCCATACAAATTTTAGGATTGTTTGTTCTAGCTCTGTGAAAAATGCTGGTGGTGTTTTTGATAGGGATTGCATTGAATGTGTAGAGTGCTGTGGGTAGTATAGACATTTTAACAGTATTTGTTCTTTCAGTCTGTGAGCATGGAATGTTTTTCCATTTCTTTGTGTCTTCCTCAATTTCTTTCGTAAGTGTTCTATAGCTTACAGAGTACAGATCTTTTACCTCTTCAGTTAGGTTTATTCCTAGGTATCTTATTGTTTTTGGTACAACTGCAAATGGGATTGATTCCTTGATTTCTTTTTCTGCTGCTTAACTATTGGTGTATAGAGATGAAACAGGTTTCTGCATATTAACTTTATATCCTGCAACTTTGCTGAATTCTTGTATTAATTCTAGCAATTTTTTGGTGGAGTGTTTCAGATTTTCTACATAGAGTATCATGCTATCTGCAAATAGTGAAAGCTTGACTTCTTCCCTGCTGATTTGGATGCCTTTTATTTCTTTTTGTTGTCTGATTGCTGAGGCTAAAACTCCTGTACTATGTTAAATAGTAATGGTGAGAGTGGACATCCTTAATCTTGTTTCTGACTATACAGGGAAGGTTCTCATTTCTTCCCCATTGAGGATGATATTAGCTGTGGATCTTTCCTATATGGCCCTTATGATGTTGTGGTATGTTCCATCTATCCCTGCTTTGTTGAGGGTTTTATCAAGAATGGATGCTATATTTTGTCAGGTGCTTTTTCTGCATCTACTGAGAGGATCATATTGTTCTTATCCTTTCTTTTATTAATGTGGTATATCACATTGATTGATTTGTGAATATTGAACTACCCCTGCAGCTTAGGAATAAATCCCACTTGATTGTAGTGAATAATTCTTTTACTGTACTGTTGAATTCAATTTGCTAGTATTTTATTGAGAATTCTTGCACCCTTGTTCATCAGGGATATTGGCCTGTAATTTTCCTTTTTAATCAGGTCTTTGTCTGCTTTCAGAATCAAGGTAATGCTGTCTTTGTAGAATGAGTTTGGAAGTTTTCCTTCCATTTCTGTTTTTTGGAACAGTTTGGGAAGAATAGTTATTAGCTCGTCTTTAAATGTCTGCTAGAATTCCCCTGGGAAGGCATCAGGTCCAGAACTTTTGTTTGTTGGGAGATTTTTTAAAAGATTTTATTTATTTGTCAGACAGAGAGAGAGAGAGAGATAAAGAAAGCACAAGAAGGGGGAGTGGCAGGCAGAGGGAGAAGCAGACAGCGGGAGAAGCAGGCTCCCCACCAGGCAATGAGCCTGATGTGGGACTTGATCCCAGGACCCTGGGATCATGACTTGAGCCGAAGGCAGATGCTTAACCGACTGAGGCACCCAGGCATTCCTTGGGAGATTTTTATTACTGATTCAATTTCTTTGCTGATTATGGGTCTGTTCAAATTTTCTATTTCTTCCTGTTTCAGTTTTGATAGTTTGTAAATTTCTAGGAATTTGAATATTTTTCCTGGTTGCCCATGTTGGCATATAATACTTCATGGTATTCTCTTATAATTGTTTGTATTTCTGTGGTGTTGGTTGTGATCTCTCCTCTTTCACTTGTGATTTTATCATTTGGGTCCTCTTTCTTTCTTTCTTTCTTTCTTTCTTTCTTTCTTTCTTTCTTTTGATAAGTCTGGCTAGGGGTTTATCAACTATATTAATTTTTTCGGCAAACCAGCATGAATATGTGGTAACACCAGACACTGACAGTATAGTTCAGTATCCAAAGTAGATGAGAGTGGCAGCATAGCCTACAGTAGTAGTTAAGAACATAGGCTATATATAGAGTCTCATAATTGCTTTCTTTCCTCTTTTTAAAAAAATTTTTAATCCAACTTTCATATAGCACTTACTAAGAGCCAGGCATTATTCTGAAGACTTTGCAAATGTTACCTATTATTATTCTCATTTTACTCATAAGGAAACAGTCACAGAAAGGTTAAGAAACTAGGTCAAGGTCACACAAAAGTGGCTGACTCAAGATTCAAACCCAATGCAGAGTCCATATCCTTAATTATTATGCTAGGTTGCTAGCATTAGAATCCTAGCTGTGCCCCTTACATGGTGTGACCACAGGGCAAGTTTCTGAGTATTTCTGGGCCTCGGTTTTAGCAATTGCATAATGAGGGTAATAATAATGTGTGCGTGTGTGTGTGTGTGTGTGTGTGTGTGTGTGTGTGTGACAAAAGTGTACTTAGTGCAGGGCCTGCCTTGCATGCAGCTTTTTTAAGGAATATCGTTTCACATTTGTGTGGCATGGAGGATGATTGCTATTACCATTGCCTGAATCAGACTTTCACAGGAGAGGCTGTCTTCTTGACTGATATTGGAGTGCCATTCTTGCTCCCTTTCTTGCTTCCAGGCACCCCCCTCTCACTCTTTGCCTTTTATGGACCTTGTCTCTCCCTGCCTACACTGCTGTGCGCCCTCTCCCACTTAAAACACCAGGAGTTTTAATTTGCTCCTTTGCTAATTCCTCTTAATTAAGAGACAATGCCAGTATGGCTGGTATTTCATTGCAATGGAAATAAAACAATAGAAATGAAGCTATGAATGGGATGGATCTTTTTTTGAATTTAAGCCTGTGAAGAGGAAGAAATCCAAATAAAAATAAAATAGAATTTAAGCAGGGGATCTTGGGAAATTTCTAAGTTACATTATTCCAAAATGCACTCCTCCCATAGGTGTCTTTAGATGTATTTCAGCAAATCAAACCTTTCTTCGTGAAAGAATGAAAAAGGAGTGTTTATAAAATTGAATATTGAAGCAGTTAAACCTGAGATATCGTTTATTATTCTATTTAGGAGAACAGTTACAGTTTGACAAAATCATTTTGAGTAATCCAGCTTAGAATTTTTCTACATGACTTAGACTTTATTTGTTTATTACTAATACTATTAAAATGGAATATAATGAGTGAATAGCCTGAATTACGCAATTGCCTTTTCAGAATTAAGCTATCTTAAATTACAATTATGAATACTGCTTAAAATTAGGAACACATTTTCTAAAAATGAAGATACAATTTCAGGTACCTTGGGCTAATTTTAAGAAACATTTCAAATCATGAATTTTTATGAGTATCACAATGTAATTTGAAAGTAATAAAAAATCAACATGTTTAATCATAAATGTTTAATGAAAACACACAAAATGATGAAATCTGATACATGCTACTCTCATGCTTGTAAATCTATGGCAATGCCTTCTCTACTCCTTCTCAGGCTTTTCAAGAAGTTTGCTAGAATATTGCTGATAGATGTATTCTATATTACAATAAAATGAAATTTTAATACTAAATGAATAAATGAATTAAAAAAAGGAGCCAAAGGAAGGATGTATGGAAATTTAATGTCACTAAGATGCTTTTTATGAGTTATTGGGTTTGAATTTGTTGCATTTTATATAAAATATAATTTTTATTTAAAGGTGCACATATTTTAAGCACCAGCTTATACTTTATATCAATAGATAAGAATATCAATATATGATTATGATAATATTTAATCTGTTACCCCATTGTTGATTGCATTCAATTTACATATTGATTTTATGTGTGTATTTGTCAAATAGGATTATTTTTTAAGACTGCCAGGCTTTTTCCCAGGTTTATGATTGCATCTTTGGTAGAATGTAAGGCTACTTGCACATTAAAATGTTCTATATAGGGCGCCTGGGTGGTGCAGTCAGTTAAGGGGCTGGCTCTTGGTTTCTTTTGGGTCATGATCTCAGGGTGGTGGGATGGAGCCCCACCCGGGGCTCTTCGCTCAGCAGGGAGTCTGCTTGAGAGTCTCTTCTCCCTCGGTCCCTCCCCACTGCATTCTCTCTCTCTCTCAAAATGAATAAATCTTTTAAAAAATAAGATGGTCTATATCTTTAATAGAATAGTTGTTTAATAGTAATTTGAATGGCTGTCTTCTAAGTTTTTTTTTAAACAAAAAAATAAAGCATTTATTTTTAAAGGAAAATTATTGTGACAATCCAAAATATAAAATATAGTCATTATAGTCTTTGTATGTTTTCTGAATCGTTGTTTTCATACTTATAGGTCCTTTCAATATTGAGACTAGACTATTGAAATTTAAAATACAGAAGCCTCAAATAGTCAAAGGTTACTGGGGCAACAGTATTCAGCTTGTCAAATGGTTGTGTTTGGTGTACCAGGAAGAAACTCAGACTAATGGATTTTAGAAAGGTTCTCAATAGAAAAATTTAAAGCCAATAAGATTAACCACAAATTCTTTCTATCTCTGTCCTCCATTTTAGAACAAGGGCTGGCAGCAAGCTGTTTTCTTGAAAGGATGAGATAGTAAATATTTTAGGTTATGTTGGGTGTACAGTCTCTGTTTCAGCTACTGGCCTCTACCATTGTAACTTGAAGGCAGCCATAGACAATACACAAATGGTGAGAGTGTGGTTGTGTTCCAAGGAAACTTCATTTATTGACACTTAAATGTGAATTTCATGCCATTTGCATGTGTCACAAAATATAATTCTTTATTTTCTCAGCCATTTAAAATTATAAAATGTTTTTTAGTTCATAAGGCAAAAATGGCAGGTTGAATTTGTCCTGTGACCTTAGTTTTCCTTCCCCTGCCTTACACTAAGAGCTCCTCCTCAAAGACAGTGGAAGGTATCCTGTTTACCTTTATATCCCCAAATTCTTAGCACATAATAGGTACTCAACATTAACTGGTAACTACTAAGTTTCTAACAAATACATATTCTGATGTATTTAATTATAAATTTAATACTGATTTGTTTCTAATCTTTACTTTATCTTAGAAAATAAAACTTTTCAGTATTCCACCATATATATAAACATATGTATATGTTTATGTATGTATACACACATATCCTTTTCTTAATTATATGTATATGTAATATGTATATAATTCATAATATATACACACACATTTTAAATAATTTCATCGAGGTATAATTTATATACCATAGAACTGATCTGTCTTAACAGTACAATCCAGTGCTTTTAGTAAATTTACTGAGTTATGCAGCCATAATCATAATCTAGTTTTTGAACGTCTCCATCATCTCCAAAAGATTCTGTATGTCCATTTGCTGTCAGTCTCTGTTTACATATATGTAAAAAATCGGTGGATTAATGTACAATTCCATTCTATTATATGTATCGAGATTTTAGAAGACAAATTTAGTCTCACAGAGATATGTCAAGACTTGTGCTTTTGGCACTTCATAATTATTAACTCGTATGGTCTTCATCTAACCTAATGTGTTATATCTATTACTATCTTCATTGTACCTATCAGGAAACTGAAATGACTTTCCCAAGTTTACCCAACTATAGAGTAACATTAGCTCAGCTATTGAGTGGAGATACAGAGCTTTAAACTGAAGGAATATCGTTCCAGAGTCCATTATCTTAATCACTTTCAGAGTATAGGATTTTAGAAGTCAGTGATAATACTCACCAGAATAATAAATGATCTTTTCTGAGAGGCAATTATGAATTAACTTTTGACTTACCATTTTAGGCAAGCAATAATTTTCATCAAAATCATAATTTCCAACCCTCTTTAATCATACATAAATCAGAATCGTTAGCGTAAATCAACTGACATTTTAGGTGTATAGTTGCAAGTAGTAAATAGGCAATTATTCTGCTACTGAGGATATGTGCACCTTTAATATTTGCAGTGTTATAAGAAGCACTATTATCCATCTTTCAAATGTATATCATTTAAAAAGGACTGTTAAATAAAACTGTAAATAGGACTGATTTTGCATAGCATGAAACTTGCACCTTAGTAATTTGCTTATATAAGTAATAGTCTATTTATTTTTGTCAACAACTAAAATATTTTGTTTAAAATTATTTTACAATTCCCATGGTATTCTACATTCTTTACAAATTTTTCAAAAATATTACAAAGAGCAGTTAATAAGCAATCAGCAATAATTGTGTATTCAATTTTTTCTAACCATAGATACCCCAAAACCATTTTTGTTTTTAAAGAAAATGTTAAATGTGATTATTATATATTTAAATTGTTTTTGTACTATATAATTGTAAATGTTTATATTCTGTGTATATTTTCTATTTTTTTGCTCTTCTAAGTATAAATAATAAATGTTCATATGAAAAAAATGGCCTTATTTTATTTTGATGCAAGTTGTTACAGGCATGAAAATTTAGGAAATTGACAATTTTTTGGCTCTTTCTTTTAGGAAAAAAAAGTAGTGTCTTAACAGGGTGAAATTAATGGTCAGAAGATTGAGAAAGATCTCATATTCTTGGCAAGATCCTGTCACCTGCTTCAAAGATTTCACATGGATTGTCTCCAGGCATCTCATTACCTTCATAGCTACCTGATTCCCAGTGGATGTTCTCTAGCACTTTCTACTGTGTTCTTTCTCTGAGGTCTCAGTTGCAGCCATCTTCTTTAGGTGTTTCACCCCACTGATTAGCTCCATGGTTCTTTCCTTCATTCATTATTCTCATGACCACTGCCACCTGTGAGAGTGGGTGAAAGAAGAGGGGCTGAGGTCATCACACTGCTTGTCTCCAGACTAAAGTTGTTGAGGCACCATGGCTTTTCTAAACTGATATTCTACTAGGTTCCATCTTGATTTTCTTCCTTGATGAGGAAACAGCCTGAAGATCTAATAAGTGGTGCAGTGGTTAGAGCTATGTTTTCAGTCTGTCTCCAGCACTTGTTAGCTGTGACCTTGGGCAAGTTATCTAATTTGTTTAAGCTTCAGTTTCTTCATCTGTCCAAGGGGGCTAATAGGAGTTACTGTGAATATTAAGTGAAATAATATGTATAGAGAGAGTATGTGTGATATATATGTAAATTCTAAAGGACGTGCTACAAAGTAAGCAATCAATGAATGTAAACTATGACTGATTTTTTTGTTTTGTGTTTTGTCTCATGTTTTGAGCACTAACTGTCCTGGCAATTTTAGAGTTCTTAAACTCTGATGCTACTTGTGCTGTAAATCCTGTTACACAAATCCGAGTATCCTGATGCCTCCTAGTTTACAGTCTTGGCTACCTATTAATAATAGAATATAGAGAGAACTTATAAAACTTAACACCCCCAAATGAATAATCCAATTAAAAATGGGCAGAAGACACGAATAGACATTTTCCAAAGAAGACATGAAGATGGCCAGTAGACAAATGAAAAGATACTCAACATAACTCATCACCAGGGAAATGCAAATCAAAATTACAATGAGAGATCACCTCACACCTGTCAAAATGGCTAAAATCAACAACACAGGAAACAACAGGTGCTGGCAAGGATATGGTGAAAAGGAGGAACCCTGTTGTGTTGTTGATTGGAATGCAAACTGGTGCGGCCACTCTGGAAAACAGTATGGAGGTTTCTTAAAAAGTTAAAAATAGAACTACCTGGGAGAAAGGCAAGATGGTGGAAGAGTGGGGACCTCATTTCATCTGGTCCCTTGAATTTAGCTAGATAACTGTCAAATCATTCTGAACACCTATGAATTCGCCAGCTAATTACCAAGTTTATTGAGCATACAGAACTGTAAAACTGCAGCACTAGGAGAAAATAGTACATAGAACTTGAGGGTTTTTTTCTCATGATTCTTTAATCTTTGAGTTTAAAATTTTCCTCTTCTTTTTTCTTTTTTTCCTTTGCAACTAGTTTCTTCTCTAATCAACTCTTTGTTTTTAAGTATTTTTTAACTTTCATTTTTACATTTACATTTTATAGATATATTCTTCATTTTTGGCTTCCTTTCACTGTATTCAATTTTATTTTTGTGTATATATATGTTTTGCTTTCTTTATAATCTTGGGATTTAGTGTCTTCTAACAAAATGACCAAAATACACCCAGGACCAAATGTATCACCGTGTTTTGTCCATCTGCAAGATTATATTCTCTCTCTTTTTCCCTTTTCTTTTTCTTTTTTTTTTTTTTTTCCTTTTTCTTTTCTTTTTTGGTTACTGACCTCTTCGGATTTGTCTGGTGTGTATTTCACTTGGGTCATGGTTGAGATTTTTGATTTTGTTCCCTTGTTCATCCATTCTTCTCTGGGCCAAAGGACTGGAAGGAGGAATTCACAACAAAAGAAAGAACTGGGAAAACCCAAAAGAAGCCACTCCCAAACTATTAGAAGTTATAGAGCAATTCAATAACTTGGCGGGATACAAAATCAATGCTCAGAAATCAGTTGCATTTCTGTACACGAATAACGAAAACGAAGAAAGAGAAATTAGGGAATCCATCCCATTTACAATAGCACCAAAAACCATACGTTACCTTGGAATTAACTTAACCAGAGACGTAAAGGACCTTTATTCTAGAAACTATAAATCACTCTTAAAAGACATTGAGGAAGACATAAAAAGATGGAAAGATATTCCATGCTCATGGATCGGAAGAATTAACATAGTTAAAATGTCCATGCTACCCAGAGCAATCTACACTTTCAATGCTATCCCGATCAAAATACCGAGAACGTTTTTCAAAGAACTGGAACAAATAGTCCTTAAATTTGTATGGAACTAGAAAAGACCCCGAATCTCCAAGGAACTGTTGAAAAGGAAAAACAAAGCTGGGGGCATCACAATGCCGGATTTCGAGCTGTACTACAAAGCTGTGATCACAAAGACAGCATGGTACTGGCACAAAAACAGACACATAGACCAATGGAACAGAATAGAGAGCCCAGAAATGGACCCTCAGCTCTTTGGGCAACTAATATTTGATAAAGCAGGAAAAAACATCCGGTGGGAAAAAGACAGTCTCTTCAATAAATGGTGCTGGGAAAATTGGACAGCTACATGCAAAAGAATGAAACTTGACCACTATCTCACACCATACACAAAAATAAACTCCAAATGGATGAAAGACCTCGATGTGAGACAGGAATCCATCAAAATTCTAGAGGAGAACATAGGCAACAACCTCTACGACATCGGCCAAAGCAACCTTTTTCATGATACATACCCAAAGGCAAGAGAAACAAAAGATAAAATGAATTTATGGGACTTCATCAAGATTAAAAGTTCCTGCACAGCCAAGGAAACAGTCAGAAAAACTAAGAGGCAGCCCACGGAATGGGAGAAGATATTTGCAAATGACACTACAGATAAAGGACTGGTATCCAAGATCTACAAAGAACTTCTCAAACTCAATACACGAGAAACAAATAAACAAATCAAAAAATGGGCAGAAGATATGAACAGACACTTTTCCAATGAAGACATACAAATGGCTAACAGACACATGAAAAAATGTTCAAAATCATTAGCCATCAAGGAAATTCAAATCAAAACCACACTGAGATACCACCTTACGCCAGTTAGAATGGCAAAAATAGACAAGGCAAGAGACAACAATTGTTGGAGAGGATGTGGAGAAAGGGGATCCCTCCTACATTGTTGGTGGGAATGCAAGTTGGTACAGCCACTCTGGAAAACAGTGTGGAGGTCCCTTAAAAAGTTAAAAATTGAGCTACCCTGTGATCCAGCCATTGCACTACTGGGTGTTTACCCCAAAGATACAGACGTAGTGAAGAGAAGGGCCATATGCACACCAATGTTCATAGCAGCAATGTCCACAATAGCTAAATCATGGAAGGAGCCGAGATGCCCTTCAACAGATGACTGGATTAAGAAGTTGTGGTCCATATATACAATGGAATATTACTCAGCAATCAGAAAGAACGAGTTCTCAACATTTGCTGCAACATGGACGGCACTGGAGGAGATAATGCTAAGTGAAATAAGTCAAGCAGAGAAAGACAACTATCATATGATTTCTCTCATCTATGGAACATAAGAACTAGAATGATCAGTAGGGGAAGAAAGGGATAAAGAAACGGGGGGTAATCAGAAGGGGGAATGAAACATGAGAGACTATGGACTATGAGAAACAAACTGAGGGCTACAGAGGGGAGGGGGGTGGGGGAATGGGATAGGCCGGTGATGGGTAGTAAGGAGGGCACATATTGCATGGTGCACTGGGTGTTATACACAACTAATGAATCATCGAGCCTTACATCGAAAACCGGGGATGTACTGTATGGTGACTAACATAATATAATAAAAAATCATTATAAAAAAAAAAAAGAAAGAACTGGAGGTAATTCTCTCTGCCACAGATCTAATCAATATGGATATAAGTAAAATATTAGAGCTGGAATTCAGCACAACAATTACAAAGTTACTAGCTGGGCTTGAAAAAAGCATAAAAGACAGTAGAGACTCTCTTAGTGCAGAAATAAAATCTAATCAGGCCAAACTTAAAAATGCTTTAACCGAGATGTAGTCTAAAATAGATGCTCTAACAACTAGGGTAAATGAGGCAGAAGAGAGAGTCAGTGACATAGAAAACAAGATGATGGAAAAGAAGGAAGATGAGGGAAAGAGAAAAAACTAAAGGACCATGAGGGGAGGCATTGAGAAATCAGTAATACAATAAAGCAGTATTAGAATTATTGGGGTCTGAGAGGAAGAAAAAGAGAGAGAGGGACAGAAGGTATAATGTGGAATTTAAGAAAGAAAACAAATGAGAAAAGTGAAAAAAGAGAGAGAGGCAAACCAAGAAACAGAGTCTTAATGATAGAGAACAAACTGAGGAGAGGTGGGTAGGAGGAATTAAGGAGTATACTTGTGATGAGCACTGGATGATTTTGGAAATGTGGAATCACTATATTGTATACCTGAAACTAATATTACAGTGTATATTAACTAACTGGAATTTAAATAAAAATAATAAAATGTAAAAAAATTAAAATATCATAAAAAATTATTTGACCCATTGGAAAAAAAAGAATAATAAATATTGCAATTGGAAATAACCCCAGATCTATTACAAACTCCCTCTCAAAGTATTTCTTACAAAAAAAAACCTTGCTGTTTTTACTAAACTATATTCACAAATTAATAGTCCTAAGAAAGGTACCTTGAAAAAAGAGTTTCATGCAGTGAGCAGCTGCAATCTTCTGCCCTTGAAAGGGGAAATAGTATATTCACAATATATATTCTGAAATTCTCTGTAATAAAATGTTTTATAAAATTTATTGAATTAGAATTCTTTGTTTTCTACTTGACATCTTTTTTTGAGTAATTATGTCTTAGTGAAAGGAAGTACAACATTGGAGAAAGTTTAGTCCATCATGAAATAGTTCTTATTAGAATATTATTCTTTATCTTAAGTTAAAATATACTATAACTTCTGTCTTTCCGTGTTGTACCTCCTGGAGCAATAGAAGAAAATTATCTTGGACATAAATACTATCTGCCCACTTAAACTTCTTATTTCTTCACTTAACAAAGCAACTTCTTCATGCATGTAGTGTATTTGCTCCTTACCATTCTGCCTCTCATTTCTGAGCATAAGCAAATCCTTTCTAGAGTGTCCTCACCACTGAATGTAATACTCTGTATGTAGGGTGACAATAATCAAGAACAGTCCACAGTGGCACTCTTTTGGTTCTAGAAGTGTTTTATAATACTGCTGCTGCCACTTAACAAAAAGTTATATTACCTTTTTACATTTAATTTATGGTTAAAAGAAAAAAACCCTTCGATGTCTTTGTTTTATATGTAAGTTATAATGTCGAGCTTTTGTTCATACTATAACTGCCCTTCCATTCTTGAAACCAAATATACAACTTAACCATCTATCCACGTACTATTTACTTTTGTTGATTCCTATTCATTATAAATTGTCAAGATACATGTGAATCCTAATTTTGAAATCCAGTAACTAACTTATCTTTCATAACATTCCACTGATGAGGTAAGGGCTATCCATTAGGATGAAATGGAAATATTAGTATAATGAGGTTTTTTTTTTTTTTTGCATACAGTTTGCTTCAGTTTGTGTGCGATTACTAAAATTTCATTAAAATGTGGTATTCTTCATTAATAAACACAGGAAGAAAATATGTCAAATGCTTTGTTGTAATCAACATACTTATATCAACATTATCAGCCTGCGCTACCGATCTAAAGAGTATTAAGTAAGGAGGTTTGTGTTATTTGATTTTAGTAACTCTATATTGGTTTTTAGTATTTGTGGTTTTGCCTACTAAGTACACTGTTAATTATTTATTTTATAAATCCAGTGGGCATCTATTTCAACATTATCAGTTTGAAAGTATCTTGTCTGTTTAATACATCTCTGCCCCTCTCATATTCACCATGATTTGTTGAACGTTACTAATTTAATTAATTAGTTTGTTTTTGTTTTGTTCATGAGTCTGACCAGACTCATGGTGACTTAAATTCATTTGCAGTGGTTAATTACTTTGTTATTGTTTTTCCATCAGTTTGATTAGGAAAAATAAAATCCTTAAAAGCTTTGTTTGCTTTCTTACACTTTTTCAGTTCCATGGAGAATACAAAGAAAAAATAGAATTTTTTAAATTCAGACTTTTCTCTGTCCTATGTTAATATTATGCCATCTTGCCCTAAGCAATATTCTTAACACCAGAAATAGCTTTTAAAGCCCCCTGTTATTTCTCCATAGCAATTTTCAGAAAGCTCACTTCATTCTCGGCTTATATTGGGGTTATCACTAAATACTTTTGTCACTCTTCTTTTCCTTGATTATGTGTCGCTTTGTCTTTCTTTAAAAATGTGGTCATTAGCCCTTATGTGATTTCACTTTAGTGCACCCTGATTTATTTTTATGTTTATACACTCTTCCTCGATTTCCTGATTATGGAATCACTCATTCGCCCTATTCTTTTTTTTCAAATATATATTAGGTTTTCTGACATGTAGGGCACTTAACTTTCTTTTTCTAATTCAAAAATTTAAGATTGTATACATGTTAACTTGTTCTTAAGAGTCTCATAACATTTATGTCACAATTTGGGTCTTGTTTGTTGATCCAAATGATGAGACCAGCCGTCTTCCTCACTCATTCTCTTTCTAATACAGGTTAAAATTTCAGTCAGGCAAATCAAGAAATTCCAGGATTTTCACAGTTTAGTAGAATACTTCTAAGAACGGATCCAATAATTTATGACACCTTTGGTTTCTTTCTTGTCTACTTGGTATCAAAAATAGAATTGTTCATATTCATCTCTTGTAGTCTGTCACTACTATTTTAGTTTTAGTCTTTAATATTTTTTTAGCTTTATTGAGATATAATTGACATACAATATTGTGCAAGTGTAGCTTGTATAGTGTGATGATTTGATTCATGTGTATGATATGAAATGGTTGCCACAATAAGGTTTAGTAACACATACATCATCTCACATAGTTACCCTTGTGTGTATGTGTGTGTGTGTAGTGAGAACTTTTACAATTTACTCTCTTAGCAACTTTTGAGTATAGGAAACATTGTTAACTATAGTCCCCGTGCTATACATTACATCCTCAGAACTTATTCATATTATAACTGGAAGTTTATACCTTCTGAACACCTTCCCCCTAGCTACCCCCTGGCAACCACCATTCTATTCTCTCTACTCTCTATTTCTATGAATTTGGGTTTTTTTGTTTTTTTTTTTTTAGATTCTGTATATAAATGAGATCATATGATATTTGTCTTTCTCTTATTTCACTTAGCATAATGCCCTTAAGGTCCATCCATGTTGGTGCAAATGGCTGGATTTCCTTTTTTATGGCTAAATAATATTCTAGAGAGAGAAAACAAAAGAGTGTGTGTGTGTGTTTGTGTGTGTCACGTTTTCATTGATGTACAGTTAGGTTGTTTACATGCCTTGACTATTGTGAATGATGCTGCAGTGAGCACATATCTCTTTGTGATTTCATTTCCTTCAGATACACACCCAGAAGTGGGATTGCTGGATCATATGGTAGTTTTAATACTTTTGAGGAATCTCTGTATTATTTGCCATAGTGGCTGTACCAATGTGCACTCCCACTAATAGTGCACAAGTTTCCCTTTTCTCCACATCCTCACCAGCACTTGTTGTCTCTTGTCTTTTTTATAATAGACATCCTAAGAGGTTTGCGATGATATCTCATATTTTGTTTGTTTTTTTAAAAGTTTTTATTTATTTATTTAAGAGAGAATGTAAGCATGAGCAGGGAGAGGCACAGAGGGAGAAGGTGAATCAGGCTCCCTGCTGGGAGCCAGATGCAGGGCTGGATCCCAGGACCCTAAGATCATGACCCGAGCTGAAGGAGACGCTTAACTGACTGAGCCACCCAGGTGCCCCCTTATTTTGGTTTTGATATGTGTTTCCCTGATGACTAGTGATATTGGACACCTTTTCATATGCCTGTTGGCCATTTGTATATCTTCTTTGAAAAAATGTCTGTTCAGTTCCTCTGCCCATTTTTAATAGGATTATTTGTTTGTTTGCTCCTGACTTGTATGAGTTCCTTATATTCTAGATACTAACCCCTTATCAGATAGATGGTTTGCAAATATTGTCTTCCATTTCATAGGTTGCATTTTCATTTTGTTGATTGTTTCTTTGGCTGTGCAGAAGCTATTTGGTTTGATGTAGTCCCAATTGTTTATTTTTGATTTTTTTGCCTGTGCTTTTGGTGATATACTAAAAAAAATCATTGCCAAGACCAGTGTGAAGGAGATTTCCCCTGTTTTTTTGCAGAAGTTTATAGTTTCAAGTCTTACATTTAAGTCTTTAATCCATTTCAAGATAATTTTTGTGAATAATGTAAGATTGAGGTCCAGTGTCATTCTTTTTGCATGTCAGTATACAGTTTTCCCACCACCATTTTTCAAAGAGACCCTCTTTTCTCCATTGAGTATTCCTTGTAAAATTTTAGTTGATCACATTTAGTCTTCTCTGAATACTTTATAGTGTGTTCTCACTATAAGTTATAATATTTCCTTCCCTATCCTGTCTTTCTCAGGATTTAAAATTACATAATATGATAACTCTATGGCTAAAAAGTAATTACTCCTTTTTCATGGTGTTCCCTTGACTCTTTAGAAAAGGTGTGAACTCCTGCCCAAAGCGCAGTGAACCACCTTCGGTGCAGTGTTAGACAATTAAGTCGCACTTCCCAACCTGACTGGAGTTGGTTCTAACTGCTATGTGAATTTTTGACATCGGTTAACTTAAGAGTGTGTGAGGAATAGTGGGGAAGGGTCTGATTGAGAAAACCATCATAAATCATTTTTTTTCATCTTCAAGTTCAAAGCAGTAACAATTATATATGAAGACTTTAACCGTGCTGTATTTTAAGTTATAAGTATGCTATATGTTAATATAAATTATGCTACATGTTAAGTTAGAAATAATTGGTACTCTACAGTTAACTTTAGCTTCTACATCCTTCACTAACAAGAAATTTTGGCTTCCCTGCCTGCCCTCATTCCCCACACCACTGCCCTTGCTTCAGTCCCAGCTAGATTCTCATAAATTCATTTTGCTTTGCTGCATACTGAGAAGCATTTTGACACTGTAATTTTTCCTCCATTCAAATATTCAGTGTCTTTCTGGTTTTACGACTCAGGGATATTAACTCTTGTCTCTAGGGTGCCGCTATGATCCCAAATACACTGAGTATCTTGGATGCTTGCTATGCAAAACACTTGAGTAACCTTTATATAACCTAGTTGGCATAGCTGAGTGTGCATATCTCAAATTCCCTTCTCAGTACCCAGGATTATTAAGACTTAGTTATGCCACAATAACTTCTCACCAAAGCACCTGCTGTCAGCCCTTCTAAGACATGACTCAGTTCTCCTGCTATGCACTCTGGAGGGGAAATCTCCAGTCTGAGTTCTCATTACCTTAGCTTAGGTTGTCTCTACACTGCCTTTAACTCAACTAAATTTTGTATTCTTTTCCTCAGTATTTCTAGCAGCAGTGACTACCACTGCAAATATAATCAATCAAAAACATACACAGCTGAGGAAAATACATACAAAAGGAAATCTTTAATGTCTTGATTTTTATACAAGAGGAATTCTGAGGATGGATTTTTTAAATCTAGCTCTTAGAGGAATTTCCATTTATGTGGGAAAAACCATTTTGTTTGGGAAAGGGGAACATTCATATGTGCTTTTAAATTGAAGCTTTGGTAGCTGACTAAGGTTGAAGACAACTTGAAAGAGGGGCTAACTTTGGAGCTTTGGAGTCAGGCTGACTTCAGTTTCATTTCTAGCCCTGCATTAACTAGCTGTGTGACTTAAGGAAAGTCTACTAACTTTCCTTTTACATTTAATACAGAAGTGATGATGCCAAGCAGGGCTGATTGTTGATACGGTTACATGAGACAGTGTACGTGCAGTGTAGAGCAAAATGCCTGCCATGTAAGTATTTGATAAATTATAACACTCCTGTGTCCAAACCCCCAATTTCTGGTGCAACCATGGGTGGGTATTTAATGCATGTAAGCACCAGATGTGAACTGTGAACATATTTGGGCATAGAATATCATCACATAATTTTCAGTGCAGAAAAAACTCACTTAAGTTCATTTTTATTTCTCCCCAAATTCTGTGCCACTATCCTTTAGCTTTTCAAGTAGATGTGCCTGGCTCCTAGAAAGCAAGAATTTAAGGTTATATGATGTCTAACATAATACAGCAACACCAGTGTGCATGTGCACACACACACACACACACACAAAATTTGGGACTTTGATAGTGTGATAGTGACCGGATGTTGTCTATGATAGGAAGAACCTCCTTACCCCTTCAAAAAAAGTATTTAAAAATTAAAAAAAAAAAAAAAAAAAGATGGTGGAGTTGCTCTGATGATGAAGTGGGAAGCAATCTGAAAATAGAGTCAAATTCTTAAGTTTTCACCTTGCTCTACCATCTGCGAAATACATGGCCTTGGACAGAGTCCTTTCCTTTGAAGTGAAAATAATATTTATCTTCTAAAATTTTGGGAGGATTAAGTGGGATCATGTATGCAGACGTGCTCTGTAAGCTATAAAGTTGTTCCCATTGTGGGACAGATTGTTAGATAAGGCTTCCATTTTTACTATCGCATCTGGATTCAGGAATTTCCAATGTAGTTAATATTTGTACTATGCCAAATAAATAGAGGTTTCCTGCCCTCCCTCATCATCCCCACCTTCCTTCCTTCCTTCTTTCTTCCTCCCTCTCTCTCTCTTCAGGGAAGCCAAATGTAATAAATCAATAGGTCATGTTAAGAGAGAAAATAGCCCGGGGCACCTGGGTGGCACAGCGGTTAAGCCTCTGCCTTCGGCTCAGGGCGTGATCCCATCGTTATGGGATCGGATCGAGCCCCACATCAGGCTCCTCTGCGAAGAGCCTGCTTCTTCCTCTCCCACTCCCCCTGCTTGTGTTCCCTCTCTCGCTGGCTGTCTCTATCTCTGTCGAATAAATAAATAAAATCTTTTAAAAAAAAAAGAGAGAGAGAAAATAACCCACACTCTAAGAATGTTTTATAAAACCTTTAAACATCAGTGGTCTATATGAAGTATGTTTATTGCATTTAATTTCTTCAAAACTATCAGAAGGTTTCTGATAATTCGTAAGTAGATTAAATGGCACAAGGTACACTTCTCTGCAAGAAACTCCTACCAGCTGGGCTTGCTTTTAAAGAAATAAATAGTTTCTCAATCTAAAATGAGAAAATCTTTCCGGCGCTAATACATAGGATTTTTTTGAGATGATCCAAGATGAAAGAAATAAAAAATGTTTACAGTTAGAAGTTGATGAAAATTTATTATTTTGTTGCTACTTTCCTGTGCTACAATTGCATTATCCTTTTTCTCCTTTGAATTGCAGAGCTCTGAGACTCTTGTCCTAAAACATTTTTGAAGACTTATTCTTCCTACAACACTTGAAAAAAATCTCTCCCAGTGCTTTGGTGTGGAGTCTGAACTGATTTTGTGCCTTCCTTTTTTCCTTAAGTCTATCTAAAAACATTGCACAATGAGCAATTAAATTCTGACAGTTCTATTTATGCTCTTGTTGTATATTTGTTATTCAACTGATCGTTGAAATGAAAATTCCACTGGTGATTAAACTAAATGTGTTCACTTCTGAAAACAATGCTTTGCTTAAAATTTCTTAATCCATTAGGATATATGCATGCAAGGAGGGGAAAGCTTTCCTTAAGCATTGTAAGTTCTTTTTAAAAATATTATTCTCCATTCTTTTAACCAATATAAGGGCAGCATTTACAGTATTTTCTCCTGGAAAGTAATTTATTTCAATCATCTCTTTAATAATAACTATCATAGAAGATTAGCTCCAACTGAGGGTCATAGCTATAATATGTATCATACAGGTATATTCTGAAATAATGTAATTAGAATAAAAATGGTTTACATGGTTTCCTTTTAATATAGAACAACTCTGGGACATTTGATTTCAAATGTTAATTCAAAGGAATCAGAAAAAAGTGTTAATGTTAATTCAAAGGAATCAGAAAATGTTAATTCAAAGGAATCAGAAAAAAAAGGAAAGCATAAATGTTAATTCAAAGGAATTAGAAAAAAAAGGAAAGTATAAGACATGATCTGCCATTTCTTCTTATGTGGTACTCTTAAAACATAATATTTTCCAGTAAATTACCAGCAGTAAGGACCAAATTAAAAGAAATACATTCTCCATGATGATAATGATGATGATGGCAACTAATTCTTATTGAGTTTTTTGTCTTATCTGATTTAATGCCCTTAGTTCTTTATATTCTCAGAAAATGAAATAATGGGTAGACAGGCTAATGTGACTAAGGTTATGGTAGTTCCATGACACGAACTCAGCCAGCGTGACTCTGGGCCAATGTCAAACTGTCCTTTATCCAGTCTTTCTCAATATTTCTTTACAGATTGCTTTTCAAAATCATAATGTAAACCAATATGACATGATACTCATTTATATATACCTTTTTAAATGCCTTTGTTTTAAAATAAAGTGAAATCTGTAAGCTTTTATCTTACTTGTTAACATTCCTTACTTAACCTTCCCCATCTGGAATCTCTTACGAGACATTCTAAATATATATCATATGTGGACACAAATTTTAATAAAAATCAGTTCTGGAAGAAATATCCCTAATTATCATGTGTTCTTACACCAGGAAGTGCTCCATGTTGTAAAAGAAAATGAATACATTCACATTTAGCTTATATCATACTTTCTGTTTAAGTTTATGATCTGCCTTAGTAACATTAAAAAGGATTCTGGGTTTGGTGCATTTTGTGTGTTTGGAATTCATTTCTGGATATTGCTGCTGGTGTTAATGGTTGCTTATCAATGTCAGACTAACCTTCCTAAATCACTTGTTTTCTTCTATTATTCACTGTGTCTCTTAAATCCAGACTCCTTTCACCATGCAGCTTCATGAGCTGGCTGTCTTACCTCCCCACCATAAATTCCACTGGATCTCAGCAGGAGCCGGCAACTCCAATTAGTCTTTTTGTCCCTGTATTCTCCTTACCTGTAATGATTATGCCTTTCTCCATATTTTTATTTATGCTCCTCCCCAGGCGTGTGATTATTGTTCTTTATTCTCTTTCTTCTTTAAAACCCTATCCATCCTTCAGCATCCTTAACTTCCTTGGAGAAGTTTGTCAGGTTAACCCAAATCACAGTGATCACTCATTTTTCTCAATTCCTAGAGTATTTTTATTACAATATCCGGTTCTTGAGTGTTGATTATATTGCATTTACTCTGAATTTTTGGTTCATAATTCTCACCCTCTTACCAGGTTATAAGTTTACTGAAGTTGATAAGTTGATTAGATTCTATATAGAATCTTCTCACCTACAAACTTTAAGTTAATGCAGTTTATTGACAAGTGGAAAGGTGCAGGTCAAAGAAATGTACTTCATCTTTGCTGGCCATGTTCATATGGCTTTACAAGTTGTGTGAAGTCATTTTAGTCTTGTTCATCTGAATCAACAGCCTGAGATGTGTTCAGAATAATGTCTTATTTCAGGCTTACCTAGGATAGAAAAAAGAAAGTTAAAATCCACTCGTTACAGCCTTAAAAAACAGCAACAATTATGTACATATTGGTAGTGTTAAAGGGTTACTTTGAGCTTGTGAACACATGAGTTTAGGAACAAAGTACTAGGGTTTAACCTGTTTCTAAGCATCAAACTGTATCTCACAAAGTAAGGACTCAAAAAGTAGTCAGTGCTTTGTTGCTTGTTTCCCTTCATGGGTGAACTTCTTGAAAATCTAAGCTAATGTATCATTTATAAACAAATATTTTCCCCATGAAACTGTTTGGTTAATCTAACAAATTCAGTAGGATACTGTGGATTCTAGATATAGGCACACATGTTCACAATACAGTACAAATGTAGATACATAACATCTACTATATTCTATCTGTATTATAGTGAGAGACATGTTGGTATCACCTTCCGCTTCTCTTGAAGTTTGTTCTCCCACTCATGTTAGTTCTCCTACTCAAAAGAATGTGCTTATTGTGGATGCCGCCATGGGAGATATATCTGCATCAGGATATAGCCCAAATTGTATTTCCTTACAGAAATAGAAAATGTAATCCTTAAATTCATATGGAATCACAAAAGACCCTGAATAGCAAAAGGAATCATAAGAAAGAAAGCTGGAGACATCACTCTTCCAGATTTCAAAATATACTACAAAGCTTCAGTAGTCAAAACAGTATGATACTAGCATAAACACAAGCATATGGCCAATGGAATAGAGAACACAGAAATAAATACATTTATGGTCAACTGATCTTTGACAAGAGTACTTAGAACATACAATGGGGAAAGGATAGTCTATTCAATAAATGGTGTTTACAAAATTAGATATCCATAAGCAGAAGAGTGAAATTGGACTTTATCTCACAGCATATAAAAAAAACAACTCAAAATGGATTGAAGACTTAAATATAAGACTGGAATTATA
Source organism: Ursus americanus (assembly GCF_024610735.1). Taxonomy (NCBI): domain Eukaryota; kingdom Metazoa; phylum Chordata; class Mammalia; order Carnivora; family Ursidae; genus Ursus; species Ursus americanus. The sequence goes on from NC_142144.1 coordinate 39,974,076, forward strand.
AACAGTCAGAAGAAAACATAGGGAAAAAGCTTCTGGACATAGATCTTGGCAATGATATTTTGAATATGACACCAAAAGCACAGGCAATAAAAATAAAAACAGACAGGTGGAATTGCATCAAACTAAAAAGCTTCTAAAAAGCAGTGGAAACAATCAAGTGAAAAGATAGCCCATACAATGGGAAAAATTATTTGCCAGCCATATATCTGATAGCAGGTTGATATCCAAAATATACAAGGGACTCCTACAACTCAGTAGCAAAAAAAAAAAAAAAAAAAAAAAGAGAGAGAGAAAGAAAAGAAAGGAAAAGAAACAAAGAAACAAAGAAAAGAAAGAAGAAAAGAAACTTCCAAAACAAATAACCCATTTAAATGTGTAAAGAACCTGAACAGACATTTCTCCAAAGAAGACACACAGATGACTGATAACTACATGTAAAGGTGCTCAACATCACTCATCACCAGGGAGATGCAAATCAAAACCACCATGAGATATCACCTCACGCGTGATAGTATGTCTGTTATCAAAAAGGCAAGAGATAACAAGTGTTGGCAAAGGTGTGGAGAAAAGGGAACACTTGTACACTGTTGGTGAGAATGTAAATTGGTACCACTATTATGGAAAACAGGATGCAGTTTCCCCCCAAAATTAAAAATACAACTATCATATGATCTTTCAATTTCACTTTTGGGTGTATATTCTAAGGAAAGAAAACCTGGATCTCAAAGAACTATCTACAGCACTATTCACAATAGCTAAGACAAAGAAGAAAACCTAAGTGTTTGTCAGTGGATGAATGTATAAAGAAAGTCACCCACACAAACAGAGGAATAGTATTCAGCCATTAAAAAAAGAAGGAACCTGCCACTTGAGACAATATGGATGAACCTGGAGGACTTTACACTAAGTGAAAAAGCCAGATACCTAAGACCAGTACCACATGATCTCACTTATATGTGGAATCTAATATACTTAAAAGCAGGGCGCCTGGGTGGCTCAGTTGGTTGGGCGTCTGCCTTGGCTCAGGTCATGATCTCAGGGTCCTGGGATGGAGCCCCAGGTCAGGCTCCCTGCTTAGCGGGGAGTTTGCTTCTCCCTCTCCTCCCTGCTTGTGCTCTTTCTTGCTATTTCTGTCACTATCTCTCTCTCTCTCTCTCTCTCTCTCTCTCAAATAAATAAGTAAAATCTTTAAAAAAATTAGAAATAATTAAAAGCAGCATAGAATGTGGTTGCAGGGGCTGGGCAGAGAGGGAAATGGGAGATACTGATCACAAGGACAGACTTTCAGTTACAGGATGAATGCTTTCTGGAGATTTAACGCACAGCATGGTGACTATTGTTAACACTACCGTGTTTTATGCTTTTAATTTACTAAGAGAGTAGATCTTAAATGTTCTCAGCACAAACACACACATACACACACAGAAAAAAAAGAAAGAAAATGGTATCCATACAAGGTGATAGATTTGTTAATTAGCTTGATTGTGGTGATCACTTCACAATACATACATGTATCAAAACATCAAGTCCTACAACTTAAGTACATACAGTTCCTATTTGTCAGTTATACCTCGATAAATCTGAAGAAGAAAAAAAGACTGAGGGAAGCACTATATAGATTTCTTGAGGGCCTTCTCTTGACAGCTCCTTTCTCTTTGGACCTTGCCTCACAAATTCCAGTCGTCAGTAGCTCTAAACTCAATCTCTGTCTTTTTAGCTCAACTAGATCCTATGAACTAACTATTTGGGTCTATTTTCCAGCGTCTGAAAATTCTGTCATAACTGTTTGCCCATTTATGTTTAAATTTCTTTAATCATTTATTACAGTTTATTATCAGTTACTCTTTCATGGTTGGGAACCTACATCTGATAGCCGTCACTTGTTTTTAAATGGCATAATCAAAATTACAAATTTTTAAAAAACATGATTTTAGCTTGTTTGTTCTCTGTTCCTTTATCCATTTGCCATTTTTCAACCCACTTAGCTCTAACCCTCTTTTCTCTCCAATGTCCAGAATTTCTTGCCCTGTGCTATGCTCATAGATTACTGCTGCCAGATGAAGCATTCAGCTCTAAAGCTCTAAACAGATGGCATCTGGGCATTCAGCTGGCCCATCTGGCAGAACTTTTCTTGGGCCTTTTTTATCTGGCAACACACTAGGCTATGGAGAAAGCCACTAAGCTTTTTCCAGAGTTGAGCTTGGGTCTGACCTTTCCTGACTGCCTGGAATTCTTGCATGGTATGCTTTTGGCTGACTGCCTACTGTACTTACAGAAATTGCTTGATATTTAATCTGATAATTGAGGTGCTTTTTAAGTTTTAACTGTGAAAGCAAGGACTCATCTCAATCACCTTTGGGTTGGGAGTTTAATTATATCAAAGTTAGATGATGGATCAGCAGGTGGAAGGAGGGATGGAAGGCACAATGCATTGTAATTTTTAGTATTAATTGTAAATAAGGACTCCCTAAAGAAAGCTTTGAAGTAAAAGGGGGAAAAAAAAGCATAATAACCCATATCCCCTAAAAGTTTTAGACTCTTCTATGGTCATATCTCCAATAATATGGGAGTATGTGTTGTTTTGTTAGGTATTAATTTTTGCCAAAATTCTGCCTGGCTGTTTATTCTGGGCCATCTATTTTTGTTCCACAGTTATTGTTAAAGATGAAACTGGAGGGAGGACTCTGTAGTAATAAAGTGAGCTATCCTTTTCAGACATTCTGTCAGGAAACTGTTCATTTCCATGAAAATGTAGGTGTTTTGCTTGTTATGTTTTTTCCAGATAGGAATAATTTAGTTATAAATAAAGCTTTTGAAAGCATTTTATTAATTTTCTTTTACTAGTCACTTCCTGGAGTTTCCAATCAGAGCCAGTTGTCCCTGTATACATTCCACAGTAAACAACAATTAGTCCATCCTTCAAAAACATTATGACTGCATGTTTTTAAAAATAAATATATATTAAATTTCAAGTAATATCAATAATTGAATAATTTCATTGTAACTACTTAAAAGTAGCTTCAGAAAACCCTGTACAACAAGGCATTTAGGGTGTTATCCACAGAAGGAGAGAAACAACCAAACAGACCAAACCACACACACACACACACACACACACACACACACACACACACACACACTTTCTATATACATACCAAATGTTGAACTTTAATGAGTTCTTAAAGTATGTATGTCAATAAACACCACAAGTTGTTGGAAACCCTCATGGATTCAATTCCTTATTCATAGAGATTGCCAAAAGATACCTCAGTTGGGGCCCGTTTTATATATTTCACCTTCCATAGCTACTAGTGAAAGAATTAATTTAGAGTTTCAAAAATATGGTCATTATGTAACATTTTGGGGGATTAGGCAATATTCAGTTGTGTGTATCAAAAGTTAATTCCAGGTCTTTTACACTTTAACCAAATTCAACAAGCTGTCAATCTCATGTTTTGTTATAAATGCATTGTGTGCCAACCTCTCTCTCTCAAAAAAAAAAAAAAAAAAACTCTCAAAAAAAAATGTTTATAAGGATTTCAAGAAAAGCAAGGAAAGAATTAAATGATGAACTTCATTGTGATATAAGCAACATAATTGAAGTGTGGATCATATACTGTTAGAATTTAAAAGATGGGGAGAGGTTAAGTTTAGTTGGAGGAATAAAAGAGAGAGGAGTCAAATACTTCTTCAAAAATAAGATGTCAACTTTGAAAGAGGGTAGACATGTACCACAAGTTGGAGATGGCAGGGCCAAGAAGTCTGGGAAGATGGAACTGTAGGACTATACACCTGTGTACTTGAAATAGCATAATACAGCTAAATTTGTTTATTCTCCTCTTTTTGACCCTGTGATGCCACATCCTATGTTTCATAACTGTCAACACAGAAAAGGGGTTTGTGAAAAACATGAAATAAGAATTGAGACCCATTTTCTCTTGAGGCTATGGCAAACTGCTGTTTTAAAGCATTTATAATTTTTGCAGCTACTAAATGAGAGCAGGAAAACAATTCCTTGGAAATATCTTTTGGTGCTTTGAAATAAATTTATAAAAGATCAAAAGCATCCAAAAGCATATACAAAATCCAATGAAATTTGTAGGCAAAAGACAACATTTAAAAAAAGTGTTAATGCCTTCATTCACTTAGAAGGGACTCAGAGCAGTTAACTACTCTAATTCAGTTCCGTTTGTTTTTATACTTTTTGATACACTAAACACTAAAGTTTGGGATCTTTTTAAAAACAGTATTTTTTAATATGTAGTAAAAGTTATGCATGCTTAGTTCTGCTGTATAGTTGGGGTTGCTGATATTTTCTAGAAATGCATAAGCTATTAAGCATCTAAATGACACACATGCTGACAAATTTGGAGCCCCTTCTATTTGAGCTGTGTGTTTTCAGAATTACAGTCTGTAGGTATATGTAAATATTATTTCCAGAAATTTCATTGATATACTCTATTTAGTAAGTGTAGCATGAAGATGCATATATACTTCATTACTAGTTGATTTTTATAAACTATTTTAAGATTATCAATATGAGGGGCGCCTGGGTGGCACAGCGGTTAAGCGTCTGCCTTCGGCTCAGGGCGTGATCCCGGCGATCTGGGATCGAGCCCCACATCAGGCTCCTCCGCTGGGAGCCTGCTTCTTCCTCTCCCACTCCCCCTGCTTGTGTTCCCTCTCTCGCTGGCTGTCTCTATCTGTCGAATAAATAAATAAAATCTTTAAAAAAAAAAAAAAGATTATCAATATGAAATATCAGCACTTTTCTTCTTTTTATCTTCTAATTACCTTAGAATACAGTGTATCTATGTTATCATATCCTATATAGACTACTATAAAATAATTCTCTCACTAGCATATATAACTTTTGGTAGAAGATATTGGCTACAGAATATTAATTTTATTATGTAGAAATTAAGTAATTTTTTTCTGGAAATATGACAATCTCTGGACAAAACTGAACACACAAAAAAAGTTTGACCATAACACTTTCTCATACAATTAGTACTCCATAATAACTGTTTCTTTGTTGATTCTAAAGTAAAGATAAAGTAATATTGTGTATGAAAGTCATGCTCTGTATTTTTTAAAACTCAGAATATTTTCCTAAAATGAGTCTATAGTCTAATAATGTCATAAAATCTCCAATCATTTTAACCCCATTTTCATATCTTTAGTGTTCTGAGATGCTTTTGCTGTTGAGTTTTCAGCCAGATTTAAGCACAAAAACATGCTTCATAATTTTAATTTTGAATAATAACTCCAGATACAAAAGCAACCAACCACCAGAAACAACTTGTATATGCCATTACAATATTTCTTACTAAGGAAATAAAATTGAACTTTCATCAGCAGGGCTGGTAAGGCTGAAGGAGTTTAAAACAATGGTACTAAGATTATGATTAATTTCTTTTGTCACATTTAGGTATGTTATTAAAACTGTCAGAAATAGCCTATTTCTTCCTGTTCTTTATTTTACCTTTCCTCAAAGAGTAACACCTGGTAGTTGAGAAATTGCTTCCAACATCTGGAATACTCAAGATAGAGGAGAGAAAAGATATTCATAGCAAAGATCGACAGAGAAATCAACACACGTATGTGGGAACTAAGATGTGTGTAATAATGGCATTCACCAAGGGGATGAACTTATATATCCCCTGCAGTATTAGTTCGAATGTTTTCACAAGAAAGCTTTGTCTTTCTTCCAGGAGTTTTCCTGGCAGTGGGTCCATCTTAATACTAACCATTCTGTGCCTGTCATCTTTTACAGTTAATACCGGATAAGTTGCCAGCTAATATAAAATGGTAAATGGAGACAGCCTCAAGATTCAGACTGGTAGTACTAATGGCCAGGTCAGAAAAGATGTGAATTCCACACCACATCTTGTCTCTGCTCCAGTCAGGAGTTTGTTCATATGAGAAGTGCCAACTCTTCTGTTAGTGATTGTGGCCCCGGCGAAGAGAACTGTCAAAACAGAATTGCCATATGTGACTTCAACAGCAATGAAAGACATAGCACATTTTGAATTTCAAAGTATTAAATGATTTTTTTAAACATAGAGGAGTTCTTCAAAGTTAGAGTTCTGAAAATAAATCTCTTGCTATGTAAAGTTAGAAGTAATGAAATTTTGCCAATAGACAGTGCACTGCTCTCTTGCCCTGGGAGATGCTTATCATAATGTGACAGGGCCTTTATTATACATGTAAAAATGACATATTACACTTTATATTTCCAGAGCAGCAATGAACTCGTCACCAGAAACTGTTTATGCTGCTGTTGGAGTGTTTTAATATCATTTCCAGCTAGCATTGGTCTCGATTGCTAGATGGATGAATGAAAGGGCAGTACAGAGAGGAGGAAATAGTATAAGTTTGAGACCTTGTGAGCTCCAGGTCCTTTATCTATAGAATGAAGTTTACTGTCCCATAGTTGGTGTATTATAAGTAGATTCCATGCTTATTTACTTGTGGTGATACCTAAATGTCAATTCTACAGTTTTGTATTACGTTGAGCATATGAAATTGCCATTTTTATGAGTCAGAGATTGTTAAACATCAACAATTTCATATAACTTATTGAAATACCTGGTATGCTATAGAATGGCATTATGTGTAAGGTTTTCAAAGTCCACAGTCACATACATTTGCTTATTATCACCAGATGCTATGCTGAGCACCTTCCAAAGTCATCACATTTAATCATGACAGGAATCAAATTTGTAAATAATGTTATTATTCCTGTTTCAGAGATGAAGAAATTGAAACACAAAAAGGTCTGGTAATTAATTCAGGGTCATACAATCAGTGAGGGGTGGACACAAAACCTAAACCCAGACTAAGTCCAAACCCCACTTAATACTTTGCAATAGGGCCTCTTATGTATTCTATATTAGAAATATTCTCAAGGTAGGAAACTGTTGGGCTTCACATTAAAAAAAAATGTGGAAAAGGCTTTTAGAACTCCTATAGAAGTGCTAAAAACAGACAAACAAAACATCTCTTAGGAAATTAATGAAGTAGGTTCATGTAAAGTATGGACAAGCAGGAATAGGTGAGAATTCAAACTTGTAGTTTTTATTATTTATCTAATGCACGTCATAAGAACCAGCACAGTTTAATGAAAAGACATTTTGTGCCCAACATTGTCTGTCTGAGAACAAAGCAAGAGACTCACATGTTAAAAGGAACTGTATTTTAGATATTACAACCTAATGACAGTAATTGCCTGGAACCATGAACTTCCCTCACTGTGTATTTCTTTTTACCACCAATTCAAACTCCTCCTCTTTAAACTGTGGCTTAATGCCAAAACGTATAAAATTGTTAATATACTTGTATTATAATCTAAATCCATGGTTACCCATATTTTTGTATTATTTTAAGCATTTGAAAACTAAACTCTGCTTCTTGGGCAGTATTTTTTAGGAATTGTGATTTTACTGAGCAATTTTGAAAATCTAAATAATTTAAATACGCATGCTGCTGATCTTATGGCATTGTAGTAAACCAGCCTAACCTATGTCGATTTATAGTTTTTGTTGAAACAGACTTTGTAATAATTTATATGTCAGGCTTTTTGGAAAATATATGAGGCTTATTTATATGTCTTTTTTTTTTTTCCCAAAGAGGCACATAGAGGATTTCCCAACCATCACACTTCAAAGAGACCGTTAGTTTTGATATGCCCTGGGAGTACATAACCAGTATTGCTATATGAAAAGACTATGCTATTAAGCTGTGAATGGATTTTCTGGAATGTACCCAGACTTACAATGGGGTGGCTGTTACAAACCTATGAAATTTCTCTCAGTTAGCTGTTGGTGTTATAATACTCGTATCTACAGGATAATTTCAGGTCACAATTTAATGAATGTAAGTATAATAATAATTCCAAATTTATATCTTACCTTTATGTTACAGACGCTCATGGTAATTTTATCAATTCTGAATATTTTTCAGCCACTACTAAAATTCAGCAGTCTCTAGATGAAGTTGCATGATAATATAATAGATAGCCAAGAAAATTATGTAATTACTTAGGAAGGGATCTGAAGAAAGAATATCATATACAATTGAAGCCACGATCAGAACTAGGTAACCAGTAATGTAACTTTTTAAATTAGCATTTTACCAGGATGTGTATTTCAGAAATATTTCCACAAAAATACAGTTTCAAATTAAAGCCTTAGAATGAAACCATTGACCCTTTTTGTTTTGGAGTTGAAAAGAAGGGAGGAAAAAATGAAAATTTGACCAAAGAAAAGCAGCCTAGATATCAGTTGGAATACTGTTATTCAGAGAACCTAAAATAACTGTATTACATATTCCCATCAGTGCCTGTCCTCCTATTGTAGTTCCAGTCACCTGCTTGTCTCCATCTTGAACCAGTGGTGGGACTTTAGTCAACTACAACCCATTTATAACCAGCCAGGTATGCTGATAAAACTAGAACTTTTCTTGGAATTAGGTTACCCTTGGGAATGAACCTGAAATTCCATGGGGCAGACTTAGAGCTAGAAAGTCTGGGCAGCCATGGCCAAGACAGAGTAATGAGGAAACAGAGGGTATAAATAATCAGAGAAAATGTAAGGTAGACATACAGGGAATGATGGGGTCTGACAAGGGAAGAAGAGGCTTCGTAAAAGGGAGTGAGGTGGTGTCATCCGTGAATGCTGTCTTGGTTCCTAGTGAGCTTAGTGTTTTGCTGCTTATAGACTTATTGTAACCCCCTCTTTACATCAATGACTCATTATTGAAGTGAAAATACCCTAATTAATACAAGGGGACAATCCAGCAAGCACCCTGTCAATTTTTGTTTTTTCTCCCAGGAACATTACCTCACTCTTTTGAGCAGGTTTATGCATACACAAAAGACTGTATTTTTCCATTTCCCCTTGTTACAGATCCAAGAAAAACAAATCAGTTTACATCTATGCTAAAGTGTAGGAATCTCTAGGAAATGTATTCTCAGCAACAGTGGACTGGGTGGGGGCGTGCATTCCAGTTGTGGTTGGTGCTGAATTTGTTACACATGCCCAATTTAGGATGTTTCAAACTCACAGAACCTGGCTTAATGAACTGGTATCAACTTGTAACAAATTGTGCAGCTGTTGGCCTGCTTATTTAGATCAACCTGAAAAGACAGTCTATAATACAGTCAATTAGCACTAAGTAATGATTATTTAAGTAGTCACTGATGGATACCTGAGTAATATATACCCATTTAAAGCCTAATGAGTAATGGCAGGAAGGTTCCTGAACAATTCATAAAGTTGGTAGCACCATTTATAGTCACTATTGAACATTTGCTAAGTTAAAGCATCTTAACATCTTCAATTTCCCTTCTTCAAAATGGAAATAGTCCACTTAATATATTTTCTGTGTGTGATTTTAAAAATAATGAAAGAATTTGGAATTGTAAACGAGCATGTATATGAAAATTATGTTACCTACCCTCAACACCAAACAGAGGCTCTTATCTTTTTTCATGTGCTGCTTCTGATTAGCATGTTCTGTTCAACTCTCTCGAGCAGTCATTCTTCTCTGGTTGCCACGGACCATTTCTAAATATGCTGCTAAATTCTGATCTGTCTGTAAATTTTTATTTTTCTTTAACACTGTATACTAGCAAAATCCATTAGCTTTCATGTGGCAAAAAGTCCAGTGTGCTGTAAGGAAGAGGTGAAGAACACAGGATGATGGCATTCAGGAGCCAGAAGAAATTGAATTTAATCATATGTGAACATTTCCTTCAGTGTAATCAAATATTCCCACTCAAATCGGGACAGTGCTACTGACCACAGTCATAGGAATAGATGGATACACGTGAACACAAAGACGTGGTGAGCTCGTTACATTGTAATGGGGAACCTATTATAATAGCTGCAAATTTGCTATAGTTCTTTAGTGTCTAAGACTTCCAATTGAACCTCTCAAAACTTATGGAATTCAGAACTGTACAGTGAGTATAAACAGTTTAGGAACTCTAACCTAGGACATCTCTTGTAATAGATGGGTGCATTACTTCATTCCAAAAGGCTAATGAGAACCCAGAAAGACTCAAGACTACGAAAACCATGTCGACTTTTTTCGTAAATTATCTAACCAATGAAATCTGGAATACTAGATTTGTAGCTCTTTTTTCTATATATTTTTTCTAAATGATAGACTCCTAAATGATAGGAAGGCCAGTGACTAATCACGACATTATTAATTAGAAAAAAACAAACTTTTTTTCTGCTCAGAGTTTATAGTTTATTTCTTATTTTGTTTATAACTTGTGTAGGAATTAATTGGATAGTTTTTGGTCAATGACAGACTTGGAGTTAAATTCAATGGCTAACACTTTAACTATATGACTTCAGACATGTTTATCTTCTCTAGGATTCAGATTTTCATCAATAAAACAGATTAGCATATTTAACTTGTCAAATTATTTTCAAGGGTATGTGGGAAAAAAATTGAAGTGTTTGGCATAGTGCCTGGTACATGCTGTATGTTAAAGGAAAAGTAGCTATTAATGTAAACAGGAGAATTAACCTGAGGAGTTTCAGAATGACTCAGGTGAGGTTTTTTTCTTTGTTTGTTGTAGCCACCCTTGAAAAATCAATGAGAAAAAAGCAGTACTAAGGCAAAAGGGAAAATTGGTGAGAGGAATGCTTCTGACTTCTAATGTTGGCTGTAATGCATTTATACTAACTGCTAAACTGATACTGCATTTCTTTTCTATGTAATATACAAAATATATAAATGAAATAGAAGAATAAATAGGAAAAATTAATAAATTGCATTTAAAATGGTTGGTAAAGGTGAAGACATAGTACTAGAATTTTTGCTTTCAGTAACGCACACTAGGTAAATTAGTCCAAACCTCCTGATGAAGAAAACTAGAAATATTGAAAAAAATAGAAAATAAAAGTATGAAGGCATCAGAGAGCTTACAATGCAGTGAAAAAGGCCCACAATTTGAGAAAAGTGAGAAATTCAGAGCTAGGACCCAAGAACGTGGGGGGCCGTTGTTTCCCCTGAGGAATTTGCTATTTCTAGAAGACAATGGTGAGATGATGGATGATTGAGCAGAAAATTTGATAGTCACAAAAGGTTACAAGAACAAAAGTTTCAGTCTTGTCTGAAAAGTTTCAGGACCTGTCAAAAGTGAGTGGTGTGATGAGCTCCCACAGTTGGCTTGGGGCCCAACGGGCTTGGATGCAAGAATAGATCAGAAGTTAATCAACACTCACAGGGACTGAATCCCTGTCTTGGGACACAAGGGTGGCATTGGAGATATATAAATCTTTGAAAAGGGATTACGTCATTCCAGAATTAAGATGTTCAGAATCACCACACAAAAATCCTGTCTGGATCAAGAGAATATTGTCGTAAGCCTCAAATTATTTCTACATTTTTTTCAACTGGAGTGTCTGACACAGAAACAAACAAAATCAGGCTCATAAGGAGATAGTATTCAACAGAAGCAGCAGAAACTCTAGAGAGACAGAATAATTGGCGTTCCAGGTGTTGGAATTATGAGATATAGATGTTAAATAAGAACCATGCTTCCTGTGTTATGGAGATAAAAGACAACATTGAAATGTTTACTGGAATCCTGAAAACCAGCAAAAACTTGCCCTAGATTAATGGAGCTTTTTAATATAATCAAGAAAATATGTAGAGTGAACAGATTCCTATTTCTGTTACCAATACAAAAACCTATAACACAGTAAATGAAGCAGTTTAGTTCTTGGTTGATGTGGGCTATATAATTATAGAAAAAAGTATTTCCCTATAGGAAAGATTCATACATTTTGTGGTATAATTAGATAACGTTTCAACTTCCATATAGCCCAGAAGCATATGTAAAAATTAATAAAATTGCTAAACATTTGGCAGTGAAAAATTCAGTTGACTCTTTGAACTAAAGCTTTTTGATTATAAAACTATGGATACAGTCTCTTCAACAAATGGTGTTGGAAAAACTGGATGGCAACATGCAAAAGAATGAAACTGGACCACTTTCTCACACCATACAAAAATAAATTCAAAATGGATGAAGGACCTAAATGTGAGACAGGAAACCATCAAAATCCCAGAGAAGAACACAGGCAGTAACCTCTTTGACATCAGCCGATGTCAAAGCAACTTCTTACTGGATATGTGTCCTGAGGCAAGGGAAACAAAAACAAAAATGAACTATTAGGACTTCATCAAGACAAAAAGCTTCTGCACAGCAAAAGAAACAATCAGTAAAACTAAAAGGCAACATTCGGAATGGGAGAAGACATTTGCAAATGACATATCTGATAAAGAGTTAGCATCCAGAATATGTATAAAGAACTTATACAACTCAACACCCATAAAACAAATAATCCAGTTAAAAAATGGGGAGAAGACAGGAATAGACACCTTTTCAAAGAAGACGTCCAGATGGCCAACAGACACATGAGAAGATTCTCAACATCACTTATCATAGGGAGATACAAATAGAAACCACAACTGGTTTTTCAAAACTGGTGCAGCCGCTCTGGAACACAGTATCAAGGTTCCTCGGAAAGTTAAAAATAGAACAACCGCACCACCCAGCAATCGCACTACTAGGTATTGTACCCATAGGATACAAAAATACAGATTTGAAAGGGTGCATGCACCCCGACGTTTATAGCGGCATTATCAACAAGAGTTAAACTGTGGAGAGCCCATATGTCCACCAACTGATGAATGTATAAAGAAGATGTGGTATATATATACAATAGAATATTACTCAGCCATCAAAAAATTGAAATCTTGCCATTTGCAATAACATGGATAGAGCTAGAGTGTATTATGTTAAGCAAAATAAGTCAGTCAGAAAAAGACAAATACCATATGATCTCACTCATGTGGATTTTTAGAAACAAAACAAATGAACATGGGGGGGGGGGAGGCAAACCGTAAAACAGACTCTTAATTATAGAGAACAAACTGAGGATTGATGGAAGGAGGTAGGTGGACAGATGGGTTAAATGGGTGATGGGTATTAAGGAGGGGACTTGTTGAGATGAGCACTGGGTGTTATATGTAAGTGATGAATCACTAAATTCTACTCCTGGAACTAATATTACACTGTATATTACCTAATGGGAATTTAAATAAAAACTTGCAAAAAACTATTGATACAAAGCTAAATTGATAGAAATGCCTAATCATTAACACCTGTGGTTAGTGTGTTAGGAAAATAACTACAAAACAAAAATAAAAACAAAACAGTGTTATGAGTATTTCATGATCCACACATTTAAGCACAGGAACTTTAAAATTAGTGAGCATAGGGACTGTTACTTAGGGATAGAGAAAGCAAGAGAGGAAGCAGAGAGAAGGTTTAGAAGGAAGATCATTAGAATGTATTAATAAGGGAAAATTACTTGATATAAAAAAACAGTCATTTCAAGCCTAACATATATAATCTTTTTTGTTATTAATAAAAACCTTCATAATTCATTTATGAATTTTATTATAATACAGTTGGCAGTTTTATCCTTCTCAAATAAACCTTTATTGAATTTTAAGTTTGAATATGAAAAAAGCAATAAGATTTATTTTTAGGAGTAAATGATATCGATTGGAAGGTAAAAAACATTCTGTGGGAGGTCTGTCTCTCAAACTTTCTGTAGTAGCAGGGAACAAGATGAACTGTCTTTCTTTTAAACAAAAACAAAAAACCAAAAGTTGTTGGACAGATGCAATGAATGATAATGCTTAGAAATGGAATCATGACAAAATTCATTATCTTGCTCCCTACTCTGGTGGTATTTCCCTTGTTGTGCTCCTCTTCATTGTTGATTATATATTGCATTCTTACATGCACTATGTTCTTCTGGCTAGTATTACAGCATTTCACTTGACTAATTTCCAGACTCTTTTTTTTTTAAATGTCATCTGGAAGTCTTCATTTTAGAGTTGAACACATCTCTAGTAGTCCAGATCTATGTTACTCTAATAGTTCATTAGTATCTCCTCTCTGGTTTCTCTGCTCTTAAGATTCTCAGCTAGTTTTATACTTCTAAAGTATTTTAAACCTTCCATGAAATGAATATGTTCCAAATCTCAGAGGAGCCTTTGACAAAATAAAATAAAAACAAAAGCAAACAAATAAAAACCAATAAGCCCCCCCCCAAAAAAACTCATTTAACTCTTTTTTTTTTTTTAAAGAGAAAGAGAAAGAGAGAGCACGCTTAAGCAGGGGGATGGGCAGAGGGGGAGGAGAGAGAGAGAGAGAATCTTAAACAGACTCCATGCCCAGTGTGAAGCCTTGTGTGGGGCAGACCCTTAACCGACTGAGCCACCCAGGTGCCCCAACTCATTTAATTCTTAAAGTAAATTTATACACCATCTTTTCAGATTATACACTTAACTCTGAGCTTAATATAAAATGCTAAATGTGTGAATACCTTGAACTATTAATATCTGCTCTTCACCTGTGCCAGTATTTCTAAATTAACACTTGTGGTTTTCATGTAGTCACTGAATCTTTCCAGTTTCACAGTCCAGAGTAACTATGTGGAGAATATATAATAAAATTACTTAGCCTTCTAAAAGAGGTAAAATATTCTAGGGACACCTGGGTGGCTTAGTTGGTTAAGCATCTGCCTTGGCTCAGGTCATGATCTCAGGGTCCTGGGATCCAGTCCCCACATCGGGCTCCCTGCTCAGTGGGGAGCCTGCTTCTCCCTCTCCCTCTGCTGCTCTCCCTGCTTGTGGGCTCTCTCTCTCAGTCAAATAAATAAATAAAGATCTTATTAAAAAAATGAAAATATTCCCGACCATTCTGTGATGCTGCGACTCCCACATCACTTTCTAATTTGGCTTTCTAAACTTTCACCAAAAGCTTCCATACTTCTATTGCCTCACCTCTATGTAGGTTTCTGTTATTTCAGATTTTTTCCCCCTCTTTATCCATCACCACTCCCATAACAACTTACATGCCTCCGTTTTCATTTTCTCCGAGAACAATTTGGAACTAAAATGCTGATGGTTATTTGATACTGGCTCAGCACAGCTTACAAGACCTTGTATGTGTTTGTCTTCTTCCTATCCAGCCTTGTTTGTTACCCTCCCCTTGTTTCCCTGTTTCCCATCGATGCACCAGCCATGCTGCATTTTGTTCTCTTCTCCCCAAGTACCTTGCCTGCTGTTGACTCCAGGCTTTGTGAATGCTGACCCCTTTACCTTGAACACATTTCCTTTCCCTCTCTGCTTTGATATCGTTGCTTGCCAAGGTATCATCTTGGATGCCGCTGTAGCCAGTGAAGCATATTCAACCAAATCTGGGTTGAGGAAACTAATTTTTGTTAATAGGATAGTGTATCCTCTAGGATTTTCAAGCCGGGAGGAATATTGTTAAACTAAATATAAAGATGCTGGTATGTCAAGAGCCAAGTCACCTGTACCACCACTTCTGTCTTAAATAAGATAAATTAGCCGTCTGTGTGACCTTCATCTCCTGAACCACCATTTCTTCATCATAAAATCAGGGGTTTTTATTATGGGGGCTCTGAGGTTGCTTCTAGTCCTAACATGTGATGACTTAGTAATTTTTAAAAGATTTTATCATACTATTACCTTTTCTATATCTTTATGTTTGATGTGTATTCTGTTCAGCTTTTGAGGTTTTATTATTGAATAATCTCAAGGGGCTTTAATGATGCAGTGAACTGACCTATTCTCCACTTAAAAATGAAAATAGTAATGATAAGAGTTAACATTATTGAGGCCTGTAATTCTGAACACTTTATATGTATTATTTCGAATTGACTTTTGTTCACCTTTCCTAAACTAGGGACAATAAAGTTCACGTTGACTTTTTTTGATACTTACAAGATCAGAGGCAAGTTCATTATATCACTGTCAATAAATCTGTGCTAAAGGCAGCAGACATGAAGGGTGAAGGACTTACCAAAGGTCACTATAAACAGAGACTGGGTGTTGGTAGAAGGATGGTATTCCTTCTGAATTTCTTCACCTCAGTAATGCTTGATAATGTTCTACTTTAATGATTAATGATCAGATGGGTATCTTAAAATAACTACTGATACATGCACTTGTATTTAGAGCAAAATATCGATCAGAAAAGTGGTGAAAGTCATAGTCATGGGCTTTTTATTTTTTTTAATGGGATAAGGAAAGTACCTCTTTCCAAAAAAGGAACAAACTAACAAAATCGTGGCAGAGATTAATTTATGGTTGATGTCTTTAAGCTGTGGTCTGCAAACTCAGATGCTTTCAGTGCGCTAGATTACTTGTCCAGGGTCACATAATAGGTTAGTGACCACGCCTGATCTAGCCTCAGGTATTCAAATAAGGAATTTCTAAAATTAAATACATCTTGATGCCACGTAATCTAATGAATATCATGCTATATTAAACACTCTTGTGAAATAAGATAGGATTTAATTAAATCAATGAAATATGTTTTATACTTACGTTTTTATAATATCTACATTTATGTATATTAATTTAAGAATATTTTTAAAGTCCTTAACAATTTAGAATTGATACATGCATTCATTTTCCATCCATCCATTTATTTAACAAATATGAAATGATTAATATGTCACTGATACTGTGCCAAGTGGTGAATATATGGCATATATAATGAACTCAGGAAACCAGTATATTAAAGTAATAACATTTCTGTTTTCTTTTTTTTTTTAAAGATTTTATTTATTTATTTGAGAAAGAGATCGAGAGAGGGCATGAGCAGGGGAGAGGCAGATGGGAAAGGAGAGGCAGACTTCCCCATTGAGCAGAGAGCCTGATGCAGGGCTGGGAATCATGACCTGAGCAGAAGACTGCTGCTTAACCAACTGAGCCACCCAGCTGCCCCACATTTCTGTTTTCTAACAGTTCTCAATGAGCAAATATTTACTTTTACTAGCATTTTACTCACCCAACCACTCCACTAAAGGAAGTAGTACAAGTAGAATTATTTCTATTTTATTAATGAAGTAGAAATCATGGAATGGATTTGGAGACTTAGTCTAAGTGCAAGTTAGCACCCAGACCAGAAATTAAACCCACATCTTTTGACTTACATCTCAGTGAGTCTTCTGAACAGCAGTATAGTAAGAATGATGCTCACAACTATTAAACAAATATTTCAGCCCCATCCAAATGACAATCATCAAAAATAATGGTCTGAAAAGCAACCAAAGCCAGAAACTTTCCCCATGTTTTTCTGTTTCACATGCACCAGATAGGAATAACAATGAATGAAACATTCAGAGCTCCAGAGAGGCAAAGGAGTTTTTACCGTGACCTCACATAATCTTTGGAAATGCATGAAAGCATAATAAAGCATTGGAATAAGTTGTCCACCCACAAAAGACTGTAATTTTAAATAAAAGCCCAAAAAGAATGCAATGGAAGGATAGGAAGCTGTGCCAATTTAATGGCAAAGCAAGGAAAAAGCCTGAAATGGTGAGATGGGTGATGTGTGACTAAAGCATTGAAGTATGAATTATGAAATAAGATTAGAGTTTTTCCACATATAGGACATATTTTAAATCAAATTAATCCTGCTTGTCCCAAGATTGGGTTAAGCAGGCTATTTTTAACACACTGGTAAATGCATGGGTGGTTCCAGAGCAGGGTTCCCTAACGTAACGTTCTGAAATGATGGAAATGTTCTACATACGCTTTCTCCAATACAGTAGCCACTATCCACATGTGGTTATAAAGTACTTAAAAAGTGGCTGTTGTACTAAAGAACTGAATATTTAATTTCACTTAACTGTAATTGATGTATATTTAAAGAGTCACATGTAGTTAGAGGCTCCTATATCATTAAGTGTAGTTTCAGACTCTTTGGCATCTATTTCTCAACTATGTGGTTCAAATGTTCTTGTGACAAAATGTGGCTTATACCACAGAATTTAAGGGTAGAACCATTCTTAGAGATTACTTAAACCAGTGGCTTTCAGAATTTATTGACCAGTAATTCCCAGTAAGAAATTACATGAAATTGATATATCATGCATATAGATGTATCTCAGATGTCCTTTGAAGTGGGAGGAAATCAATCCAGGGATTATTTCAGGTGGAATAGAGTATTTTGTTATTGTTCATTCAGAGGGTGATGTGTATACAATATACCTATATTGTATATATGTGATGAAAATGCATTGGCTTTTTTTACAAACACAATCTGCTCTCTGTACTGCTGCCCATATTTTAATGTTTCTACAGTTTTGCTAATACAGGATTTTGTATTTTGCCTCTCTGATAAATGGCACCTATTCTTTGTAACTGTTCAGTGTCTTAAAGAAATATCCCAAGTGACATTAGAATTGTTGTTGCCAGAACTGATAGGCATGAATGGCACTTAAAATAAATATATTAACTCTTAAAAAAAATTTCATAAAGAAAAAAAATTCTTTAGTATGTGGATTGTACCATAATATTTTTATTTTGATTTATTCCATTTTTAAAAGTTCTTATCAACATTTCAAAAACTTTGCTGTTTCCACTTGCCTTATTTTATAGTTGAGGGAAGTGTGACTTGGAAACATTGGATGAACCTCCAATTATACCAGGAAAGTCAGGCTGAAAACCATTGTTCTGCATTTGACAGATTACCTTAAAAATAGACATTGGTTTGGGGCCTATGCATGGCTTAGTCAGTTGAGCATCTGACTCTTGATTTCGGCTCAGGTTATGATCTCAGGGTCATGGGATTGAGCCCCATGTGGGCTCCGAGGTCAGCTTGGTGTCTGTTTGTCCCTCTTCCTCTGCTCCTCCCCCCTCTAGTGCGTTCTCTCTCTCTCAAATAAATAAATAAATAAATCTTTAAAAAACTGACATTGGTTTCCTTTGTCTTCAGTTCAGAAGTATATACTAGTAGCTATAAATGAATCACTGAATATGCCTACCGTATTAAGCTTCTTCCTTTATCAACCAAATAGATTTTTTCTTTGGAAGTATTTAAAGGTATGATGGTTTGTGCCCAAGTGTCTCCTTTGCTGCTTGCTCAGCAGAAGACTAATCATGGAAATATAACTTCAATGCTAATCAGGAAACTTGCAGGACCCAAAACTCACAGCACAGCTGCACTCTTTGCCAAATGAAATCCTGATCTCCACCCAAAACTTGGGTCACCTTCAGTTCAATATTTTGCCACATGATTGAAACAAGCCCAGTGATTAAAAGATATCCCATTATTTTAACATGCTGAAGGAAGAATAAACACTAGCAGTCAAAACCAGCAGTGCAGTGGTTTATCACTTAAGAGTTTTTTACTTACTGGAAGAGCTATTTTAGACTGATTTATGTAAAATTTTTTTAGATTTTATTTATTCACTTACTTGAGACAAAGAGAGAGAGCGAGAGTAGGAGCAAGGGCAGGGGCAGAAGGAGAGGGAGAGATCATGGGACTCGATCCCAAGACCCTGAGAGCATGACCTGAGCCGAAGGCAGACACTTAACTGTCTGAGCTACCCAGGTGGCTGATTTATGTAATTTTTAAAAATATATCTCATTTTTGTGTCAATATAAAAAATATAAAGGAAATAAAGTAGTTATCCTTCCCAAACTTTCTGGAAGTTTTTTTTTTTTTTTTAACCACATTTTGTTCTTTTTATGGATACAGATTTAAAAAAAATAAAACAACACTCCATTGTTCTCTGTGTGCTCACAGTCACTGGGATGCAGCATATCATGACAACATCCCTGTATCTTACCTTCTGGATTTTCCTCACAGCTACTGACCTGCCTTCCGTGGTTTTTGTTGTTGGCGCCCCCTTGATGTTATCAAGCAGTGTCAGTAGAGGGTGTTCATGTGACAACCAGCATTCATATTCCTGCCTCTCTCAGTGGTTTGTTATTTAACATGTACAACAGTAGACTTTGCCCAATCGTGACACCAGGAATAAGAAGCAAGTCTGATCACACACAGATTATGGCAGCTGTCTGAGTGCTAAATGGCTGATAGCAAAAGTAAGGGATCATCAGTTTTAAGACAGATCCTGACGTTAAAATGTCTTTACAGATGCACATATCAGTAATAATTGTTGCAGATGACGTATACCGATGACTGATAAATCTAGGGGGCAAAAGTTGAAGGAGAAACAGGAAATGGATCTTGTCTCAAAGCATCTCTCTAAAAGATATTAATTGCTGAGGGAAAAGTCTTGACAGTGTGGAAACCCCACAGATACCACATTAACCAGATGAACGGTACTAACATCACCTTTGTAAGACAGCGATACCTTGAAACCCTTGGTATGATGGACTGAGAGGATTTGATCATGGGAGAACATTAGACAAATACAATTTGAGGGGTGTTCTACAAAATAGCTGTTTTGATATTCTTGAAAAGTGTCAAAATCATGAAAGACAAAAGAAGATTACCAAAGGTTGAAGGAAACTGAGGAGGAAAAAAAAAAATAGTTAAATGTAATATTGCATCCGGGATAGGATCATGGAACCCCCAATAAGATATTAATAGAAAAACTGGTGAGATTTGGATTTCTTTAGGGGAAGCTGAGTGAAGGATATATGAAGCTATTATTTTGCAACTTTTTAGTAAGTCTAACATTACCTTAAAATTAAAAATAACCAAAATATGCATTATGGAATTGATGACATATCATTTTGGCACAGGAGTTCAGTGTAGAGGCATTTTAGATTATTCAGATTTTTTCCTGGTATAATAATAGTAATTATATTATTATTATTATTATTATTATTATTATTATTATTATTATTATTATTTTCCTTACAGAATGTCAAATGTCTTCATAAACATGTAAGAACTTAAAGTACCTGTGACTATATGTGAGTCCAAATAGGGCTCAGTTTAGTACATATGAATTTATACTAGCATTCCATAGAACACCCAGTAATCTCACTTTTTTTACTGATAGGTAACACATTTAAAGCATATATGCCCCCCTTTTTTTCAATTTCAAGTTTTTACTTAAATTTTAATTGGTTAACACATATAGTAAAATTGGTTTTAGATGTAGAATTTAGTGATTCATCACTTACATATAACATCCAGTGCTTATCACAAGTGCCCTCCTTCATACCCATCTTCCATTCAGCCCATCCCCTGCCCACCTCCCTCTATCAACCTTCAGTTTGTCCTGTCCTCTTAAGAGGTTTGCTTTCCTCTGTCTTTTTTTTCCTCTTCTCCTGTATTCATCTGTTTTGTTTCTTAAATTCTGCATAGAGTGAGTGAGATCATATGGTATTTGTCTTTCTCTGACTGTCTTATTTTGCTTAGCATAATACTTTCCGCATTGTTGCAAATGGAAAGATTTCATTCTTTTTGATGGCTGAGTAATATTCCTGTGTGTGTGTGTGTGTGTGTGTGTGTGTGTGTGTGTGTATTTGTGTGTGTGTGTGTGTGTGTCTTCTTTATTTATTCATCTGCTGATGGACATTTGGGCTCTTTCCATAGTTTGGCCCTTGTTGAAATGTAAAGCATATGTTCCTAATACCAGTCAGTACCAAGTTTTATCTTGTAAGTGGCAGGCTACCCATTATCATATCGATTGGTTCAAAAACAATCCTAAACCAGTCTAGTGATTGTAAAACAGTCCAGAAGTTCTGGGAAATGTACATGGAAAATATACACATTACTTTTCATGAAAATGAAAATTAAAAAAAATTAGAGCTTGTTTCAGTAGGAT
Organism: Ursus americanus; assembly: GCF_024610735.1. Lineage (NCBI taxonomy): Eukaryota > Metazoa > Chordata > Mammalia > Carnivora > Ursidae > Ursus > Ursus americanus. The sequence goes on from NC_142144.1 coordinate 39,995,747, forward strand.
TTCTGCATCTATTCGCATGCTGCATAATCCAGCACTGTTCTATGTATTCAAAAGGGCATTGTCTTAGAGAATAACTGAGGCAGAAACCTGCTTGAGGAGAGGGGAGGATCTTGCCCCCAGTCCACCTCCTGGTGTGTGTACAAATACATTAGGTGGCTTGCAGCACCCAGTAGCTTTTTACATTTGTCCTTTAAAGTACTGTATTTTCCTGGTGTTTAATGTACTGAAGTAAATGGGTTTGGAGATGTGAAGTTGACAGTCTTCGTATAAAATCTATCACTATTTTCATCATCCTTAATCCAACAAATAGTCATCCTAAGCATGACCAATCACATAGTAGTGCATTTCCTGAGGGGTGTATACTGAACTCTATGATTGTAGGGCCAGAGATAATAAAGGCCAGAGTTCTCTGTCTGTACGTATTAAATGTTGATTTTAGCAGTCTTTTTTGAGCATCTAATAATAATTAACATAATTATGCTTACTGTGCATCAACATCAGTCATTATGATGGTGCATTATTTAACTTAATTCCTAGTAGCTAGGTAACATGATTAGACTAATACTTCAGATTATGTAATTTTGTAAATATGAAGCAGTTTACCTAACAACACTCAGGCCAATTTCAGACCTGTGAAATCTGATCTCAAAGTCCATATTCTTAACCCCTGGATCACACTGTAGGCAGGAGTTGAGCATTCAGAGATGGAGAAAACAATCGTCTAGCTTTTGAAGAGTTGTAAGAATGAAAGATTAAATCCTCTTGTTTCCACAGGACAAGTATCAAGGAAATAATGGGGGCTGAGTATTTTCAGTTAACCATGAAATTAGCTAGATCCTTCATTTTTTCTCAGACCATGTGTCTAGCTACTGCTGCATAGCAAACTATCCAAAATTCATCTTCACTAATAAACATTTATTATTGCCCAAGAATCTCTGGATTTGCTAGGTCACTCTTATATTACGAACCAGGCTTAGCTAATCTTGGCTGGCTCACCCATCTTTCTAACTTCTGCTGACAGCCCTTCTGGGTGGCTTCACTCATGTGTCTGGCTGTTGAGTAGCTAGCTGACAGTTGGCACAAAGGGAGAGAATGGGCCTCTTGTCTCTGATCATCCAGCAGTCTAGTCTAGCCTTGCTCACATGGGGAATGGGACTCTAAGATACAAGGCTAGCCTAGACAGATTCAAAGGAAGACTAAATTATTCCATCTCTTGATGGGAGGAGTGGTGAAGTTACATTTCAAAGGTGATATGAAGAATTAGAGATATAGTTGCAATCAGTTACACACACAAACACACACACACTCGCATGATGTTATCTCTCTTCTACAGAGAGAATTCTATGACTTCATTACCTGAAACACTCCTTCAACTGCCCACGTTTCTATCTGACATTTATCAGTCAACACATAGCCTAATGTCTCTTACTTCTGAGAATCCACTAATACTGGTCTGCCTTCTTGACACAGATGAAAGGATTCAATCTGCAGTTGCCACTTTTATGTGAATAGCTAGAAGATAGGCTCTGGAAGATCGACCGGTTTCTACCATAGTCTGGAATCAAATATTCTTCTGTGTAGCAAGTGTGTCAGTTTGCTGAGAGTGAGGTGGCCTTTTTGGATAACCAGTCATCTGTAAAATATACTGCACTCCATGGTTAAAGGTCACACTTTTTAAAAATCTTCTTTAGTGTAGCTTATTTGCCTCAAGAATCAGGAAAGTTTGGTATCGCCTTCTTTCTACAAGTTCAATCTCTCCTTGGAAGAGGCAAGGGAGGTTTCCTCCTACTCTACCTACTAAGTTACTAAGTGCACTGTTAGTTACTCTACCTACAGTACTTCATGTATTCCTGTTAGCATCGCTACGAGTTAGGTATTGTTCCCACTTTATTGGTGGAAAAGGGACATTTAGAGCAGTTACATAAATTGTCTAGGGCACAGTTTAAGTTTTTAAGCAGAGTCTGAACCCAAATCTATTTAACCTTAAAGTTCATTTCCTAAAAATGAAATGGTACTCTGGAAATCTTAGAACAATCAAGAAATTAGAATACTTTCTAATTCTGTTTAAGAAAAACAATGTGTAGGGGCATCTAGGTGACTCAGTCAGTTAAGTGTCTGCCTTTGGCTCAGGTCATGATCCCAGGGTCCTGGGATCGAGCCCCATGTTTGGTTACAAACTCAGTGGTGAGTCTCCTTCTTACTCTGTCTTTGCCCCTCACCCCTGCTCATGTTCTCCCTCTGTCTCTCTCTCTCAAATAAATAAATGAACTCTTAAGAAAAAAAAGAAAAAAAGAAAAACAATGTATAAAGTCATCTCTGCCCTACAGAATCAGTGATTATAATTTATAACTGAATGCAGTTCCTCATTTGATGATGGAATTGTGTTCTTTTAATTTTCTGAGTAAGATCTGGACCTCAGCTTTCTAAGACAATAAATTGACCTGTTATTTCACACATTTTTTGTCTCCTTTTGTTTCTCCTGTATTGTTTACTGCATGTTATATATATTGTTATCGTAACTTTTTAAAAATCCTCTTTCTAGATTATGCACTTTCTTCTCAAACTAATCACTGGCTTATAACGCTGGTTGAAATATGACATAATATTTTCACCTTATTGAAAAAAATCTCACTGTTTGGATATTAATATTCTTTTTTGGATATTAATATTCTTGAAACATATTATTTTCATTTTGTTGTTTTGTATTTTTTTTTGTTCAGTTTAAATATGTTGCTGCTAAGAGGTGGAATATTTTCTATCCATATTGTCCAGATACATGGATTAGTAATAACTTCATTTATTTTGAATGAGGAAGGGCACCTTGGTGTTCAGTTGGTTAAACATCTGCCTTCAGCTCAGGTCATGATCCCAGGATGCTAGGATCGAGTCCTACATAGGGCTCTCTGCTCTGCGGGGAGTCTGCTTCTCCCTCTCCCTCTGCCTGCAGCTCTGCCTGCTTGTGCTCTTTCTCTGTCTTTCTGTCAAATAAATAAATAAATAAATAAATAAATAAATAAATAAATATTTTGAATGAGGAATATGTGATTTTATAGGAAACTAAGATGCAAGTGTTTTCCATAGAGGTGGTTCATGTAACGGTAGGTACCCATTACAACTTAGATTGATCAGATCAATGAGAATTAGAATGGGGTGTTTTAACAGTTTTTCTCTGATTATAAAAGATTTACATAGTAATTACAAAAATTTGGATATTAACAAAAAGTAGAATGAAAATAAAGCCAATAATCAGAAGTAATTCTTAATATTTTGGGGCATTTCCTTCCAGCATTTATGCATCATTTTTTAAACTGCATAGTTGACATACATCATATGAATGTATATACTATTTGTTCTACATATAATATAGCACCAATGTTTTTAGCATAAATAGAAATAAGACCTAAAAATCAGGGAATGAGGGGCAGTTGGGTATCTCAGTTGATTAGGTGTCTGACTCTTGATTTTGGCTGAGGTCATGATCTCAGGGTAGTGAGACAGCCTCACGTGAGGATTTGTGCTGGTCATGGTGCTTGCTTATATTTCTCTCTCTCCTGGGGGCGGCTGGGTGGTCAAGTGGGTTAAGCATCTGACTCTTGGTTTTGGCTCAGGTCACGATCTTGGGTTTGTGGGATCAAGCACTGCATTGAGCTCCAAGGTAGGCATGAAGTGTGCTGGAGTCTTTCTCTTGCTCTCCCTTTTCCCCTCCCCATTGTGCTCTCTCTCTCTCTAAGATAAAAAACAAATATTTAAATTAAAATTTTTTTTTCTTCCTCTCCCTTTGTCCCCCTCCCCTCGCTAAAAAAATTTAAATAAATTTAAAAATCAGGAAATGAAAGAAGATGTTATTGTATTAGTATCATTATTAGGATGAAAATTTTCTAAATTTCATTTAATCAGTTACCAAAGGATCATTTATAGAAAGCCCAATTTTTAGACATTAGTACAAACATGGAAATGTAATCCCTATCCTTGAGAAACTCAGGCTGGTAAAATTACAATGTCATGATAGAATAGCAATAATATAAGTATATCTATAGTTTTCTGTGGGTGATATAGAGAAGAGAATATTGCCTAGGAAGTCACTTATACAATTGATGAGACTTAGAATTTTTTTGTGATTTTATGTGTGTATTTTTTTGTTTAACATTTAAACATACACCTATTCTAAACATGAGTTCTCACTGTAACACATGAGAAAATAGCTTAATGTTTCATTAAAGAAACAAAGATTTTAGTGTTCTAGTATTTGCAAAGGGAGCTATAACATGCACTGACCTGGAAGTGATTCCTTGCCGCGTTTATGAGATTCACAGCAGTCTTTATTTTGCTTCTATTCTCAGTAATCAGGGGTTTTCAGTTTATTCCTTGTTTTTTTCCCCCTTTCTTTTTTCTCTCCTTTTTATTAAGCTGAGACCCCGCAAATGCTTGAAAAATAGATGCAATCTGCGAAAGGAATATTTTCTCATCTGTTACTGGAGATACTATGCATGCATCATCAGGGAACTATAGTTGGTTTTTTTTAATAAAAGGACTCTCTTTCTTGGGGAACAGTAGGAGTCATTTATGGCTTCAGTAAGGGAAGAGGTTGTCCATTTTTGCCACCGGACAGGTTTAATACAACCAAAAGCAACAACAAAGTGGTAGAAATGAGATTTATAGTAAAGTTGAACTGAAGTCTTCCAGATTGAAACACACATTTCATCAAAGTGTATTTACTGTTAAGCATACGTCTCAGCAAAGTCACACAGTTGTGGTAGGAAGATGATCTTAACGTGTATCTCAGGGGGTTAGGTATTGTGGCTCTATGCAGGAGACACATTTCAATAACTCTCTTTGTCTGCCTCTTTCTGTCCCATTCTCATCCAGCACCAGACTATTAGAGTAGATCATTTTATAAAATTAAGCTTGTATCTGTGGGTAATCTGCTTATTAAAATGACAACCTGTTAGTATCTATTAATTAAATGTATTTAAAAGTTTATGGGGAAGCCTGTTGGCCCAACCATAGTCAAATTAGCAGGAACTTGAATGGGAAATAATGTCATTAAATCTGCATTTAGCCATGATTAACATGCATACGTTCAGCATTTATTTTGACATTTATTCAGTACTTACTCTGTGTGTAATTCTAGAAGTGAAATGATGAATAAGATGCAGACCCTTTCCTCACACTTTTTTCCACCCAAGGTACTGCGAGTATAGGTAACTCTTATACTATGTTAAGAATCCTGTAATAGATGTATTATAAAATTCTAGGCAGTCACATGTGTCACTCAATGATGTTAAGTGTTTGACTTTCTGTAGACATTAATATAACTCTGAAAACTGATCAGATCTGTCTATTAGCCAGAAAATTCTAGCAGAGTCTGGAGAGCAGTTTAAAGGGGTTTATTGATGCTGGCATTCAGAGAGTTTTCTTCCAATTGTAATGGGTAATGCATTGTTAGTGGGTAGAGGAGGGCCTAAGTATGCAAATGAAGGAAATGGAAGGGGATATTTGTATTTCTCTGGATCCATGGAGGTATTAACTTTTAGCAAAAGAAAAAATGAATGCTTCCTAAGAAAATGTTGAACTTTGTTATATATATATTGTTAAGCCAAGGATATAGGCAACTCTTTTAACAGCTTCCTACCTAAAGGTCTGACACCACAATTTTTTTTAATCTGGGATCTTAGATCATGAAGATTTCAGGTACTCCAAAATTACTTGCTTTCAGATTAAGTATTTGATTGTCAGATTTTTATTCTTATATGTGCTAGTGGAGTTTAGACTAAAAACTATATAAATATATATTTTTAAATTTTTTTATTGGATAAAATGAATTTAGGTATTTATTAATCTGAATTTCTAGAGGAGGACTTTTAACATTGAGGTTAAAGTAAAAGTATTTTAAGTATAATTTTATAATATGTAACCATTATTTTGTAACTGTTAGATCTGTATTTTAGGCACATTAAAGATTAATTTCAAGAAGATTCTTTAAATAAAAGAATGGTAACTAAAAGCAAATGACTGTAACATTCATTTATATTTATTATGTAATTTTTCAAATGGAAAGATAATTTTTAAGTAGATACCATATTGCAATTGCTGAAAAATAAATTTTTAAAAATATACAGTAACTTATTGTTCTCAGATTATTAGACATTTGTATTATGTGCTTTGTCATAAATGTCCTCTTTTCCTCCATTTTCCAAAATAAATTCCATATTTATTCCTGAATTTTTATTTTGGAAAATGAAAGAAAGGTGATTTTTTTGTGTGTATTATCAAACCCATTTTTATATTTTCAAAGATTAGATAACCAGATTGATTAACCAGAACCTTTTTTTCTACCTTGACCATGTGAATGTGTCCAGGTCTATCCTGGTCAGAGCCCACTCAGGGTGCTGGATACTTGATTAGTGAGCCAATAAGTATTTATTTGAATGCAATGTAGGCAGCATGGTGTTAGTTACTAAAAACAAAAACAAAAACAAAAACAAAAAAAACAAGGCATTTTGTAATAATGTGTCTATATTTTTTGGCTCAGAGAGAATAGTTTGACCTTACTTGGTTCACTGAATATTTGGGTTCGCTTATTCAGAAATGTATATTGTATGCCAACCAAGCACCAGATTGCATGCTAGATATTGGGAGTGTAAAGACAAATAGGAGAGTCTTCAGAACTCACTAAGGAAGAATGTACAGAGAGTAACCAGGCCCCTTGATAAGTCTACTATATCACAATGAAAAGAGGACCTACTGTCTGACCCAGAGAGAAGAGAGTGATTAAGCTTGCTTAGAAGAACATGTCTAATTGCTTGATTACTTTAACGTAGTAAAAAAATCCACTACAATAGTAATAAAAGGCCAGTGTGTAAACAGGCAAGGTCTAATTTATGAGCATTGTTTCAAGAAATTATATCTGAAAACTCAAAGTCAGCATTTAAAAAAAACAAAACAAAACACATTTGTTTTTGTTTTTGTTTTTTTACAGGTTTTCAGTTGTGAGACCAACGATAAAACCCATTTAGATGGAGTTCTGTATTGATTGAACTAATTGAATTTCAGTCATGACCTTGAAAGAAAATTGCCAGACAGAAAGAATATAATCAAAACTCAGACCCCTCAGTTGTTACAAGCCAGAGAAGAGATATTAATCGAGAAACTATTGTAAACAGTATTCATTTAGGAGCAGGGCACTCTTCTGTATGCATGTGAAAGGAAGCCTAGCCAGAATCCTGTGGTAGGCAGAGAGAAGAAACACTTTATGAGGGACTAGCTGATATATTATTATTGAGCAAGACCTATGACCACTTGGTACATCAGTTTCTTCCCTTATAAAACTGAACACATTTTCAAGATGCTTCCATATGCAAAATTGCATTTTTGTTGTTCTACAAAGGAGAAAACCAGTAAGTTTTCAGAAACTTTGTAGTGTGAGAAAATTGTGAAAGAATATCAAATCTTTAACAGCAGGATCACCAGTAATTTAACAAAGCGAAGTGATAGTCCCAAGATTTGAAAAAAAAAAATATATATATAAACCTATATTTTTGTCCTTAACTCTTCCATCTTCAGTGCCATATGCAACATTAATGTAACCCCAATATATGTGCTACTTCATGATAAACACTTTCTTCTAGCAAAGTTATAAATGATGTTGATCTGTTTAAAATGTTTATTTGAAAAGTGTTTCATATTGAGAGCAAAGAAATAGATCAGGAAATGTTATGTAAAACGAAAACAAAAATAAAACAAAGCAAAGCAAATATGAACATTCATTTCCTTGATCTACAGTAAAAACCATAGCATTACAATATTTACGGTCAATCAAACTGATCTGTCCAGTAGTTAGTCTTTTATGTGTTCCTCTCATTTTTACAGATGAGGAAGCTGAGGCACAGTGACGCTCAAATACCTACAGTGATGCTTTCATTGCTTTATTATTTGCCTGAATTTTCCTTATGGATTTCTGTAATTGTGGATCTCTGTGTGTCAGTTTTATCATCAATAATGTGAGTGAATTGGATTAAATCGTATCTTAGGCCCTTAGGGTTTCTGTTTTTGTTTTTGTTTTTACTGGGATTTACATAAATTACACTTGCATATACAGCTGTAATGTAGTGTGGATTTCTGAAATATGTAACAAGAAGGCATGTTTGGCTTGGATCCTTCGAGTTCTGTTCCCACGGCTGCATGATTACCAGGCTTCCATCATCTCATTCTTAAATTTTAAAGATGGACCTTCTTTTCCTATCCCTTTACACTTTCTCTCCCTCCCTTCCTTCTGTATTACCCATCTGGAGCTTCATCTGAATAAAGAAAAGCATTGTGCTGTTGTTGGATTAGAGAATTGTCCCAAATATTCTCTGGTCTTGAGCAGTATACAGTCCAGTGGAGGCCCTAGCAAGAAACTACCCAGAAGCCAGTGTTTCAGCAAGAACCTGTGAGATATAACTTCAGTGACTCTCATTTCTTCTCCTTCAAATCACATGGCTAGGCTAATCTTTCTTTCTTTCTTTTTTTTTTTTTTTTTTTTTTAAGATTTTATTTATTTGAGAGAGAAAGCAGGCTCACACAGGGAAGGGGCAGAGGGAGAAGCAGATTCCCCACTGAGCAGGGAGCTGGGCACAGGGCTTGATCCCAGGACTGTGGGATCATGACCTGAGCCCAAGGGGCTGATGCTTAACCAACTGAGCCACCCAGGCGCCCTTAACTAATCTTCCTTTTAAAAAAATCACAGTCCTGCTCTCATGTCTCTGAGATACTTGATAAATCCTTATCTCCCCCTTGACTTTTCTTAAACTAAATTCTATTCCTATACCTTACCTTAAAGCTTATATATTGCCCGTTGCAGTCATATTTCCCATTTTCCCCAACACTCTGCTCAAATTAGCTCAGTCTCCTCACTGTTCATGCTTCCTTAATTCCCATTGTAATTCTCATGTCCGTGCCATTACTCCTATTGTTTTTCCTTTCTCAGTGAAAGATATGCCATTTCTCATAGGTCCAGCTCTATTCTTACCTTTCCCTAAAGGCTTCCAGGACCATAAGATAGCCTCTTTTCTGGTTTCCTGCCCCAAGTAAGGGATCTAATCAAGTAATGCCTTCTAATGATGAATATTGTTTCCACTTGGAGTTTGGGTTCTTGGTTTTCTCTTCTCCCAGCTCCTTAGAAATGTGAATAGGGCTCACCTATTAATAAAACCATAGTCTAGAGCTTTTTTGTTACTGTTTTAGCCAAACCTGTATTTACTGAAAATTGACAAAGCAGGAATCCTTTCTTCTGAAGTAGACACACCATATAATATAATTATTATTTCTGTGAATGGATGATGAAGTAAAATGATGGAGGTTTTCACGTATGGTGTTGGTTAAAAAAGAAGCCGTACTTTTTTAATACATTTACCTGTGTCAGTACTTTCTGGTGTATTTGTGTCTGACTTTTGCCTCCATAGTTGGGTTCATTAGTTCCAGAGCCCTGCATTCCATACTATATTTTTTTGCAAGAGAGATGTGTATGGACGAGAAGATGAGTGTTTAAATCATTTTGAGCATATGTTAGCCATTTCGGTGTTTTACCTTAAGCACTAAGGTGTAAGTGGAATTTTATATTGAGTCTCCCATTAAACTGTGAGTGGGAGCACTCAGCAAAACATATGGTTGTTAAACATATGCCTTCAGCCATCCTGTGCTATTCTTCCTTAAGTTCATTCTTCCCTTTATAGAGGTTGCTGAATTTGCAACTTCTGTCTCAAAGGTTTTTATCATCCCGACAAATCCACTGAAAATCTTTCTGCTGAGTACCGTTACTTAATTCTATACCTTCTTTGATTAAATGTGACTCAACCTATTTATTAGGAATTGAGCTTTTCTGATTCTTAAGGAAAGAAATAGGGAGACACCTGATAATCAATGCTTAGAAACATTATTGTATCTCCAAAAGGTTTTTTGTGTGTGTTGACCATTGTTTGCTTACATTCTAGAAATAATTGTAAATGTTTAACTCTCTGTCCAGTGCTACTAACATTTCCCAAACACCTGTTATGGTGAAAGTACTGTGCCAATCACCATGGAATAATCGGGATGAGAATGGCAGTTTCTGCTCCTTAGTAAGGAGAGTAAGTGGCAGACTTGGGCTCAACTCTCCAATTTCACTAGATAAAATATGATCAGTATCAGAGTAAGATTATCAGTAGGAGAGAAGACCAGAAGAAGTAATTGGTTCTGCTAAAGCATCCCTTGGTCACCTTTTCATCATGGCACCATGCACTAACAGGAGACATAAATAACAGAAGTGTGCCATAAGGTTAACCAATAAACTCAAAACTGGAATGCCTACTCTCTCCTGAGAAATATAAAACTCATGTATTTGCAGATGTAATACATATCACATGTGTGACTACATTCCCTGAAGAACTATATTTCTTCCTTCACCACAATGAAAAAAATATAGTTTGGAGTCTCACCCTTAAGTTATTACTGTATATCATTTCAATGGTAATAAAACATATGCGCTGTGTTGTATGTTGTGTTCTTTTCTTATTTAGTCTCAAGGCTTTATTTACATTACTTAAATGGAAAAAGAGTTTCAGGGTTTTTTTTATTTTTGATTGAAAAACAGTCTGGATAAATGGGTGGAAAGATAGCACAGTTGCCAAGATGGAGCAAAACCATATAATAGCAAATAATCCATGGGATTATTTTATGTTTAAAAACATCTCTCAGATCACTTTCATGGCTGACTTGTCCTAAATACCATTAATTATTTGAATTAAGATAACCAGTGAAGATCACATATTTCTACCACTTAGTGTGGCAGTAAGCAAATTACTTAACCTACCTAAGCCTCAGTCTCCTCATCTGTAAATGGAAAAGACGTCTATCCTCACAGTACTCAAACTGGTTTTAAAACTCAACGAAAAACATTGGTTTTCTTCATCTGAAATGTGCGGTGTTGAAATGCAAAGTCATTATGGTTTTCATATATGCACGTTAAATTTGCATATATATATATTAATTATTAGAAGCAAAATTTAGTGCTTTGCATTTTCTTTATCCATTTATCTTTGGATGGATATTTAGGTTGTTTCCATATCTTGAGTGATGTGAATAATGCTCCAATGAGCATGGGGGTGGAGCATGCTCTTAAAAATGGTTTCCTTTTGTTTCTTTGGGATAATTTGGGTCAGAATGATTGTTAAAACTCTGAGTGAAAGCTGTTAGAGAAACAAGGCGAAACCAAGAAGTTAATCAGAGTCGTGACTTTTTTACATGCATGCTACTTGCCCATGGTGCAGGTCCTGTGCCCCCTTACCCCCTGAAAAATACAACCATAGTGCAAATCTCCACTCCACCTCCCAACAACTCCCTTGATGGGAGATCTTGACTGTTTTGATAATTCCTGTTACGTTATCTAAGTGCTTGTGTAGATGAGATACATAGTAGCATTTTATTAGCAACATTTGACCAGAATTTGGATCTAGGCTAAAATACTGCTTAATTGGATGTTGAACAAGTCACTTATACTTTTTTGGTCTTTGTTTACTTGCATAAAAGATGGCTATAATATTTAGAATTTTCTTCTCTGAATTACTTCTATTTCATAATATTATGAACAAGAAATGAGATGATGTATGTAAAGGTGATTTGAAGAAAATAAAACACTATTCAAATATGAGTTGATATTACAATTTTTATTATTATTTTACAGCAATGATACCTAGGACTAGAATAGTCCTGAAGTACTAACCCAAAATAGCCTAATGCAGTGATGTCATCTGATCCAGCTGGATCCAGTGACAGTTTGATATGGGGTATTTGTGAGACAAAAAAATTAATTATTTATGTCTATTTGAGTGTGGCTTAGACATCACATTTGAATTACTCACATGGTGGGGGTAAAGACTTCATTCATAGGGATTTAGCTGTACTATATTTTTCTATGATCTTCTTTCTTTAAAGATGTGGAAGGAATAAGATAAGTAAACCTCCATAACATAGATGCTGCATAGATCATTGTAGGTAATCTTTTTTATTGAGGGAATGACTGAGGGAAGAAACGAATGAGTTTGTTCTTATACGTGGTTAAATTTCCTTCTCTCTGAAGGAAATTGAGAGGCAGAGAGGGGAAATGAAGAACCAATAGGAGAATGTTAAATATTAGGAAGCCAAGTAAACAATAAAGATACTGAGAAGAATACAAAGGAGAATTAATAAGGAAATGAAGTGTCTGATAAAGAATGAATGTTACTATTAAGTTGTCTAGATAGTTGAGAACAATTTAGGCACTACATATAAAGTTTGCCTGTTATACTATTTTCCTGTTAGTGAAAACAGATCATGGACATCCATATAAAATGTTGAAATTTCTGTTCTCCCACCGGAAATATGATGAGATTTATATAAACACAAGCCAATGTATTTCTGCATTTCAGTAAGGATATGGTAAATATGTTAATTGAATCCGGGGCTGAGGCACTTTTCATTTTGTCAGCCACTAGAATACGAATTAATTATGAGTTCTTTGCTTTTTCCCCATGATAAAAGCACAGTTCTCATAGCACTATATTTCAGAGACATCTAGCACTCAAGTGGATATATTTCCATGTTTCATAGTCTAAGGAATTGCCCTATTGTTGAAAACATTTTAGGGTTCTTTGCATTTTGTCTTGGGATACTCTATGCTAATCTAGATCATTTTATAGGTATAGCAACTAAAGAGCTATAAAGTGAGCCACCAAGAGAAACTCATAATAAAATATTAAATTAGATGCTCCCCCTAAAGTATAAACTACATCTAAAAAGTGAGTTGGGTACTTTGTTAGGTACATGCATTTTCAGAGCTCACTGGGGTGCCATTTAGCACATTGGAGCAGTTCTTGCAAACTTCCCAAGAGGTCTGAAAAAGTGAATGAGTTTCTCAAAGTGCCTGTTTTTTACTCTGGGGGACAATTGAAGTTAGAAGAATCTAGCTGAATAAATGGATTCTCCCTTGCTGTGTATTAACAGAACCATTGCAGTCAATACAAGATTTTCCCATTCTACCAACTAGGGTGGGGAGAAGTAATCTAAAACTTGTGTCTCAGGCTTCCCTTGCCAAAAGCTCTGTTAACCGTAATCATCTTGGGATCGCTGAAATTAAGAACTTTTGGGAAGCAAGATGAAGTGCCTGGATGAACTGTACAGATTTTATCCAGGACATAATATCTTTCACTAAGAAAAAAGAACCTTTCCTCATATACTAATATTACGTATGGTTTCCAGAGGCTCAAGGTGTAATGTAGACAGATTATTCACTCTTCCCAAACTTATGAAAGATAACTTCAGGTGACTAAAAATAAAGGTGGATATTTTTGTTAAAGTTACTTGAAATAAAAATTTCTAGTTACTGCACGTGTGCAAAATTGCATTAAAAAAACTTTCATTAAATTTTTGTTAAAGCGAATACTGAACTTTTCTATTTTCTTTATTTAGGAAAAGGTCCTAATTATATCTTTGTTACTGGAACTAGCAATGATAATACAACAAATATTTAATATTATTTGCCATTTTGTTGATTACCAATGTTACCATGATAATGTGGAAATTAGCATATGATAAAGAAAGGTAGAACTCAACTGAAAAGATTATGAGGGAGGGTAGAGTGTAGATTCTGGAGTTGGTTCATCTAATCTGGTTTCACTGTTTACTACCTAGTTGAGCTTTGGGCAATTGAGTTCTTTAATTCTTTTTCTCTAAGTATGCTTGATTAAATAACACATCTTAAGTTGTTTTGACCACTAAATTGAGTGATGCAAAGTGCTTATAGTGTCTTACACATGGCACTTATAAAGATGAATTAATGTTGTCATTACTACCATTATTTATTCTTGTCCCTTTTCCCCATAGATTTTTAGCAGTTTTTACAAATTGTACCATTGGCATTTATGTTGATTGAATTCATTGAAAAATAACTTCCTCTTTCTTAGCTGATGAATAGATATTAGCTAATGCCTTTACATGAAGAATTACTTCAGGAGGTATAATGTTTCTTACTTTAAAAAAGGTGGCAAATAAATGGTAATGTGCTAAAGGAAGTCATCTTAATTTGTTTACAAAGCATGGACACAGAGGATGTGTAGAGGATGGATTCTAATTTAAATGCTGGTCGGTGATCAATGGCGAGAGGATCATGGCCAGTTATTAAATTCACTTTTTTGAGCAAATTAACCTAGTGATTCTTATGTACTACATTTATGTTAACTTTAGCTTTATGTATGTATTCCCTGGTGATGTCCATTTTTAAAGAAATCTAAATATATATGGCTCAAAGATTCACGGAAAACTTTAATTTTATAATAACTGGTAATATTAAATTATATAATAAGTAAGAAACTTACTGTGAATTTTTTTTAAGATTTTATTTATTTATTTTAAAGAGAAAGAGAGTGAGAAAGAGGGAGAAGGAGAGAGAGAGAGAGAATCTCAAATAGACTCCATGCTGAGTGTGGAGTCAGATGAGGGATTGATCTCATGACCCTGATATCATGAACTGAGCCAAAACCAAGAGTCAGAGGCTCAACCAACCAACTGAGCCACCCACGCACCCCCTTACTGTGAATTTTAGTAAAATATTTTGATATTATATTTTTGCTACTTTTGGAGCATAAGATTTTACCTGTTTCATTTTTTTAAATTACAGGAATATATGTGCATTTTAGAAAGTTTGTAATTTACAGGAAAGTAGACAGAAATACAGACCGTTCTGTTTTGGTCCTTTCCCTATTTCATTCCCTGCTTCTTACCAATATCCTTTGCTAGTCCATCCCTATTGTCCAGACCTGTGAACACTGGAGGGCTCAGGGCTCAGTCCTCAATCTTTTCTTCCTTGTCTACATTGTGTCCTGATGATGTCATCAAGTTTTCTCATTTTCAGGTTACCTCTGCATGCTGACAACTCTTAAATGTACATCTCCAGCCCTTAGCTCTTAAGATTCTAGAGTCTTATGTCTTTCTGCATACTCAGCTTGTTCATTTAGATTTCAAATAGAGCTTCAACTGTACATGTTCATGATCAAATCCCTGATCTTTCTGTAGTTTCCTTATCTCCTGCTGTCCAGTTATCGAGATAAAACGAAAACAAAAATAAAACAAACAAACAAAAAAAACCAAGTTTGGGATTATCCCTGAATCCTGTCAGTCTTTCCTAGTTCATTTCCAGCATTAGCAAGGCCTGTTGGCTCTGCCTTCAAAATGTGCCCAGAATTCTGCAGGCTGTTCTCAATACTGCCAGAGTGATGGTAATAAAACTCAAGTCAGGTCATTACTTCTCTTACCAGAACCTTCTGTGGCTTCTCATTTCTTTCGGCATATAAACGAAAGCCCTTCAGCTGTCCATACAAAATGTTGCTGGACTTCCTCTCACTAACTCTCTGCTGTCTACTTCATTCCAGACATGCTGTTCATCTAAAACGGTCAGCATATTTCTGACATAGGACACTTGCATCACTGTTTTTGTTTCTTTTTCTTCTTTTTTTAAGATTTATTTATTTATTTGAGAGAGTGTGAGAGGGGGAAGGGACAGAGGGAGAGGGAGAAAGAGAATCCCAAGCAGACTCCTCACTGAGTGTGGAGCCCAACACAGGGCTAAATCTCATGACCCTGGAATCATGACCCGAACTGAAACCAAAAGTTGGATGCTCAACCAGCTGAGCCAGCCAGGCACCTCTACATCACTGTTTTCTAAGCCAGAACATTTCTTCTGCCAACACTCACATGAGTACCCTCCTCATCTCCTTCAGTCTCCTTCAGTTCCAGTATCTTCTTTTCAGTGTTGTCTCCCTGGTCATCATATTCCCATTCCTTATCCTTTGTCTTCCCTTAACTTCCTATCCCTTTGTTCCCTGTCTCTCTTTCTGTCTCTCTCTCTCTTTCTCACACACACACACACACACACACACACACACACACACACACACACATCTGTGTTTTCTTCCCTCTTTATTTTTTTCTATTTTTATCCACCAGAATGGAAGGTTCCATTAAAGCTGGGACTTTCTGACCATTTTGTTGACTGCTGTATTTCTAGTAACTAGAACATACAAGATGCTTAGCAAGTGTTTATTTAAAGAATGTGGAGGCACATAGCTTAAGTTTGGGTTCTTCCAGAAGCAGAACTAAAGTGCATGCATTTTATTTGGAAAATGCAGGGAACACTGGCAGGGAAGCAGAGAAGTGATACAAGGGAGGGATGGCCAATAGCTTCCACACTGGTGACTGAAACTCGATTCCCTTGGAAAATGCTGCAAAGTGTTTGCCTCAGATTTATCTGTTCATGGCAAGGACAGGCTGGTATATTTACCCAACGGTTTCTGAGAATATTGGTTGAAGGCTGCTCCCTGCGAGATACTAATTGTCTTGTATTTCTGGCCTGCCTGTCTATCCTAACCGACAAGGTTCCAACTAAAACAAAAACAAACACACACAAAATCCCAGAAAACTTCAGGCATATGTAGATAACCAGGAAAAGGGGTGAAGGGTGCACACAGAAAGGTCTCATGTGGGTGTGGGCGCTGCCAGTATCCGCTGCATCTGTTACAACCCATCTTATATTGTAGGTTTATTTGCCACCCTGTCAGAAGGTCCTTTAATTATCCAGACCTATATTTTGGGAAATAGAATATAATGGAGTGCAGAGGCCTCCAAATTGAAAATTTCTGTAGTCCAAAAGTTTACAAATAAGTAAATTACCTTATTAATGGAATTAAATACATAGCCCCAATATTTTCACTGTGACAAGTAAAATTCCTCACATATGACATGACCTGTGAGAGAGTGTTCAGTACCATATGCATAATTTCACTACAACCTTGTAAATCTTCCAAAACCTTTCTGCCATTACCTTTCACAAAGTTTTTGTCAATGATAAATCAGTTGAAGGAAAAAAAAGGAAAGGAAACTGAAATGAACCAAAGATGACTTGTTGATTAATAACCGAGAGGACATTCCTAAACCATGTGCCAGCTAAGAATTTTTATGCCTTACCTGTGAAGCATATCTGAGAAGACACGGGTAACACAATAATCCTCAAAGTTCTTCTTAAAGGTCAGGATGCCAGACAGGGACCCTTGGGACTAAATCAAGAGCTGTATAGATTATATGGCTCTTCATATTGTAGGTGAGTCTGTCTTTAGACTGAGAGTAAAAACAAGAATTGATGTATGTTAGTATTAGTTGGCATAGCAATTAGGGCCCTAAATTGGCAATTTTTTTTCCTCTGAAGAAAAAGAATTTGGAGCAAGAAACATGGCAAGGATATTATCAAATAGTTCTCCATATGTTTGAATGCTAAATAATGAAGATTATGTCATTCTTATTTATATATATGTTATAATTTCCTTATGAACCAGTCAATAAATCCACTAAATATTTACTGAGGATTGACTATGTGCCAGGCAGTATATTATGCATAAAAAAGTTTGACTTATATTAAAGTAATATTCCCTTTAAAGTATAATAGCAATCATCTGCTGATTGATGGTTAGTCTGGACTGTAGCACAAAGGGGTACAGATTAGATTAGATTAAATTCAAATCTCCTAAAATTGAGCATATTTTCTATCAATTTATACAGCTTCTCTAGTTTTCCCATAGTTTATTATGTTTTAAATGTATGTGTGTGTGTTTATATATATATGTATATATATATATATTCTACAGTAACTTTTCAAGATAACCATGATTTAAAATTATTAAATTTTTATAACTGAAACTTTATAATATATCTATGCTAAAAAACTGTTGAGCAATTTTTTTTTTTGCTGTATTCATATATAGTGATTTGACTCATGAAGTCTTGTGAAAACAAAGCATTTTATATTGACAATAAAATTGGGTACTTTGTGTTTTATATTTTGTGGTTTATATAATCACCAACCTGATGATTCTATGATACAGACACGTATTTGTGTTTGTATGAATAAACTAATACTTGCAGGTGTATGGATAAGATAATACTAATTTTTACACTTGCTATGTGGCAGGTACTTCCTAAATATTGTAGGTAAATTAACTCATTTAATGTTTACAACAGTCCTACAAAAAATGTACTATTATTAACCCCAGTTTATAGAGGAAGAAAGTGAGCCACATAAAGATTAATTAATTTGCCCAAGGAGACAAAAGTAATATATCAACTGTGACTTGAATCCAAGGAAACTAACTCTTGAGGCAGTGTTCTTAACCCTTGGGTGACGTTTTGTAGATATGGTGTGTTTGTGTGGGTGGTGCATGGACCTGAATATTTACTATACATCTGATAGTAAGATGGAAGAGTAGGAAGAACATAGACTTACTGCCATACAAACCTGAACCAGCTTTTCTCTTGCTGGTTCTGTAGCATTTTATGTGTCTCAATAGATACAGATACATGTATCTGACAAAATAAATAGAATTAAATAATAATTGTGTGTATGGCAGAATGTGCACAACATGGTGGTATGCCATATCATAGTTAATAAATATGCTTCCTCTGATTTTTGGCATTTCTCAAAAATTTTTGCTGAGGTTGTTCATAGCCAGATTTGTAAAGTTTTAAATTCTGATTGGCACTTGAAGTGAAATCTATCTTTTAAATCTATACAAATAAAATACCAAAAGTATCTTATCGGCTTATCTTTTATTTTTCATTAGCTACAATTATTTCTATTAAAAATCAAAGGTAAAAAAATGGGAGAGAGAGAAATCACATCAAAAGGGTAAAATGAGTATATGCTCAAATGGTACTGTTAAATAAAAGATAATAGATCTAAGATATATGCATGGAATAATTTTTTGCATATCTTACTTAATTAAATCTTTGTGGGGAATCTTTATTTTAGTTAGTGCTTTAGGGACAATAAGTCAGGTGAGATTTTCTTTGCTCATAAAATGAGGCATAAAAATTTTGAGATGGAAGAGGAAGGAGAGAAAGTGTCATTTTAGATAGGAATGGAACCAGTTTGCATTTTGTAGGTCATGAAATACATACTTGAAGCTATCGGGGAGATTGTTCCTAGGGGACCTCTTCTAAGCACAAGTAAAGAATACAATAAAATAAAATCTAGTGAGAGTAGTTTTCTCCTTCAGATGAGTGGACTTTCTTTCCCATTTGCCTGGCATTGACAACACAGTGTATAACCAAGATTGGCTTTGGGACTAGAAAAGGAAGGACAGAGGCTTGGAGATTCCATGGAGCTTTTGTTCATAACCTTTCCTGCTTGACCCTAGATTAGATTTTGATAAGACCATTAAGTATCTCACATATGATCACTACACTTCTTAAGTGAAGTCTAAGCAAAAGGTGAGAACTATCACCTTTTTGGCTCTCTCCTCCAGAAGTGGGGAAACCCAACTTCATTGCTCACAATCATGCTCTTTCTTCTCTTTCTTTATTGTATGTCTTTTTTTTTCTCCCTTTTACTCCCCATTCAATCCTCTAGTGACAGTTTTAGTCCATTTTTTCTTTAGACTGTTGTCTATACAACTTCAGTTCATTGTCTCTTTAGTCCATTGTCTGTACAACCCTAAGGTGGTCAGAATTCTGAGTTTCTGTGTAATAATGGCAGTTGCTTAATCCTAACTTTCTCATAGTTGCTGCAGAACCATACATATCAATGAGAAGAGCACATAAAAAGTAGTATATGCTATAAATGCACACCTTTGTTAGTTTCTTAGGGCTGCAACAAGTACCATAACAAGTACCATAAAAGAGGCAGTTCAAAGCAACTGAAATTTATTATCTCACATCTGCAGGCTTGACGTCTGAAATCAAGCTGTCAGTAAGCCCATGGTCTCCCTGAAGGCTCTAGTGGATGAATCTGTTCTTGCCTTTCTCTGAGTTTCTGGAGTTGCTGGTAGTCTTGGTATCATTGGCATGGTGATGCATCACTCCCATCTCTGCCTCCGTTTTTGCACGGCGTTCTTCCTGTGTATCTATGTCTGTGTCCGTTTTCCTTTTATCAGAAACACACCAGTCATACTCAGGTTAGGGTTTACCCCGCTCTGGTAGGACCTCACTTGATTACATATGCAAAGACCTTATTTCCAAATAGGGTCACATTCGTAGGTAACAGGGATTTGGACTTGACTGTATCTTTGGGGGGGTGAGGAACACAATTTATCCCGTATATGTTAAATTCTAACAAAGTGCTGTCCTCGTGTGAACTCTTATCTCCAAAACTGGCTATTCCATGCAGTGGTATGAATGCTCTCTTTAGCGTTCCTTCACAGCATCAAAACAGCCACATCTAGTACACAGCAACAGTACAGGATGTCTGCTGACAAGTACGTCGTTTAGGGTAAATTTTTAATATTTACTCAGATCTGTGTGCTAGCCAAATGTCGAATACATTCTGTAGCCCCTCTTATTTATTGTAATTCTTGCCTATACAAGATATTATTGTTAATACATGTTTAAATAATCATTATTGTCATCTCCTGAGAGCCATATTGAAAATCCATATTTATTATGATTTGAACATGAAGTGAGCCACATTGTTGAGTACTTTTAGTCATTGTTTAAGAAAAAAGTTTGTAACCTTAAACTTTTTAAGTCATTTGAAAATAAACAGGAAGCATATTATTTTCACATAGCTCAGATTATTGAATACTGATGATGATAATCAGAAATATCCATGATAAACGCTTTATATTATTTTTGCAAAGAAAACCAATTGGTATAGGAGTGCCTGGGTGGCTCAGTTGGTTAAGTGTCTGCCTTCAGCTCAAGTCATGATCCCAGGGTCCTGGGATCAAGCCCCACCTTGGGCTCTCTGCTCAGCAGGGAGCCTGCTTCTCCCTCTCTCCCCTGCTCATACTGTATCTCTCTCCCTCTCTCAAATAAATAAATAAAATCTTTAAAAAAAGAAAGAAAGAAAATCAATCGCCATAGTGATTTGCACACAAATACATACAAACATAATATTAAGGGCTATTACAGAAGAATTGAAGAGATGATGAAGATTGAAGGATTTAGCAGGCAAAGAAGGTAGTAGAGGATTCTGTGAGGTAGGAATACCTCTCTTTGAGACAGAAAAAGCAATGATTTTTTTAATGATGTTTTTACCTCGTATCTTCCCAGAAAGGGGAAGGGAGAGGGAACATAACTGAAGCAATCACGAAGGTGAAATAAAGTAGCAATAGAAAAGAGCAACAAGATTTATGCCAAGACAAATCTCACAAGAAATTCCAAGCCAATTCCGTGATTTAACACCTGCCTGGAAAACCCAGGAAAGTTATAGGGCTAAATAGTAAAGCAAGTGAATGCTCATTCTCATAGCCAATGTAAAAAAGAAATAAAATTGCACAACTCTGTGGTGGGGAAATGGATTTGCCGTTTCAGGTTGCCAAGGAAGCCTTACTGTTTATTTACAGTTAGTTTATATGCACTTAGTGGTTGATATGTATGCAATATGGTGTTTTTAGTTAAATAAACGTCTTGAAAGAAAATTTATGATAAAGATCTTATCCTTAGGTCTGATTTATGAATAATTGTGTGGATTGAGGTCATACATGCATATTTTTAAATTTACTTAGCTTGAAAATTTCATTTGACTCTCTTTATTCTCACTTTACCAAACAGACTAGGTAGGAAGGAGGTGAACTTCCTGATCATGTGAGATATTAAATCTTTTATATTGAGGTCAACTTTTACTGTAACTAAAAAGAAGATTCTCATTTTTATGATACACGCATGAATGCAGTGGGCTGTGTGGTACACTCTTTTTATTTAAACTTAGTTAAGACTAGCATGTGGTTAATAATGATAACATAAAAGTAGCTGAATAAACCAACTAGTCACATGAACTATCAAAAAATTATATTATGGCGTGTTTAGCCAAAGGAGAGAAAAGCTAGTTTTTACCATATTGATTATTTTGATTATAAAGAGGGAGTACTACATTAGATATGATGCTGAAGTAGACTTTGCCATTATGAAAACTGCAACTCGATCTCCCTTCTTATATTAAAGTGGCTTTCAAAACTTTTTCACTGGGATCCAGAATAAGTAATATATTTCACACTGCAGCCTACTCCACACGCACACAACCTGAATCAAAAGTTTATTAAACAATCACCTTTTACCCTATACATGACGTACTTTTGTTTTGTTTTGTTTGCCCTATTCAGTTCCAGTCTATTCCATGTTTTAAGAAATTCTGTAAACATCATTTTTTGAGATTTATTTATTTATTTTTAGAGGTGGAGAGGGGCAGAGGGAGGGAGAATCTCAAGCAGACTCCCCATCAAATGCAGAGCCTGATGCAGGGCTCGATCTTACGACCCTGAGATCATGACCGGAGCCCAAATAAAGAGTTGGACACCCAACCGACTGAGGCACCCAGGTGCTCCTGTAAACATTCTTTAGATTGCTCTCATAACCTATTAATGGTTGCAACTACAACTTGCAGTTTGCAATACACTGCTCTATACATGCCCAAGAGACATGGAATGTGATATGTGCTCTCTTGTGAATATCTTTAAGCTTGACCCAGGCTTTCTGCACAGCAGGTACGCAGAAGACAGTCAAATTATACATTTGAAAAGGTAAAGGAAAATGTAACTAAGGGAAGAAGGGAAAGAAGCAGTGTATCTGTGGAGGTTAATTTCTTAAAATTGGTGGGAAGTAAAAGTGATAAATGTGCTTGAGAGGAATAAAGGCTCTGTGTTTGGATTCCTTCATATTGCTGATGAAGTAGCTCTTTCACTACACATCATGATGCATAGAGATATTTTCAGAATCCAAGAATGTACACTAACTTCATGACTAGAGTCCTAAATCTCTAATCTCTTCCAATTTCTAAGTAATTTTGTTTTCAGTAGGGATTAACTCTGTAAACTAAATTCATTTGCTGATAATTGGTGTGCTCACATCTTGTAAAGGCAGTTCTAAAATACTTACTGTACATAGTGTGTGTGTGTGTGTGTGTGTGTGTGTGTGTGTGTGTGTGCATGTATGTTCTCCAGAAAGTTAATTCCTGAAAGATGTTAAGTTGGAACTATAAATGTATACTTTGGCATTTTTAATGCAATGCATAAAACTTAATATTAAGTCAGTCTGTTTCAGATAGGTCAGTTGAAAACCAAGACCAGATTAACTCATAGCAAGAGGAGGTATATCGTCTGCATAGGGATGCATCTAAGAATACTTACCACAATGCCTACACCGGCAATTAGATACATACATGGATGAGTAAACAACTATCCTGAAAAAGAATAAATACTCCTTGGAAAATTACCTTATTAGTTATGTTTACATTGACGGATACTAGCAAAATCATATTGTTATCTTTTAACATCTAGTTGAAATAAGCTGCACATAAGAAAAAAAGAATTTAGGGAAGAAGTTTGAGAGAAGGATGAGGTATGCTGTGTCTTGGACTCTGATGGCTGAATGGAAGCCAAAGACAAACATGCATATGCTTATTTAGGAATATATCAGAGGATTAGAGTGTAAAAGAGCAGAAAGAGGGAAACTTCAAATTTGCAAACTTTGGTGGAAATATTTTCTATTGAGAACCTTTCTCTTTTTGAAGTCTTTTTTTTTTTTTTTTTTTTAGTTTTTATTTTAATTCCAGTTAGTTAACACACTGTAATATTAGTTTCAGGTGTACAGTTTAGTGATTCAACACTTCCATACATCACCTGGTGCTCATCATAACAAGTGCACTCCTTAATTCCCATCACCTATGTAACCCATCCCCAGTCCTCCTCCCCTCTAGTAACTATCAGTTTGTTCTCTATAGTTAAAAGTCTGTTTCTTGGTTAAAAGTTGAACGGTCCTACAGTCCAACAGTAGCACTACTAGGTATTTATGCAATGAATGCAAAAATACTAATTCGAAGGGATACATGCACCCCAGTGTGTATAGCAGCATTATCTACAATAGCCAAACAATGGAAACAGCCCGAGTTTCCATTGACAGATGAATGGGTAAAGAAGGGGTAATCAGCTATAAATATATATTATATGTATGAATATATGTATTCACATACATATATATATATGAATATTAGTCAGCCATAAAAAAGAATGAAATCTTACCATTTGCAACAATGTGGATGGTGCTAGAGAGTATTATGGTAAGCAAAATAAATCAGGAATGACCAATACTGTATGATTCCACTCATGTGGAATTTAAGAAACAAAACAAATGAGCACAGGGAAAAAAGAGAGAGACAAATCAGGAAAGAGACTCTTAACTATTGAAGTTGTTTTTTTAAGATTGCTTGAAACTGTTTATAATGTACATTAAGCTGCACTTGTCAATAAAATTGGCCCCCAGTTTTTTCCCTAAGCATGCACATTCTTACTTCTTTGCTTATATTTGTAATTTATTGTATCAAGTATTTAAAAATTAATTTTGAAGGAGTTAACACAAATACACGTTCCTTACCAAATTATCAATCCCAGAAATGATAGAGATTGAAGGAAAAGGGGAGAAACTCTTTCATATATTATGTAGTTACTGTAAAAATTCTTGAACGGTTTGTTACTCAAAAATAATTACTGAACTACTTCTGTACCTAGAGCATATATTAGATTAATAGATATACAGAGTTAAATAGAATATTAGCTCCATTATCCAAAAGAATCACAACCAGATGAGAAATTTCCAAGATATACCACCATATTTCTCTGTTGGCTCTTTTGACAGTTTGCAAGTAACCACATCACCCCTGGAGAAGTGGCACTTACACGTCTGACAGAGCTAGACAAATAGATTCAGTCATATTTTTGGCTCTAATCAGATAGAGTTATCATTGTGCTGACAGCAAACTCCTGGCTTTGTATTTATTCCCTAAGTAATGTGATTAAAACCTTGTGTACACTGACAACACAGTATATCATAATTAAGAATCTTGTTCAAATGTATAATCCCATCTATGGTACCCTCAGGAATAAATGATCACTGAAATTTATGTAGCCACTGGAAACAAAACTCGAAGAACCAT
The DNA here is from genome assembly GCF_024610735.1 of Ursus americanus. Lineage (NCBI taxonomy): Eukaryota > Metazoa > Chordata > Mammalia > Carnivora > Ursidae > Ursus > Ursus americanus. Next base: position 40,020,705 of record NC_142144.1, read on the forward strand.
GTAAGTCTATGTATATCATTATAACTAGCTCCATGTCTGACTACAGATAGGTTGGACTAGTTTTGTTTTATTTTATTTAAATCTGTTATATAGGGGCACCTGGGTGGCTCAGTCAGTTAAGCATCTGACACATAATTTTGGCTCATGTCCTGATCTCAGGGTTGTGAGATCGAGGCCTGCATCATGCTGCCTAAGATTCTCTCTCTCTCCCTCTGCCCTTCCTCCCCCCGCCTCTCTCTCCCCCTCTCTCTCAGAAAAACAAAACAGAAACAAAACAAAAAACTGTTCTATAAAAAATTTGAATATTTCATGAGCATCCAAAACGATGCAAGTGAGAGAAAAATGTTATCTTCATTGAGTTTAGAGCTTCTCATCTATTGTCCCTACACCTGTACTGTATAGGAATAAATGGCAACCTGAGTTTAATGTGGTGGAACTTAAGAGTTCCTATTTAAAGCAAACCAAAAAAGGCAGTTTATGACTTGGAGGCCTCTAACTGCACTGAGGAGTTACCTAACCTCACAGTGCAGAGCCATGTTGAATAACATTCATATCCAATATGTACTGATTCTATTTGTGGTGAGCAAGGAAACTAACAGCTTGAACTAAAGTGTAAATTTAAATATTTCTGTGGGATCTTTCTTGTAAAGGAATTGTTTCATTTCAAGAAGGCTATTTTCATTTCCCCACTTTGTGTTCTCTGAGGGGGAAAAATGTTGCATTCAGATCAGACCAACAGATTAGATTTGCATTTAGTGGCAGGGCAGTCTGGCTGTGACATCAGTCATTTCAGGGGGTTGTTATTCCTATGATCAGCAAACTAATCAAGAATAAATTCCTGGTATTAAAAAAGGGGGGAAATGTGAATTTAAAGCAAACACAGCATTTAATTCAGATCTCAATTTCCCTTCCCTAATCCCACCCATTTTAAGCAAAACACATATTCTACTTTACTTTCTCCTCATCCTCCCATTTTGCTTGCATGGTATGGCCATGAAAGGTAGCATGTTTCAAATATAATGTCAGTTACAGTGTTTGTGCTATCACTCTCTGTTCCACACCCATAACAGACATCAGTCATGAATCACAGCATTCTTTCCTGTAGAGCTTTCCAACATTCTCAAAATAACGTTTGACGCTGCCTCTACTTACCCTCCATCCCTGGATCTTGAGCATAGGCTTTGGAATTCGAAGGACTGGGTTCAAATCTCAGCTCTGCTACTCACTAGCTTTGTAGCCTTTCTGACCTTTATTTTACTCTCCTATAAAGTATGGTAATAACAGCAGCTTTATAAGGTTGTTGGGAAAAGCAGAATGAGTTAAGATTTGTGAAACACAGTGCATAATGCATGAAAAGTGACAAATAAATAAGAACATTTATGATTTAGGGGACGATCTTATATTACCAGGGCATTCAGTACATATCACTTCATAGTAGCTAGCAAACTTTTATTTGTCATTGTCAGTATCCTAATAGCATTTAATATCCATGAGAGTGGAGACCATATAATGCCATCCTAGTGTCCACAGTGGCTGGCCAATGCTAGATACAAATTAATATTTGTTGAACAACTGTCCTGAGCACACCACCCACTGTTCTTTCACCATTATAATTCCCATTTAGCCCTTTACTTCTAAACAGAATTTATCAGTCATTTCAATGAACTGGTTGCAATAATAATCTAAAGTACTGGGGCACCTGGGTGGCTCAGTTGGTTAAGCATCTATCTGCCTTTGGCTCAGGTCATGATCCCGGGGTCCTGGGATTGAGCCCCTCTCCTTCTGCTGTTAACTTTGCTTGTGAGCACATGTTTTCTTTCTCTCTCTGTTAAATAAATAAATAAATAAATAAATAAATAAATAAATAAATAAATAAAAATCTTTAAAAAAATAATCAAAAGCGCTTTCAGATGATAAATTAGGCACATTCAAGATCACAATTACCTAATTTGCCATACTTGCCTGATTAAATGGGGGAATATGTGTCAGCAGAAGGAGGCTTTTAAAAGAATACACATATAATCATCTTAACTTTTGAAGACTTAATAAACTTAGATTTTAAAATTGTTCTCTATCCACTTACAGAGTTCTTTGTTTTGCCACTTTCCTTGCTTTGTTGTACTATAAGTTTTCTTCCATGCCTAGAATTTTACATTTTATTCTAAGATACCAGTAGGAGGTATCATTGAATTATAGGATATAAAAGGAGAAAATCGTGGTCACAAATCCCCTCTTTGATATAACTTAAAGTACTTGAATCAATTTGGAATTTAGAATTAATACATTAATAAAAAATCAAGACAACAAAAAGAAAATGAATACAAAAATATTTTATATAGTTTAACTTAGAAAGTGTAGGTATATCACTTTTACTGTAGCTGCCTTACTCTGACCATGACACAGAATCAGTATTCCGTAAGCTCTAGTCTACAGAAGACAGTATAACATATAGGTAGTTTATCTAGCTCATGGCTTTTTTCCATATGGCAAGTTCCATCTTACCACCCAGAAAATGTATGATTCCTGGTCTGTAGCAGACCCAGTATTCTTCACATTTCTGAAATTCAATTAACAGATCTCACACTTCTCTACTATTGACATAGTAACTGGCATTCTTAGCCCTCGGTGACACAATATGCTCTAACCTAACCTTTAAAGATGATGGTATTTGTAAGTGGGCCTTTGGGAGGTGATTAGGTCATGGGGGTGGAGTCTTCATGAATAGGATGAGAGCTCTTAACAACAGAGGCTCCAGAGAGATCCCAAGCCTCCTTCTAACCGTATGAGCACACAGCAAGAAAGCCCCTGTTTTGAGTCAGGAGGAGAGCTCTCACCAAAATGTGACTATTCTTATGCCTTGGTCTTGGACTCCCAACCTCCGGAACCGTGAGAGATGTATTTTTGTTGTTTATGAGCTACCAAGTCTGTGACGTTTTGTTGTGGCAGCTTGAGCAAAGATACTGGTTAAGGTAGTGTTATCTTTTATAATAGAAATACTGAAATTTTCAGTGAGTTAACACAATAGAAACGATTTCTTGTTCAAGTCATAATCTTAGATGATAAACAGTTTGGCAAGTGAACTCTCTTCCATAGTCTTTTAACATTTGGCTTTACAGGTTGTCATGGTCATCTCCATGCCAACTGACGAGGGAGTAGAGGATTTTATGGGCACGCATCATATTCACTCATATTCTGCTGTCTAAAACTCAGTCTTACAGTCACACTTAACTGCTAGGGAAGCAGGAAGTACAGTCTACTGTGTACCTAAGAAGAGGCAGTATTTTTTGATGAACATTTTGTAGTCTTTGTCAAAGTAAATATACCTTAATACAGAGGGCTAGGATCTAAACATATGATCTATATAATAGGAATTACATGCATATCCTAACAGTGGGTGAGTCCATAACACGGGTTGTAAAGGTTAAGTGACTGCCTAAAATCATATTGCTAATTAGTGGAAGATTCTAGGAGATCAAGGCTCTAGTTGCCAATCTAGCATTCTTTCTAATGTTTCATTTGGTAGCAGAGGTATAATTTGTCACATCAATCACTCCCAGAAGCATTTCTGCAGTTAATGCAAATAGGGCATACATATAGTTTTATTTAGAATACTTTCCATACACTCCTTTCTCTTGATTCACTGCTAATGTGAACACAGCTGAAACCTATTAGTTTAATTAGAAGGCATTTCAACATCATTCATTTTATTTTTCTTTTATCTGTTACTACTAATTAAGATTGTGAACACTCTGGACAGAGAATGAAGTGTATTTAACAGGTTTTCTAGCCTCCTTTGAAAGTACTGGTGGTAAATAAAGATAATCTAGTTATAACATCCATTGTAGTGTTGTTCTTCAAGTGCCATTTATGTTTGATTGCACTGGATAAATATGGTAAATATACTTTAAAATTTACTTTAGACAACCTTCTGTTAGGAAGCCCTCTTTTTCATTTCTATTTCTTAACTGCTTTTGCAATTTTAGGTGATTTTTTTTTTCTATTTTAATGATTAAAAAATAGTGTCATTCCTTTCATTTCCCGTATCCTGGAAAGCATCCAAGTGGTACAATAGTAATTTATGGCCTTTCAAGTTCTGTGTGATTCAATTAAATTCCTCTGTGTTCTGATTCTAATAATTGTTATTTTGTATGGTGGTTGAAAGGTTCTCAAGTATCACAAAAGAGAGTGGTAAGAAGAAAGGTGATAGGATTAAACAGTAAAATATTTTTTAAGTGTAAGAGGATCTAGTTTTAGCATTAATCCGTTGTATAGCTTGTAGCATTTTGAGCAAAAGTTTATGCCACCACCATGGAAGTCTCTGATGTTCATGTTTCTTTTTCATAGGCATTCCACACCCTTATGAAGACTTCTAAAGTCTCTAACTACTACCCAAGTAGCACCCATTCTTCCCTGTGGCTGACCCAAGGGCTAGAGAGGGGATTTTGTGTCATCCGTTAGAACATCTTAACACTGGGCAGGTTAAGGTTACTACACACGTAAACGAGAAATTCTTTGGGTGGATAAAAAGAGAAGAGATGGAAGAAGGGATAATAATTGTATGTGTGTGTGTTTTGTTCTTTTTGTTTTGCTTTTTATTTTCTTCTCAAAAGAGTTCTTAGAGTTGTACAAAGACAGAAATGAATATCTCTGCTGGAGAAAAATGGAAAGTTTTGGGTGACCAACATTATAAACCCTCCAAATGTAGACAAAAAATGAGGGACTAAGGAGCAAGGTGTGATTATTAATGTACAGTGTTGTCTTATTTATCAATATTATTAGGGAGTTAATGCCACAATAATGGAAGGCATTCTATGAGCACTAATTTATTTATTAGAGTGAATAAGAGTGAAGTTCTCTTATTTCATGTGTTCACAAATATTGTTGAACTCTCTGAGCCAACTATTGGACTAGATACTATATAGATGCAATTCCTACCCTCATGGAGTTTATTTAGACTTAAATACATTCTTTAGTAAGCCATACTCACAATTTTGAGATCACTCACATTTATTACTATGAGGATCAGTTGTTATTCAGGAATATGCTGGTACTTTCAACTCATTGCAAGTTTGTAAAGATATTTGTCTATTCACCAGATGGGCCTACACCTTTCCATTTTATACTATTTTAGAATCTTCTCTTCTTATTACCATATTTTATATTCCTTCTGATTTGCTATTCACTTGGTCTTAGTTTTAGTCCATTATATCACTCTTCCAAATTCTATAATGAACTTCTCAGCCTTGTTAATGGAAGGCAAAGCAATCTGCTTAGTCACTACATTTTTACAGGATTCTTCATATAATGTAACAAAAGGGGTCATCAAACATTTTCTGCAAAGGGCCAGATAGTAGATATTTTAGGCTTTGGGAGACATAGAAGGTCCCTGTTGCATATTCTTTGTTTTTCTTTGCAATCATTTAAAATGTTAAAACCATTCTTTGCTTGCCAGCAATGAAAGAAAAAAGAAGGAAGGGAGGGAGGGAGGGAGGGAGGGAGGGAGGGAGGGAGGGAGGGAGGAAAGGGAGGGGAGAAAGAAAAGAAAGAAAGAAAGAAAGAAAGAAAGAAAGAAAGAAAAAGGAGCAAGCCGTGGCCAAACTTTACACACAGATTTTATTTTGTTGACTCCTAATTATAACCTGTACAATCAACCATATTTGAAGTTCAGCTGGCTGATGAGTTTCTGAGATTTCTCCTTAGTGTATGTCCAGTTATATATTAGTAAGGAAAAGTAGGAGAGAGAGAAGCATGGAGAGGTAACCAAATGGATTTTCGTTTTCTAGCATTTACTTCACAGATTTTTTAATAGGAGTAAATGTACAGATGAGTTGTGTGTTATTAATGCTATCTACAAGTTAAAGTTTTTCACTTTAAGAATTATTTTATTCTTAGACATTACCGTGGTCAGGATTCTACTGACTGAAACAACCCCCTTTCTTTGTGGTATTTTGTCAAGTGGCAGCTAAATGCAATCCTTTAAAATTACCCTATATTTTGTCATAATGCGAGTAAGAAATCATAAGATGATATGTATTGTGAAGGCTTTACAAAAATAATCTCTAAGGGGTAGTAACTTAAATTTTGTTGAAACATTACACATTATCACAGAAATAAATGTGATGCCTCATTTTGAAAATATAACTCTTCAAAACTGGCTGAGACTTTCACCTTGGGTAATGGATTAAACCACTTGGGTTCTTGGCTGGTTTTCATAACTAAGGCAGTTCTTCATAGCACTTAAAATGCTAAATTTAACTGTCAATGTGTGGTCTTGACCTGCATTGTAAAAGTTGTCAAATTACAAATAATACAAAGCTTTTACCAAGAGAAGAAATGTTTACATTCATCTTCCTGAGCATCTCCCTCCACTTCCTACCCTCAAAGGAATCTGTCAATTATTACTGAAAGGCTTAAAGGATAGTTTGTTTTAGGTTATTCATCACATTTTTCCTTAGCTCAGCAGTTGTTAAACTTTGCAGTGGATATGAATCACCTGGAAGGCTTTATTAAAATGTACCTTTCTGAGTCTTTTCCCCATCATGCAGACACCGATTCAGTAGTTATGGGTGATGCTCAGGAATTTGTACTTTTTAAAATGTTTATGCCATTTCTCAGGTAGATTATGCGTACTACCACATTTTAAGAAATCTGTTAAAACCTATATAATGCTGGTATTTCTGGTTACTGTTAAAATTAACCTCTATTTTCTCTTTATTTCCATACCTAATTCTGTTTTTTCTGCTGTGATACTTATGCCTGCCATTGAAGGAAAGTGTGATTTTGAGGAGGGGGGAAATCCCATATGGGTTTTTTAGTTTTATTCCAATGTTCTTTAAAATATAGCATGCTACGTTTACTAGCATGTGTCATCTTTAGACATTTGTATGCTCCTTGTGCATAGGGAGGCTGCCTTATTCATCTTTGTTTCTATTCCTGAGGCTGTGCTTAGCACTTAGTAGTAACTCAATTAAAAAAAAAAAGGTGAGGTTCTTAAAAGCACCATTCAGTGAAGTACTATTTGGAGTAGCACACATGTGGTGATGATGGCAGGAATCTACAACTTCCAAATATGTTTGGATTCAATGCCATTTGAATTTCTGGAACCATAACCACGTGTCTGCCACTTCAAGAAGTTAGTACTTTTTTGAGTGCTATCAGGATGGCTTTGTCAAGATAGAAATAGAATGAGGCTTGCTTAGTGCTTTCATTTGAAGGTGGTATAGGAGAATACATTGTCCCTCATAGCAGCAAAGAATTAAACAGAATGGTATGGTTCTAAATAGAAGCCAGTGAAATTTCATGAGTTTGTTAAAAAAATCTGTTGTCGAGCTGATAAAAACACTGTATTCTTTTGAACATGGTTTTAGAATCTTTCAAAGGATCTTAAAGAAAAATAAACTTAGTTTTGTTTCAAATGGTGTAAGCATTCCTGATTGAAAGCAGAAGTCTAATCCCAGACTCTGTCACTAGATATGTAATCCTTGGTGAGATATTTAATGTAACTGAATCCAAATTCCTCTTATTGTCAGAGGTGGTCCTGTATTGCTCTTAGAATTCTTTGGAGGGTAAAACTGAGCAATGCATATAAGAGCACCACATGTTTGTTTATTGTTGATTGGCAAGCTAGCCATCTTATCTCAGAATAATATTCCAATTTGGTCATTTACTTGGTAAGAAGTAATGTGTTGATTATGGCAGTAAAAGAAATATGGTTCATGATGCCAGTGCCTCTGTGTTTCCAGTAATTTCTGCCCCAGCACCTCCTGTCTTGTCAAATTACAGATTCTCCAGATTTACCTCTCCTTTCTGAATCATCACTTCATTCATGCAAACATATTTATTGAGCATCTAATACATTCCAGGATAATCCTAGGCACTGATGATACAACAGTGGCCAGAAGAGTCAAAACTACTGGTTCTAATGGAATTTCCATTCTCTTAGGAGAAGGGGATACTGATAACAAACAGATACATAAATAAAATATAGAGTATGTCAGATGGCAATAAATATGATAGAGAAAAATAAAGCAGAGAATAGGCATAAGGAGGTAGAGGTCTAGAATTTTAAAGGAATGGGCTTGGAGAAGTCCACTGAGGAGGTAGCCTTTGAGAAAATAATGAAAGAAGGGAGGGACTGGACCATATGGAGGTAGAGAAGAACATTCCAGCTACAGGAAAACAAGTGCTAAAGCCTGAGGTGCATGTGTGCCTGGTGTTTTTGAGAATAGCAAAGTAACCGATACAGCTGGATGGAGTGAACAAAGCGGACAATTATAAGAGATTAACCTAATCTGCTCCAAAGAAGTCAGGAGGGATGGAATTGGGTAGGGGTATATGGGGCTCTGTAGGCTCTTACAAAGAGACATTGAATTGAATGAGATGAGAAGCCTAAGCCTTGGGAGGTTTTGAGCAAAAGGCTGACATCTTCTGATTTAAATATTTTTCAAAAAATGACTCTGGCTACTGTTGACAGCATGTTATAGAGACACATAAATGGATGCAGGGAGACCAATTAGAAGGTCCTGCAATATTCCAGACAAGAGATGATGGTAACTTGGACCTAGGTGGCTGTGATGGAGGTAGAGAGAAGTACCAAGATTCTGGATGTGTTTTGAAGGTTGATTCATATAGTTTGGTTATGGATGGGATGCAGATTATGGCAGAAAACAGGTCATTGTGTTTTGCCTAAGGACTTAGAAAAAGGAGTTGTATTTTAAAATTGGAACTACTATTGGAAAAGTAGGTCAAGTGGGGAGGAGCAAAGACCAAGAGATTTCTTATGGTTCTGATTGGATTCTGATAAATATTACAATTCCATGTGATGATGTCAAAAACGTATTTGTTGTAGAGTATAAAACATTTAAAAAATAAGTATGGTTGGGGCGCCTGGGTGGCTCAGTCGTTAAGTGTCTGCCTTTGGCTCAGGGCGTGATCCCAGCGTTCTGGGATGGAGCCCCACATAAGGCTCCTCTGCTGGGAGTCTGCTTCTTCCTCTCCCACTCCCCCTGCTTGTGCTCCCTCTCTCGCTGGCTGTCTCTCTCTCTCTGTCAAATAAATAAATAAAATCTTAAAAAAAAATAAGTATGGTTGATACACGCAGCACTAGTGTTTTGTACTCAACCTGTTTGGACTCCAATGTCATGTCGTGTTTTCATTGACCTGATGTTGAGTGGCTGGCTTTACATATACCATCAGATTTGACAGTATCATGAAGCAATGTATTCTTTAAGTTAGAATGGGAATATCACATTCATTTTGTCCACAACACATTTGTATTCATGGACAAACCTATAAAGTGACCAAAATTATTATGTGCATTGCTATAATTGGTGCATTTGCTGTATTTTTAAATTATTTTATAGAATCATTGTATATATACTTTTTCATATTGGTAGAATACAATTTCTTTGTGTACTAGAATCAATATATATTCTTCAAGTAGCCAACTAGACATTAGAATACAAATCTATTCAAATATTTAAAGGCCCCATTTATATACAAATATAGATGTATAGTTAATATATAGTTATATATATATATAAATCAATATATATATATCAATATATGTATACAAGTGCCTTCATATATCCCTATATATGTATAAATGTAATATACTTGGATATGAATGTTTATTAAAGTGGACACTCTTGGTAACAAAACATCAGGTTTCTTTTGGGAAATGATCCTTTCTTACCTTTTCCACCACCCATGTAACAACTCTAGAATTTACAATATGGTATACCAGAAAGACCCAGGGGTGAGCATCTGCCTCTCACTATCCAATCATAGTCCTTACCTGAAAGTTTTGATACTGAAATTAATAAATAGAGATAGTGTTTCCATGGGAACTTTGCCTATAAGTGAAAAACTAGGGAGCTACAGACAACATTTTTATAGTACAGCTCAAAGAAGCAGGCAAAAACAGAGAGGTGAACACGAAGACAACCAGAACATCAAGACAACCAGAAGAGAAGGATGAGATTAGGAACGAAGAAGCAGACCTAGAGAATAGAAGAAAAAATGACAGAGGTTCCTGATAGTGTTGGATTTTTGATTTTTAGAACCTAGCCTCATTCCTGACTTTGGATTTCAGTCACTCCCATATCCTTGTCGTAAATAAATCATTTTGATTAAACCAATTTGTATGATTCTCGGAATCAAAAGAATCGTAATTAATGTGTGACTGAATCCCTATGTAGACTAAGGTAAGAATGTCTGTTCTCCTCCTCCTCGTCCTCCTTCTTCTCCTCCTTCTTCTTTTTAAAGGCAGTACCCAATTTACTTAAGACTATTCTCTTCAGAATGTCATGTCCAGAAGTATTTTTCTAGGGTAAAATGAAAGAATAATTTTGTTTCATTTGTTATCTTGTTTATGTTCTTTGTGTTCTAAGACTTAGCATTGATCAAATCCTTGGTATCAATCAGGGAACAAAAGATTTGGGGAAAGAAAAATTGGTGGTAGTAAATTCCACCATGGTACCCAACATTATTATTTATTTCCTCCCAGTTTAAAAGGAAACAAAATTAAAAAAAAAAAAAAAACTTTAAATAAATAAATAAATAAATAAATAAATAAATAAATAAATAAATGGAAACAAAATACTCTCAACATTTACTGAGTACTTAATGTGTATCAGACATTGAGCAAATTTTTCTACTTTAATCCCATTTTCCTGTCAACAATATACAAGGTATTATTCCTATTTTATAAAAAGAGGAAACTGAGAACTAATTGGATTTCTTCCCCCAAGGTCTCACAACTGTTGGTGGAAGGAAGATACAAGACTCTAATAACCACTACAATTTGCCTTATATGTGCACAGAAATTTCCAGGAAGTTTTGTTGCCTGAATATTCTGTCAGTTGACTATTAATACAGCCCCAAAGTACTATTCTGAATTACAGTTGTACCTATTCTACCCCACATGATGAAAATTAATGTAGGCTGCCAAAGCAGTTGATATCACATTTATCTTAATAATCTATCCCAATATTTGACAGTGCAATACATGTAATATTTAATGACCTTGGGCTTTAGGGAATTTTGATAGTATTCTTAATTTCTTAAAGAGTATTTTTTTCTGTTACACATATATAATAGAAACAGAAAAGATTTGGTTACTGTAGTCTAAATAACTTTTCACATCAATAGGACATAAAAGAATAATACACTTTCTGCCATCCCTAACTGAATAAAATCAGTTTCTTCATTCTTCCAGCAATGGTGGTTTTCCAGCCTGGTGATCATAAAAATGTGTCTCCTCCTGAATCCTTTACAGGTATCTATAGATCCTGTCACTTTTGGAATCCAGAAGGCTTCAATTTCAAGACATCCACATCCTTACCACTACTCAGTCAGAAATTCAGCTCCCAGTGAACCCGGTGTCAGATTTCAGCTCAGCCCAATGTGTCACAAGCCAGTTTTTGACACTAGAATATAAAATCCTCAGAGTGAGGGTGTAGTTGGCCCAATTACATTTTGGCTGAGACTAAATTCACTGATGTCCATCCACTGGGGAAAAAAATAGTGTCTTATGATGCCATTCATTTTATATATAGAGAGAGAGAGAGACAGAGAGAAAGAGAGAGAGGGGGAGAGACTTATATTCAAATTTATTTTAGTTGGAACTCTGATTTAGCTATATCTTAATGTTTATAAAATCATGCATCAGGTCATCAGGTCATTACCATAAAATTGTGCCGTCACACTGTGATGTCCATGAAATTCAGTAATATAAATTATAGGGCTCTATTATTGCAAAATTAACGAAAATTAATATTTTCCAATCAGTCTGTGCTTTCAAAAGCATAAATTAAAATATAGTAGACTTATTCTGTACATACCTATTGGTATAGACTGTATACTGGACCTTGAGAAACCTTCCTGTGACCATGCAGTAACTACTCTGAAGCTCACTTCTTCCCCCTGAAAGATGACTTCAGCCTCTGTTGACTGAGAAGTGGACTCATGCAGGACAGGAACCCATCCCCACTTGCATTATAGTGTACCCAAGTGCCTTTTATCAGGTTGTAGATTACTTGGGCTGTGCTGTTGCTGGCCATAGTTTGCTGGGCGAGCTACCCTAGGATTTTATGCAGATCTGTAAAATTTTCTCTGTTCACTGTATCTGAGTTATAGGAGGACTGGAAAGTTTATCTAATAAATGTTGATATAAATTAAAAAAAAACCTTCTAATCAATAAAAGAGGGCAAATTGACCTATATCAAGTTTTCCATGTTAGCATCTTTTCTTTATATTTATAGTTGCTGAGTGAAATGACACCATAGCGCCATGGCTATTTCCTCCTGACAAAGTATGCATTTCTACTGAGCTCTAACCCACATTTTCTGACTAATTCAAACCATCTGCTGGTGAGTCCACTAAATACATTTATATTGTGGGTTCATGAGAATTGATAGAGTGTTTAATTCCTTTCTTCTTCAGAACTTGAGAGTAAATATAGCTTGAGAAGGGACCCTTTATATTTTTATATATTTTTTCATCTTTTTGTATTTTTAATGATGCAGCCTTCCTTGAACTGCAGAAAACACCAATAATTTTGTGCTTTGGCTTCTTTAGAGCTCAGCACTTTTATGACTTACCACCAATATCTTACATAACCATTAGTGTTTTGAAATGGCTTCTCTACAGATAACACAGTGGAGAATCTCAACATGATGCTGTCTTTTTGTCACAAAGTGTACATTAAATTTCAATCTGGTGAGAAGTGTTTAAAAACAGATGCAATTTCCATTGCTTAATACTTGAGAATCAGCTGTTGGGCAATGTTGAGTGTGTTTACATTCTTATATGGTGGGCTTATCTGCTTATCTGTATCAATTGGCATGAACTTCCCAAAGTACAGATTTTAGATCCAATTTTCTCCAGATCATGGTATAAAATTGAATGAGCTAAATCTTTATTGCCTTTGATATAGTTTGGGAGTAACGTTTACATTACGCTTAAAAAGTGTAGCTGAGGTCGGCTGTCCAGGATTTTAAATTGTAACTTTATATTTAAAGAAACAAATACAGCTCAGGTGCTTTCAAAAGCATCAAACAGGGCACTTGCTTATGGGATACTGAGAAAGCACTTTCTTGACTTTTAATAATGTCTTAGTCCTATTGTTTATCCTCTGACAAATGCATTTGGACTTATCAATGGAGAGTCATAGCACAGAAGTAAATGATGGGAGAATATTTGCATTTATTTCCTTGTTTGACAATAATTCCTAAGAACCTGGAAACAAGACAATTGAAAAATTAAGTTAACTCAGGCATTTGAGCCCAATAAAAAGCAGTCCTCTAAGATGTTCCATAATGATATGGTGAGTGCTGAAGATTTAGTTACTTAATTTATATACGACCAGGGAAATGGTATCAGTCATCTGTAATTTCATATCCCTGTTGCTGACAGTAGATTATTAACAAGTTTATGGTGAATACTTTTGAAATTTCTGGGACATATTCTGGCTTAGATTATCAATTTGTGTAATCTGTAGGACAGTGGAGTTCCTAGGGTGACAGTTTTGGCTAATCTAAGCAAGGGCTTAATCTTGGGGTCCATAGTAGATGAAAAAGTATTGAAGCCAGTGAGTGATGGAATATTAAGGTCTGTCATAATTCTGTACAATGAAACCATAGGCTGTAGATGAGCCCCATTGGTTTGTATGTTGAAGATAATTTTGGAAAACAGACCTATCTCTACTTTTGCATGTAGGAGGCAGTGCCATTTCATAACCATATGCTACAGAGCAAGTGGCACAGGGCACTGGCAAGTGTCAGTCCTCAAGGCAGAATTTTTAACACTAGCAGCCCTTTCTTATGAAATTCAAATTTTAGTGTATGCCACAGTTATCCTGGCAATTCCCTATGACTCCTGAATTTATTTTGCGATTATTATCTGAGTCATTACCTGAGGTTCAGAGGTCAGTGTAAATTTAATCCTTAAAATATAAATTAGGGTCAAATATATTAATTAAGGTCATTATCTTTCTATCAGCTTGGAGGCTGTAGACCCCTCCTCCCCAGTTCTCTTGGGATTTTCTTTATCTTCTTTTGTTGTAAACTACAGCAATTGCTGAAAAGCCAGCATGTTAGACTCATCCTTATTCAGCTTCACCCCTTTACCTTCCACCTTGTTATGACTCTTCTTCAGTCCTTCCCCAGAAGTAAGAGCAGCCTTATTCTGTGCATCGAATTGCCTATACTCACCTCAAGTTGATAGAATCCCTATGTTAATAGTTGAAGAACCTAAAGCCCAGATAACTCCAAGTGATTTCTTAAGGTTACCAGGTCATCACAGCAAAGCAAAAAATACAACCCAAGAAATCCTGACTCCTAGTCCATTGGAAAAGAATTTGGATCCACTGTTACATACTATCTTCATGGTAAATGGAAATGTCATGCAATATCTGAGTCAGAGTTTTCTCATCTTTAAAACTGAGATAATAATATCCAAGAATTTTGCAGGTGAATGGCTGAATATGAGATTATACAAATGTACTAACAGGTGCTCAATAAAAAGTAATTATTTTGTTTCACTTGTTAGTGTTGTTTTGGCGATATTATATTACATCTTCTTTGTAGACTGATATTATATGTTCCTTTCATCCCCCTGACTTCCTACAAGATTTTTAGTGTGTTTATTTTAATCATCTGAAAAATCCTGGGGACAAGATGCTACTGCTTTCCCAAATTAAGATTACACATAATTTTTTTCCCTAAAATAGCAGGTTTATATACAGCAGATAGGTTATATAAATTTGATTACTGTTGCATTTCTAGTACATTATGAGGCAACTATGTTTTTAATATATTGATGATGGAACCTAAGGATTTCATTTTTTTGTTTTGTCGTTTTTTTGTTTTTTTTTTTAATCTACCCAGTCTACATGTCTGACTAAACTGACAGGTTTTCACTTTGCAGAAGAATGTTTCATGAGCTAGGTATTGCCATTAGCAAAGGTAATACTGCAGTATTCTCCTGTGAAATCCTACAGTCTGTGTGGGCTTGAAGTGTGTGGCATATTTAAAATTCTCAAATGAAAGTTAAGTCTCACACTGGGCGATGAGATGGCTTCCTTGTCCTAGAAGCTCTTTATTCACTTGGATCCTAGGACTCTAGACCCTGCAGTGACCAGTCACATGGGCCACTTCTTTTTAGTTTCCTTTCCTCCCACTTCCTCTTCCCTGGACCTCCTGACACTGATGAGCCATCAGTCTTAATACTAGGATTTCTCTTTTCCTTTCCCTTCTTCCTCTTCCATTCTCTTCTCTTGTCACCTACACTTATTTCCTCAGTGAACACATCACATCTCATTTTAAGAAATTTTCAGTACATGCTAATGACTCATAAATATACTGTTGGTTCTTGAACAACATGGGGGTTATAGGTGTTAACCCCCTGCACAGTTGAAAATCTGCATGTAACTTTTTTTTTTTTAAGATTTTATTTATTTATTTGACAGAGAGAGAGACGGAGAGGGAACACAAGCAGGGGGAGTGGTAGAGGGAGAAGCAGGCTTCCTGCCTGGCAGAGAGCCTGATGTGGGGTTCGATTCCAGGACCCCAGGATCATGACCTGAGCCGAAGACAGACAGTTAACGACTGAGCCACCCAGGCGCCCCTGCATGTAACTTTTGACTCCCCCAAAACATAACTACTAATAGCCTACTGGTGACTAGAAGTCTTACCAATAACATAAACAGTCAACACATATTTTGCATGTTATTATATTATATACTCTATTCTTACAATGAAGCTGGAGAAAACGTTATTAAGAAAATCATAAGGAAGAGAAAATACATTTACAGTACTGTACTGCATTTATAAAAAAAAAAATCCACATATAAGTCGATCCGCATCATTCAAACCCGTTATTCAAAGGCCAACTGTATATCTCTAGCTCAAAGTGTGCCTTGAACTCCAGATTTCTAAATTCAACTGCCTACTGAAATGTCCAGTAGGCATCCCAAACTCATTGCATACAAACATGAACTTTAAAATTTCAGAAAGAAAGAGAGAAAGAGAAGAAAACAGGGAAAGAAAAGAAAAAAAAATCCTGCTACTTCATATTGTCTACTTCATGTCATGTAATGGCAGCTCCACTCTTGATTGCTCCAGCTCAAAATCCTCAGAATCATTTTCAAATTTTCTTTTTTCTTCATACCTATAACAATTCATTAGCAAATCCTTCTAGTTCTTCTTTGAAAACATATCCAAAGCCAACCATTGCTCACTCTTACTTCTGCTATGCTACCACCCACCCTAGTTCTCACCTGGATTATCACACCAGACTCCTGACTGGTCTCTTTGCTTCTACCTTTGCCTCTATATAGTCTTTTCTCAAGCAGCCAGAGTAATGTTGTTAAATCTCAAGCCAACTCAAAGCCATGTAATGGTCCACCATTTCTCTCAGGTCAAAAGCTATAGACCTATGCTCTTCTATGACCTTTTAGACATTTTCTTCTACTTTTATTTCTCTTGCTGACTCTACTTCAGCCCCAGTTGCCTGAATTGAGCACACTCAGCTCTTTGCGCTTGCTGTTAATTTTGCTTGGAATGTTTTCTTCAGCTATCTCTTTTTCCTTTAAAGTTTTTGCTCAAAAGTTAACTTTTCAATGAGACATACACTGACCACTCTATATAAACTGTGACACTTCTCATAGGACTTCTAATATGTCCCAGTCTGCTTTATTATTTTTACCATGATGTTGATCTTCTAATGTACAAATAATTTCCTATTGTTATGTTTTTTATTACTTATTTCTATTTCTCCACTAAAATGCAATCTCCACAAAGGCAGGTATTTTTGTCTTTGTTCACTGATGAATAAAATACATATAGAACTCTTGATAGAATGAAGGAATGCATTTATTATATATACCTGTGCTTCCACATTCTCTTCCATTTCTGACTTCTGACAAGCATCATTTGTCTTCTCTTGGGAGAACATGTCTATGGAAAAATATTATTACCCATAGGTTTACAACTTAATCACACTGTATTCTGGTTTGATAATAATGGAGAGTTGATTGCCATGTCCAGTTTTCTTTTTTTTTTCCCCAAGGTATCATCAGCTTTATTAAAATTGTGCTATATAATTAAAAATTATACAAATATCAAGAAACATAAGGGTAAAAATTGAAAATGCAAGTAGTTATAGAATCATAAGGCCATGAAGTTAAATGCCTAAAAGGACTTATGAGATCTAATCTGTTCTCTGAATTCATACTTGAATAGAAAGGTCCAGTTCATCCAAAAGTCATATATTACATGCCTGTTATATGCCAGGTAGTGTTGTGGAAGTACAAACATAAGTGTGACATTATTTTTAACTTGAAGAAACTTCAAGTCTTGTAGGTAAGACAGATAAGCAAACATTAATCTCATTCATGATGAGATTTCCACTTAGAGACACTTGAAGCCCTGCTTGACATCCAGCCCTGGGAGTCACTTAGAGTGACTATGGTTCTTCATCACCCCATTCAGTGTAACAATGAAAGGGGATGCAGGCTTTGTAACAAAGGAAAAGGAGAGGCTGCCCACCCACTCTATTCTCTGAAAGGGGGTATCTTCATGGTCATCTTCTAGAGCAAAAATTCAGCATGTCTGTTTTGTGTAAGTCTAAAAGATTTTTATTTTCAGTTAGCCACTTAACAATTGTATATTGACGGCCACTCTGTGATATGGGGCAAATCTAATTAAATGTAGCAAATTTTTTTCTAATTTTATAACTTCTTACTGATTTTATTGGTCTGTTGTAATATTTAGATAAAAGTATGACTGAACATGCTATTTTGGGTTGTCAGAGTAGTACAGATTTGAGGATTGAATTTGGTGTTCAATTTGGTGAATGTGATTTCATTAATCGTGTGCAATATTTGCATAAAGCAAAGCAGTGTTTACTTAAAATAATTACAGGGATGTTTTAACACCTTCTTACTAAAACTTTATTGGAAAAAGATCAAGAAGTTGCTTACGTTCTCTCTAATCTCTCTTTCTCTTGGCTAAAAAGATAAAAAAGAAGAAACAGATCGTGTGTCACACATCTTACACTTTGAGTGATATGGAAACACCTGTTCCCATCACGTCTATCAGAAATAAATCTTTACCCTGTCCCACAAACTATGTTCATGGGTTATAAGCTTTTTCTCTTAGATCTCCACAGTTAACTCAGACTAGTAGTCAATCTTGTTGCCAAGGGGAATAGAAGGTGATAAAGCATAACTGGATGATGTACACAGCAAGAAGTCAGGAATTAAATAGTAATAACATGACCAACCCATGCAGGTGGCTTCTCTCTCTGAAGGAAAGGTGACTGAAATGTAGAGGAATGCTCCAGGTCACATTTGGTTTTATTGTTCTCACATTTACTTGCAGAGATGAAACAAGGATCTTTCCTCCTCTTCAGTTTTCTCATTTTCTTCAGTCCCCTAGGAACTGGTTTTTGGCCTAGTGGTAGAATAGCTTCTATTCTCCAATACTGATTTTCTTTCCAGTATTCCTTCAGCTAATCTCTTTAGACTCCAATTCACGCCATTTTCCTAAGTCAGTAAAAAACTAATTGTTTGGGAACCGTATTAGGTATCAGAATTAGGCTAATAAGCTCTCAACTTGGAGTGTGATATTAGGGCAGTAAATTCTCAAAGCAGGGTCACACAAGGCAAGTGGGAACAAGAGTTGGCTCAGGGTGGGGGTTGGGGGTTCATGCCACAGAAGATCTCACTATAAGGTGGTTGGCATCGGAGGCATAGTCCAGTCTCCAAGAACGCATGCTGTATGGCCATGGATGAAGTACTATCCGAGTCTCATTTTTCCTTTTGTAAAATGGGTAAAATCTTGAAGACTAATGCTGATTACATGCACTTGGCATATTCTCAACTTTCAATATGTTATTTCCTATATTTTTTGTGGTCAAGGGAAGACTCAATTTAATGAGTCAGTAAGTGGATATAGTTACAAGTGTGTCCCTCTCTAGATATAAAGGGGGAAACAATATCATCTATTTGTTTTTAGTTTCTGCTTTTGACTCTTATTTTAAGAATTTTTTTTTTTTAAGATTTTATTTATTTATTTGACAGAGATAGAGACAGCCAGCGAGAGAGGGAACACAAGCAGGGGGAGTGGGAGAGGAAGAAGCAGGCTCTTAGTGGAGGAGTCTGATGTGGGTCTCGAACCCAGAACGCTGGGATCATGCCTTGAGCCGAAGGCAGATGCTTAACCACTGTGCTACCCAGGCGCCCCTTATTTTAAGAATTCTTTTAACATTGAAAACAGTTCACCCTAAGGATTCCTCATTACCTTCATGGAATATGTTAAAATCTTTTGTGGGAAATAACGTGCTATACTAAAAGACACTCTTCTCTCTTTCTCTCTCTCTCTCTCTCACTCTCTCTCTTTCTTTATTGGTACTACCAGTAATGACATTTAGATTTTTAAATCCTAACTCTGCTACATACTAAGCAGTTTTAGTTTCCAAGTCACTTGGTATCTCCTTGCGTTAGATCATTTATAAAGTAGGAGTGATAGTATGTACTTCACACAGTGATTGTGAGAATTACTATGTAATCAGCACATGGTAGGTACTCATTTAAATGCTAGTTTTGACTCCAACCTTGTATTATCTGTAAAAAAAAAAAAATCTCTGCCTTCCTGACAAGGTTGGTATGTGGATCATATTAGACCAATGAAGCATTTGGGAAGGAGTCTGCCTCTAAGGAGTAACAGCCCTGCTAAATATGATCATGTGATCCTCTAACCTTTTGTTTATGTCTTTCAAAGGCAAAGGGACCTTGATTCTTATGCTGCTTCTTAACCTTACTTATACTTTTTTCCTAAATCTTGTTTTCCATGCTCTAGTCATTTTATTTGACCTCACGATTTCACAGCATAAGGACATTTAGCAGAAGCTTGAGAGGAAATAACCTTTAATGTCAACTTTTATGTCAAGAAGCCTATAGGGCTTTAGCAGTCAACTTCTTCCAGCCAACCTTTGGAGAAGATGCTGAAATCGGGTTTCTATCCATCCAGAGATTATCTAAATCAATAGGACTGTGGGCTTGAGCTCCTATAGATTCACAGGTGGGATAAAGCTCGAGTCATTCCAATTGGCTGTGGGAGCTTTCAGGTTTTACTTCACACAAATATCCTCTCTAAAGAAATTCATACTTAAATTTCTGCCATGTAACCCTTATGAAGACAATTTAGTCCTTAGAATTACTCTGTGAAATGGATATATTTATTTATATTTATGTTTATTTATAGAGGTTTTTTTTTTTTTTCCTTCTTTACATAGCTCTTATTTGATTCGGGGAAGGTCATCATTAGTTCTACTTTGTACAGACATTTCATAAAGATTAAAGGTATTTTAGGGTTTTATAAATCAAACAAGGGATTCCAAGTGATAAAACAAATGTTGCATAGGTTGTTCTCATTAATTAGTTCAGTTAACTATAGGTTAAGCAGGGAAACCTATTGTTTTGATCCTCATTGAGTAAGCCTTTTGTGTTGCACATTTATGACTTTTCTTAGGAAGGATCGTGTAGTGGTCATAACTAAATGATCTCATTACAAAGCTGGCAATGACACAGAATTATGAGTCTGAACATTAATCCTCATTGTCTAGTAATTTAAATGTGTGGGAGATTGAAAGGAATGTTACCTTATGCCTGAGTATATTTTGGAATTTGCCTTTTCTTTTTGATATTTTCTTGAAATAAAATCCTGATACTAGTCTGTTCCTTGAAAACGAAGAGGTCAAGAGAGATTGCTATTCTCATTAATTGATTTGAATGTTATGATTTGAGCACTTTGATTTGAATAAAAATATTCAGGTCACATTTTTATGTAAATTATTATGACTTTTCACTTAACTGAGGCCAAGAAATATTAACTCTTGCATTTCTATATGTAATATTGATTTAATTAATAAAATCTGAAATCTACTTTCTTATTATTAGGTTGAAACTCATGCCCTTTTTACTCTTTAACATATTTGATGCACAACATGGCAATTTAGCTCCAAAACAGAGATGATTTAGATGTCTTACCCTTTATTTTTAAATTTTGTATTCTTGATTATCTTAATCCATCTCAGCTGCTATAATAAAATGCCATAAACTGGCTGACTTATAAACAGCAGACATTTATTTCTCATAGTTCTGGAGGCTGGGAAGTCCTGGATCATGATGCCAGCAGATTTGGTGTCTGATGGGAGCCCACTTCCTCACTGATGGCCATCTTCTCACTTCTTCACAAGGTGGAAGAAACTAAGGAGCTGGGGGGGGGGGGGCTCTTTTTAAAAGGGTGCTAATCCCATTCATGAAGACTCTACTCTAATGAGCTTATCACATCCCAAAAGAGGATCTCCTGATATCAGCACCTTTGGGGTCAGGATTTCAATGTATGAGATTTTGGGGGACACACATTCAGACCATGGCATTGATCGTAAATAGGGAGCTCGGTTGAGATACTAGTGTTGGTAGGAAATCAAAGTCCCAAAACTGCATTGGAAATATTTTCTTCTTTCCAGTTGTTTCCTGCCCCCATCCCATACTACCCCATATTCGTAGTTAATAGCATCTCTACTCTGTTTACCTCAAACTAAATTTATCTTTTATTTCTAAACTACTAAACCTGGGGATCACACCAAAACCGAATCTCACCTGTTTCTCTACCTTGTTTCTGCATATCCATCCCAGTTGGTACTACTTTGGTTCAGGACTCCAAAATCTGTCTTATGGTCTGTTGCAAAATTATCCTAACTAGTTTCCTTATCTCTACCATGATCTCTTTAAAATGAGAATCTGCCCGTGTCACTCATTGCTTAAAAACCCTAAGTGGGTTCTTATTCCTGTAGAATAAACTCCCAGCTCCTTAATAGAGCATACTGGGTTCTAAATGATCTTGCCCTGCCTATTTATCTTTCACATCTTTCTTACCTCAAACTAGATAGAAAAAAAAAAAAAAAAGAATTCCTTTAAGTTTTCCATGTACATCATGCTTTTTGTCTCAATATTTTTGCTAAAACTCCTGCTCTGGAAGAGTCTCCCCATACCTTCTTCCTTTAAGGTTGAGCTCACAACACATTTTAAGAAGCTTTCCTTGGCATAGTTTCTTTGCCATTCACAGATGCACTGCCCCCTCTGTTCCCCTGTACCGGCACAGTGCACTTTTGTATGATTTCCGAACTGGATTTTATGTCACTAGTATTGAAAGCTCCTTGTAAGAATTTATTTATCTTTGAATCTCTGGCACCTGGCAGAGTGTCTGTGCAGAATAACTGCTGAATAAATTCTCTGACTGAATGAAGTTAAGAATGTTAATGTTCCTAGGAATCCTTCAAATGTGTTTTGGATCACATTTAATCATCAGTTATATACATAGGCTCTAGAAAGGATTTCTGTGTGCATTAGGACATTGGGTTAGTAGCACCTCCTTTCCTTTCCAATTTCAGATTCCCTGATATTACCCATACTGAAAGTGTAGAAGCAGGTAAGGGCAGTTGGGGGAAGGGGGGGGGGTGAGAATACTGACCTTTGCCCTGATAGGCTTAAGAGTTTTAATTACCTGAAACATTGTTTAGGGATTTTTATAGTAAGTGTAAACCTTTTATATTTATAGAAATAGGATTTGTTGATACTTGAGTAGTGTTAAGTATAATCCTGATTCATTATTGAAAAGATTATAATAACATCCTATAACAGTAATAATCCATTATAGTGTTGCTGAAATCCTGTCATCCCGGTCAAGGTCATATCAATCTACCGGCATTTGTGAGTCATCTTTAGTAAATTTCCAGGAACAGACCTTAGCAGGGCGACAAGTGGGTGGTAAATCTCTTTAAGGGAAGTAAATAGTTGTGTTTAGTATTCAAGTAAGATAAGACACGAAGTAAGATAAGGAGATTGCGCCACATTAAGGCCTGGAAGACATTTAAAATGTTGTGATACAACAACAAAAATGTTTATAATGAAATAAAAAAAAACAATTGGAGAAGGATATAAAATCGTATGTAGTATATTGGTAGATATATGATAAGTGAAATATAGTAAAACATTAATGGTGAAATCTACTTTTTGATATATGGGTGCTTTCAGTAAAAGTCTACCTTTTCTCTATGCTTGAAACTTCATAGTAAAATATTTGAAAATTTGTGTGTTCATACTAATTTCTGCTCAAGTATATATGAATGAAAAACTGGAAGCAAATGACCGGGGGGGATATTTGCACTAAGAAAGAAAAGTTAGGTATATTTATTTTTCTTGGTTTTTATAATTTCAGAACATTGTAAAAAGTAAAGGCAAAATGGTTTTAGCTAAGTTTGGTTTGAAAATAAATCCTTGGTCAGAATAAGGGAGAGTGGAGACTTGGACATTTGCTACCTGTGTGACTTCGGATAAATTATTTAGTTTTAAATTCCTCTTCAGGAACCTGTGACCAACAATACTGCCATCTCTCTGTGTCATGAGGACTGTTTTAATGCGAGCGAAATGCATAGGATAGGGCTTAGTACCTTTTAAATATTGGCTAATATTTTTAGGAAACTGACATTTTACAAAACAATTACTATACAAATCGCTCTCCCTCCACCCCGAGTATTGTGTTCAGTTAGTAGGTTGTGCCCTCTTTAATCCCGGGAACCAGATGAACATCTTTTCTCTGACATACACTGTATTTTTTCAGTAAAGCCTTTTAAGTATTTTGAAGGGCTTGGGAAAGAAGCCCTGGAGCGTCATCAAAGGTACAGTGGACCGATAGCAGCCCTTGGAGGAAGTCAGAAGCAGTGCTGAGTTTTCCACAGAGCAAGCACGCTTTGATCCTGCTCATTTAGAGAACAAAACAGCCTTCTGTGGCCATTAGCCCATTAGCACTCCCTGGGGAGAGAACTTGATCAAGAATGAGACACTATGTAGAAACTCTGAGCACAGAGAACAAGGCATCTCCTGAGGTCCAGTGCTGATTTTTGTGCTGTCATTGATTTCTTCGCCTTGAAAGATGGCTAGAGTCTGTGTAAATGCAGCACAGAGCTCTCCATGCAGTTGTTTATAGCCCCAACTTTCAGACTTTTCATTACAGAAGGTTCATTTTCTCTTTCTGGGCTACATTTAGCACTGAGATGATAAATAGCTCCACTGGGGTTGGAGGAGGTTCTAAGATTATAAATTGTGGTTGAAGTACATATCCTGTCCTTTCTGGAGCCCAGAGGAAAGGATATGGATGATTCCTTTGATTCATTTACTCCTTTTTAATAAACATGCAAAATGCAATCCGGAGCTATCTTTGATAGATTCCCTGGCTATGGAATCCTGAACCAGATATATCCTTGATATGGAAATTGCTAGAGTATGCCGAAGCAGGAGAGTGCCTCAAGGGTCCGTATTTGGCTGCAGGGAGCTACAAAGCTAGGGCCTATCTTCCAGGATGAGAAAATGAGAACACGGAAGAGAAACTTACATGCATTGTAGTGCTCAGTTCCATTCTGGTCGTGGACTGGACTCCTGCTGGGGAGAGTATGGTTGTTAGGTGGTATTGCCATCTAGAGAATTGTGCCTACCCCAATTCTGCCAACCTGACAGTATAAATATTGTTGGGTTTATACTATTAGCAGCATCGAAATGCTTCCTAGCCAATAGATCTACATGAGCATGATATTTCTCCATTGTTTTCTGGTTACATGGTCTTCCTTAAAGACAGATATGTTGCTGCTTCCATCTCTATATGCCTGAGGTGAGTGACTGACGTGTAGTGAACATTACATAAAGGTGTGTTACGTGAATGAATGAAAGAATGAACAGGCTATTTTGGTAATTAAGCCATCCTTATTTTACATAAAAATGTTTTGGAATACTGAACTTAGAAGTTATATTCTTATAACTTATTTATAAGTTCTGAATGTAACTTGTACCCCCAGGGAGAAAAAATCAAAATGTTTTTTAAATGATAATTACATATTTGTCCTATACTTACAAACGATCACAGTTAACATTTGGGATACTTCTATACTTTTACACACAGACACACAGACACAGACACACACACACACACACACACACACACACACACACTTTAAATAATATAATTTTCTAAGGGGTCAGTGTGCCGTGATTCATTTTAACCAATCCTCTATTGATGAATATTTAGGTTGTTTCTAATTTTTTAATATATTTTGTATTTGAAAGTAAATATGACTTTAGTCAGATTTTTGCACTTATTAAGGGTAGATTCACTAGCATAGAATTTCTGTGTACTTTTTGGCTCTAAAAAGAATATTTCTGTGTTTTGAGTATTTTAAAAAATCAAGTACACTTATGCTGAATATCTTAATATCAGCATTAAAGATTTGTCACAGACTCAAAATTTAGCATTGAAAGCATCCTAGGAGGAACATTTCTTTTATTATCTTTGATATAGTACACCATATTTACCCACATGGTTATTACCATCACATAATTGCAGCTTTTAGGGTTTGGTACATATCAAAAGTCTGAGCTCTAACATCCAAAATACTTTTATGCTTCACTACATCTAGATGACATTTATACTGTCTTCCAGGCTTTGAATATTGCCATAAATTTGACAGAAGCAGACTGTAGACTAATTGTCCATATATATGTGGGTGTATGGACGTTTGTATATATAGTATGTATATATGCATAGAAAATGGTGAGATAAATATAATAGGCTGAATCTTGGGATTCATCATTCTCTGTGTGTATGTGTGTATGAAAGAGAAAAGAAGGGAAAGATGGAAAAATTAGAGAATATGAACGGTGAGGAATAATTCCTTATCTCTTGAAGCATTTTTGCCCCCTTGGTTCTACAACTCATATGTCTCTTTTTCCCTTTTATTTTGTCCTCATTTCTACTCTTTAATTTACCTATACCTCTCTCCCCGTGTACCCATAGTACTTGAGTTACTTTAATGGTATCCGACCTCACCTCTGATCTGTTTTTTTGTTTTTTGTTTTTTTTTTTAACCTCAGCCCATCTTTTCCAGTGCTTTCATCTACCTTAGTGGCCTCAAGTGAAAGTAAAATATGATAGTTTGCCAGAAGGAGCTTTTCTTCTTTTCCTCTTCCTGTCTTCTGATGTTGGGACTGCTCCTCTGTTTTTCTCTTTCAGTACCTTCTCTACCTCCCAATCTCATGGATTTGTTTTTCATTTCCTTTCCAGTGATTCCCCAAACCTGTGCAACAAACTGACTCAGCAAACCTTTATGACTCTCAGAGACTCCACAAGGGGCTGATGAACAAGAGCATGCAAGTAGGGCAATGGGCAACTACCAAAGTAATGGGACTTAGGTGGTAAAAACCATCAGGCTCCACTACAAGATTCTCCAGATGATTCCACTGAACCCTGTCCCATGTACCAGTCCCTGCTCTTTCCCTTTGCTTGTTGGTAGTTCTGATCTCGTCTTCCCATTATCTCTGGGTCTTGACATCCTCATTGGTTGAGTTTTCCCTCACTTGGATTTAGTTGCTGTAACCAAGTTCTCTCTTCTCTCCTCCTCTCCTCTCCCTTCACCTCCCCTCCACTTTGCCCTCCTCTCTCACCGTCCCTCATCTTTTGCAGTACATCTTCCAGCAGTTGAAACTCCCTGAGGATTAAAGCATAGGCAGTATAATAAGGGAGCTTCACTGTACTGCATAGGAAGGGAGATGCCAATTCCTAGAGGGCTGCGTGTCTTGTCAAATCCAACCTGGTATTTTTAAAAACATTCTCCTCGCATAGGAGAAGCTGTGGCATTCTATAAAAATGTGCCTGCACTTCTTTCTTCAGTACCCAAGATCTTTCTAGGCTATCCCTGCTACCATTTCAGACCTACTTTGCTATCACTGTATCTCCTGTACTCCCATTGTCTGAACTCATTTCTTGTCTTCTTGCCTGGATCTTCTGGATAGATGTTTTTGTTTCTAATTACAGCTTTGTTCTTTGTTGTAGGGTCACCATTAAACAGTGCCTTTAGATTTTCCTTAGCTCTACATTCTACTCCCTGACGTTGATCCCACAACAATGCTTAGAAACAGCTGTGGTTCCCAGAACCCAGCCCAAATTAAATGCAGAGAGTTCACATAGGTTCCAATGATATGGTCTTAAGTGTATGGTCATTTTCTTTCTTTTTTTTTTTTCTTTTTCTTTCTTTCTTTCTTTCTTTCTTTCTTTCTTTCTTTCTTTCTTTCTTTTTTTTTTTTTTGAGCTATTGCCTCAAAAATAGTTAGCAATGGAGGAACATCATTAAGAGTTTAAACTTTGGAATCAAGCAAACCTAGATTGGATGACAAGATCCACCACTGAAAAGCAGTGTAAATCTAAGAAAATTTATGTAGCTACTCTGAATTTTACTTTTTCCATTGATAAAATGCACATGATGACAGCACCAACCTCATAGGCTTATTATGGGCATTAAGGTGCTATAAGCAAAGAACTTAGTGCATTGCCTAGAACATAAAAAGTGCTAATAAATTGTCATTATCATCTTTACATCTATTGAAATTGGTGAAATTGGGTTTGTAGCAAGCAGTAAGTGGAAATACTAGGACAAAGTAATCTATGAATGCATTTTGCAGTAGATGTTTAAATCTAGGTAAATTTTATTTCCCCAGATCTACCTCTTTTATGATGGTTCTTCGTTGTTGTTTTTTCCATATAAAGTGATATCAACAATCAAAACACCAAAAACATGAAGAAATGTTTCACATCCTGAAAATGGAAGCCACCGTATTTGTATACATTCAGATTTTATATTGTACAGATTGGAGATATTGGGAGATCTACAAGTATGGGCTTTATTACCACCACCTGGAATTGTGAAGCCTCACCTGTAAAAGACAGATGATAGTCAAACAAGAATCATAAAGTTTAGGAGAACCTAGGGAATGCTGCGCTAAAAGGAGGAACATATCCATAAAATAAAACATTAATGTTTACTTCAGGCATAGCATTTTCATTCTGGTTCTCCTCCAAGGTAAAGCTCCCTAATTCTGCCAAATTTCACTTGCATACGTTTCTATGTTGCAGTTTGGCATTGGAGTTCATGTAGTTGGGGCAAGGGATAGCTAATTCTTATGATCTTCCTTTACTTTCCTAATCTTTCCAAAAGAAAATTTCCCCTTGTGCTCATTGACCTAAAAATGAAGTGCTGGTGAGTAAATAGTACCTCTTAGGGAATGCTTCACACACACATGTTGTATTTTAATGGGATGCTTACTACATCCAGAATCTGAGTCACAGGCCATTCTCCATGGCTCTCAACCATCATGTTCCTGAATATGCTTACTCCAGACACCTGGGAAACAGAGGCAGCTAGGGCTATTTTAGGGGACAATTCCCATGCTGCCACTTGGTCTTACTATATTAAACAGCTCTTCTACTTGGAATTACAAAATCCTGGAGTCATAAGGGGTTTTAGAGAGCACCAAGTTCAGCATTCCTTAAACTGTGTTCCAAGGTAATGCTATTATCCCAAGAGACAGCAATGTGAGAAAGAAAAAGGGGGGGGGGGAGGGATTCTGTGGCCAAACAATTTAGTTAAACATTACAAAAAAAAAAAAAAAATTGGATCCCTGTAACTGTTACTATGTTAAGGGGACTGTGAATTAAAAAAAAAAAAAAAGCACAAAATGTGTAGCATTGCCCAAATTTCACTACATGACTTGCTTTAGTATCCTCTGGTGCACAGTCCTCAAGCTGAATAGTTTGGGAAATACCATTGTGATTCTACCACTTCGTTTTACAGGTAAAGAAACAGTGCCACTGTCAAAACAAAAGCCTGTCATTTTACTTGAATAAAAGTCAGAGTCCAGTCTGAAAGTATTAAAAACTCACCAGAGTTGGCAGGAACACATGGACAGCTCGTCTTCCTGTTTGGTATCATAACAGCTGGTACTGGCAGCCCTTTCTGGCTCCCAGCACTTTTTCTCCCCCTCCACCCAATGTTACATACAGCCCCATACAACTTATGCTGCCTCCGTGGGTACCTGATGCCAAAACCCCTTGTTTCCATAGTGCAGAAGAGCAACCCAGAACTCCCATTGTCTTGTCATTGATGGATCTAAAACCTGATCATATTCTCCTCTCCCCACTTGCTCATCTTATTCAGTATGAACACTAATAGTGACACACTGATAGTGACAGAGGGTCACGTCATTTTTTAGACCTATTCCTTTAATTTTCACTTACAATGAATATAGCATTGTGTCTTTCCTTGTATTTTGCAACAGCGGTATTAAGATTTAGAAATTAGTTGTTTTTTAATTTTGTATTTAAATGCCAAGTGGATCTTTACTGTGTGTTTAAGAATCTGGACATGCATACTGTGTGTTAAGGACCGGTGACAGTTCAGATTAAGAAGAGTTAATGCTTTCTTTATCCCAAATACAAGACATCACGCACTATTATGGTTAGAGGAAAAAGTATGTATTAAAGTCTCTTTGTTTATATAAGCTGAGTTCCTCCAGGCCTGCTGAACTTGAGAGTACAAATGACAAAGTTAAAGCATTGACAATGTATCTCAGGCGCCAGCACCCTCTCCTCCATACTGCAGATAAAAGGGTCTGTCTTCTTCCAGTGCAGGGCACCCCTCACTCCTTCCATTGTGAGTCAGTCATGGCAGCTCATAGCAGAAGGGAAGGGCAAAACCCTTCACAGTACACACACAAACACACACCCACATACATCTACATTAAACCAACCTCTTGTGAGAGGAAAAGAAAATCCTCTTGGTAACTATGACTATTTGAAAACTATGTCAAAGCAAAGATAATTCTCTTTCCTTTCTGGCACTCTAATGCAATATTATGTTCTCATTCTCTTGTTTATTCTTTGACCCTGTCTCTTTGCCTCTCTTTCCCTCTGTCCCTCTTGTTCTCTCTCATTGTACCTCTCTGACTCTGTTTCTCTATATTTGTGTCTCCCTACCTCCCTCCTTCCTTTAGAATATTTGTATTTCTCCTTATCTCTATTTCTTGTCCTCTGTCAGTCTGTGTCTTCTGTTTTTTTCTCAGTTTCTATCTTTTTCTCTCTCCCTCTTTTTCTCCTTCTCTCAGCTAACCTAGAATTCTAGACATTGGTTGGGCAGGAGTCATCAGAGTCCCAGCTCTGGGTAAGCAATTGTGCTAACAAGCAGTCATCATCAGGATTCCATATTGGGGCAAGGCCATTTCCTTTTTGTCCCAGGTCAGTTATTTTAATCCAGTTGTTTTAGGTTAAACCCATTATAACTCACTATAGTGATGGCACAGTGTGAAGAGGGGTATGTCCACCCTGGCCTGAAAGACAGCTTCTATACCCAAATTCTTAGAAATACTCTTAACACTTCGGTTATTGTTCCTACCTCACTGTTTGATAAGTGATTCTCAAAATTTTAGTCCTTGGACTCAAAGATACTTTTTAGAGGGTCTGATGAGTGAAAACTATTTAAAAAAGAAAACCAAGATATTTACTTTTTCACTGTATTGACAATTGCACTGGTAATATAAAGGCAATGGTATATAAAATTGCTGGGATCTGAATACAATTAAAGGTGGTAACACCAAATTGTTTTTAGTAGTTTTGTTTTGTTTTGTTTTACCATCATGCATTTAAAGAAAATAAAAGGGTAAAAAGGGGGCATCTGGGTGGCCCAGTTGGTTAAGCGTCCATCTCTTGATTTTTGGCTCAGGTCATGATCTCAGGGTCATGGGATGGAGCCATGGCAGGGTCCCTGCTCAGCAGAGAGTCTGTTGGAGAGTCTTTCCTTCTCCCTCTGACCCTACCCCCCACTCCCTCTCAAATAGATAAACAAATCTTTTTTTTAAAAAAAAAGGGAAAAAAGTCAGTTCATCTAACAGTATCCTTGATGAAGTAGTATAGATTATTATAACACCCTCCGAATAAATATCTTTTTAATATTCTGTGTGTTCACATGTGACGTATGCATGTCACTTTTGCTGCAGACTGAAGTATGTGTTGTCTCAAGCAAAAAGACTTGTGTGATGGATTGAATTGCAAGCTGAACTAACCACTTTTTCACTTACCATCATTTTAATATGAACATTTGACTTATAGTCAAACTAGAGTTACTGAGACTTAGGTATTTGGTATATGTTTCTCAAAATAAACAAAGCGACCTTGTCACTTTAAGGAAAACAGTCATTTTGTAGTTCTATTTGTTGCTAATGAACAAATTAGAGCTTTTAAGTGAAAATTAAAATTTTGAAAATCTTTCGTATGCCACCCACACTTGACAACTTCACAATACTTAAAGAATTTTCTGATGAGATTGGTAGTGATATTAACAAATGTATAGGTTTTTTTTTTTTTTTGTGCTGTGTAATCAAACTCAATTTGAAGCTGTGTGTAACTGTGCCATTGGCTTGAGGCTCAGGCATGATGTTTACGTTATGGTTCTAGGGCTCATTTGATATCTACAATGTGACATGTAATTTCTCAACTTCAATTCTCCATCCATAAAGTAGATCTAATGTACTCCCTTTTCAGAAAGTTTATGATTATTAAATGGATGAATATATGTTAAGATGACAACACATCATAAGAACTCCATAAATATCATCACTGTTTTTCTTAATGTAAATTGTGATAACCATACCTATTTCATAGGCCTTTTTGGATATTAAATAATATAATAAATGGAAAGTATCTCAAAGACTGTTAGGTTCTTCATTCTTTGTCTTTTCTCCTTTCTCCACCCTCCTCACCTCCAACCTGAAGATAAAACATACATTCTACAACACAAACCAGTCAGGAAAACAGAAACTACACCTGTTCTTTGTTTTTGTTTTTTTTAAGATTTATTTATTTGTTAGAATGAGAGAGAGAGAAAGAGAGAGCGCTTGTGATGTGCAAGTAGAAGCATGGGCAGGGGCAGAGGGAGACCGTCTTTAAGTAGACTACTCCCTGAGCACAGAGCCCAAAGTGGTACTCGATTCCAAGACCCATAAGATCATGACCTGAGTTGAACCCAAGAGTTGGAAGCTCAACGGACTGAGCCACCCAGGTGCTCCAGCACCTGTTTTTTTTTTTTTCTTTTTTAAGGTTTTATTTATTTGAGAGAGAGTGAGAGAAAGAGCGGGTGTGCTCACTCACAAGCACCAGCCCGTGGTGGGGGGGTCGCAGAAGGAGAGAGGAGAAGCAGGTCCCTCCTTGAGCAGGGAGGCAGAGGCGGGGCTGGATTCCAGGACCCTGGGATCATGACCTGAGCCAAAGACAGACACTTAACAGACTGAGCCACTCAGGCACCCCAACACCTGTTGTTTTTTTTAACAAAGAAAAAAGTAATATAAAGAATAGTTTGGATAGCTGTTGGAGAAGAGCAAGAGGCAAAAGGAGGCCCTGAGGTTACACAGATGTGGCCACAGGAAGCAGCTCCACCCTGAGGGCTTGGGAAATCAAAGGAAGAATCAGGTTATGAGGAGCCTGGGAGAGGGACCCTGCAATTCTGAGGGCCGCCCTTGAAGGTGGTGCTTAGCAGTCACCGTTGGGATCGGAGGAGCTCCAGTGGAGAGCTGTAGGCAGCTCAAATTCAAGAACTCTCAGGAGGGAATGCCAACGGCCCAGTGCTGACACCTCTGCGATGACAGAATGAACTGGTTCTGGAAGGGCCCAAAAATCTGTAGACAGAAACTGATTTCTGCTAACACAGTAAAAGGATGATTCCTAAGACAATACTGACAGCCAATGAACATGAAGGAGTAAGTCCCTTTATCCTTTCTCCTGCCCCTCAATCTCTCTCCAGTGTCCCCTATTACAGAACCTAACAGGAAGTCAGCTGGCAAAGGAGAAATGTGGTGTGCAGAGACCGAGCCCCAAAATCTCAATGCAGAATATAGAAGCTGGTTTGGGGGCTAGAACACAGTAGCTTAAAAACAGAATTCTTACCTGGACTCTATTGAGAGGGAAATTAGAGTGGCCTTCTTTGTTTAAAGTCTGTAACTGAAGTGAACCTATTAAGAGGACTTGAGATGTCAATATTATTTGGTGAACCCAGTGGACTCATTTTCATATCTAGTTTTCGGGAAGAGAGACTCACTTGTGCCATCCAGTACAATTGTAATTACTGTTTTTGCAGAAATAGAAATCCGGGAAGCCTCCAGGAGAGTGAAGCAACAGAATGTGTTCTGAAGTGACTAATTTAAAATTGATCACTCTGACATGCCTCCTTAAGCTTGAGACGTTTCACACAATCAGGTTTTCAGTGTTTTCGTTAGTGTGATTTGCATAACCAAGATTTTATTTAACTTTTTTGTGGAGGATTCTATTGTAATGAAACCAACATAGCTATTAAAAGGATAGACTTGGGCTGATGAATAAATGTGATTTCATTGTATTCTATGTGATTGCAGTGTAATTTTTTGCAATAAATTTGACTTCTAAAGTAGGTGTGTGTGTGTGTGAGAGAGAGAGAAAGAGAAAGAAAGCTAAGAATAACAACCATTAAAATTGCTAAATTTTTGCAAGAGAGCATACCTGGGAAATTTATGAATGAGGTTTCAGTTTGCAAAATTGTCAAGGCTAGAATATGAATATATATATATATATATATATATATATATATATATATATACACACACATACATACAGTGATTATATATATGAAATTATGTTTTTCATAATAATTAAAGTGATTAAAGGCAGTGAATAAATGTTTCAAAATCATATGATGGTTTTATTTTATGTATTCATTTTTTAGGATTTCTACAAGCACCCTAAGAAGAAAAAAGTCCTAATATTCAATTTATTTTTTTCTCTGACACACTTGCTACAACTTGTTGTCTCTCAGACTTTCTTTCATCTACATGCTATATACTGATAGTTAGATCATTGATTTTGAAACAGATGACTGAAAATACTCATTCTGATGTGGAAATTGCCTTATACCCTAATTATTATTTTCTAATATCTTTTTAAAAATGCCCATTGACTTACAAAAACATATATAATGAAATTCATTATCTGAAAATACAAATAGTGTTATCAGGGATGGATACATCAGATGGGACTGTGGATCTGCAGCCTGGAAATACATACGTGATTTTTTTTTTTAAGAATTAGAACAAAAGCAGTCAGATGGAAAATAACATGAGGAATTTAAAATGAGTACTACTGGAAGGAGTTAAATTTTCTTCTATGTTCCCAAGAGTTTTTGTTTCATTTCATTTAGGGAATTTGTTGGAGATGGTTTCAAGATGTAGAACTCTTATATGTGAAGTATCCCAAATGAAGTTGGAACATCCATGTTGAAATTGCTTCATGTTCTGGTAAGATGCAGTGATTCTTAATATGTTGCCCTTTGGAGAATGTGATGAGGAATGTGCTCGTGTGTGTGTGTGTGTGTGTGTGTGTGTGTGTGTGTGTATGTATGATGTGTAAATAAAAAATTATGAAAAAAAATGATGAAGGTTTATAACCCAGTGCACAAGTTTGAGATTCAAAAACAACTCCTTTTTTTGTATTATTTTCATGCAATAATCATTCTCTGGCTTCTTAGAGGAGTGGGATACAATAAGGAACTCAAATTTGTTATTATTAATTTCTATGTATATATACAGTGTTTACGTAATTCAGTATGTCAACACGACAGCCCCAGGAATAGATATGATTGCCCTCACAGTACAGATGTGGGAAATTGTAAGTATAGAGAAAATAAAACCTTGTGCAATATCATGTTGATGAGGTTGTGGAATATCGGTGAGGTAAGGTGGGGTGGAGTCAGGAGCCGACGACCAAGAAAGAATTCTTGAGATGGCTTTGGTGCAAAATGGTGGTTTATTAAAGCACGGGGACAGGACCTGTGGGCAGAAGAGCTGCACCGGGGTCATGAGGAGTGGCCCATTATATACCCTTAAGTTGGGAGGGGGTTAGGAATAGTGTAAGTCTCTATGGAATTTTGGAAGCAAGGTTTCCAGGACCTTGAGGGGGCTAGCTATTGTGGGGAAAAGGTCATTTATTACCGTCTAATAAAACCTTAGTCATGAGACCTTTCAGATGTATATCGGTGGGCCGTATGCTTGGGGGATGATTGCCAACACATATCTTCGGTGGTGGTGGTGGGGGAGTTAGAGATAAAGGAAGTTTTCAAAGGAATTTTTATATGTCAAAGTAGACTTACAGGATCCTGGTGGGGGCGGGGGGCGGGGGTCAGGCTAGGATTGCCTTTTGCCCTTAGCGAAGTATTAACATCGAGGCAGTTGAGTCCCTAGAGGAATGTCACTCTGCCTGTTTCCAGGACTTGTCAATGGGCTGTAGTTAGTAAGGAAATTTCATAATTTTTCTTCTGCCTTTGCTTCCCACATCAATGTCGCTAGTAAATGGCAGAGTGACTTTCCTGTAGGCTCTACACTTTCCCCAGCCATGCTCCCCCTAACCTTTGTGTTAGGCGAGGAGCCAAAGAAGTAATGTAGGTTGAGGGAAAGACCCTCAAGTTTTAGAATATAACTTAAAAAAGAGTCATAAGTGCCTTCCCTCAGATAGAAAACCAATATGAAGGCATTTCCTTTATATTTTTACTACTCTTGAAAAGAGAAAGATTTCTGTAAGTCGTTGAGTAGTTACATGGATGATGGTGTTTCAAAGAAATTGAAAGTTATAGAAAAACTGACATAGGAAGATGTGTGCTGTAATTTTCCCATTCACCTTTGCTGTAAAATGGAAGTCTGTGGTGGGCTTCCCCTATACAAATACCCTGTCGTGACTGATGACAGGTTAATGGAACTAGTACTAATTCCTTTTTATAGCTAATGGCATACAGCTCGAATAACTTGAGTTTCATTTCCCTTTTTTTACTTATATCATGAGGTTGAGAGTCCATTGAAATAAGACCTAATATAGGAAAGGCACCTACAGTTCTGCCTGGCACAGAATATATATTCAATAAATAGAAGCCTTATCAAAGACCCGATGATGTAACAGCTATTACAATGTAAGTCATTATTTTGTTATAAATCTATCCATGAAGATTTGCAATTAAACGTTCATGTGAATGATTCTCTCCATTCAACATTACATAAATTTAGGCTCAACTGTATTTTATTCATGTAGAAGACATCTATTTGGGGCAGTTGCAGATTGCTGATTGAAAACTTCAGAATTCCAGTACAATTATGTGCATTCATTTATAAATGGCAGAATGCAGGGTCTTTTGTTCTAGGGACTCAAAAGAACCATCAGATTTAGTTGATCTAACTGTCCTACCTGAACATTTTCAAACAAATTTCCTCTAGTGATTGCAAACCAGATAACCACTGTGTCCCTGTGAGTCAGATTTGCTTGGGTTATTCAGTAGTGACTAACACCTGGGGAGGCTGTAAAGCATTCTCTGGGTGGCCTTCCTGCTTAGTGAGTCTTGCTTTTCTATTGGTAATAATCAGCAGCATTTCGGTGAGAGCAGATACCATGCCTGCAGCTGAAGATTACATTTTAACTCTGTGTTGTGAAATGGGGAAAAAAAAAATTTTTCAATGTGAGATTCTGAGAAGAAGCCCTCCACCATCCTCAAGTCCCAATGTGTTTTCAGTTTTTGATGGTGCAGTAAAAGCCTGTAAAATTAAAGAATGCAATGAAGATAGGAGGCTAGAATCTCCAGCATAAATAGACAAAGGCTTCCCGCACAGCACCATGGGAAGGGAATCTAGGCCAGTCTTAAACTATTTTCAATTAGTTTGAATTCTGAAAACACCTGCAAAATTGTTCATGTTCCTCCCTACACTGCATTACTTCTCCATTCAGGAGTTTTGAACAGAAGCTCCTAAACAAACAATCCCAAGTTTCCCCTTTACTTCCAACTTTGACCTGGGTTAAAAAGTTTTTGTGTCTTAGGGATAGTATTTTGTCACATAGGGCCTCTTTTCTCTGAAGTAACCCTATACTTGCTTCATGTTTTACTAACTCTAAGATAGTGAGTTATTGTCCTCCTTTAATCTCAGTGTTCTCATCATAATGTGAGGGTCATTAACGGTTAAATTGCAGACATTTAAGGATTACAAAGAATATGTGTACATCACCTACTGCTTGGAACATTGTCGATGAGCTTACATGGTAGCTGTATTTGTAGATCTGTTAGGTGTGATTACCATGTGCATGCCTGAATATTCATCAGCAATTTTTTGGGATCCTCCAGAATAAGGGTGGAATTGATTCAAAGGACTGGGATAGCTCAGGAGGAAGCCTCACCCTGAACTGAAGTGGTTAGTCAGAAAAATAAGCATTCTATTCACTAATCATCAGGCCAAGAAAAACAGACTTTCACCTTAGGTTTGTTTATATTATCTGTTTGGTTGTGTGCCTTTATCATAAGCTTTTTCATATTTGCATTTTTAAGCCAATTGTTCTCAAGGTTTAAAGTGTTTACAATAACCTGGAGAGCTTATTAAATATATAAGGTACAGGATGTTGTTGTCAGGATCTTACTTCCATAGAACAGGATGGAGTTGGATCCAAAAACCCACATTTTATACAATCCCGGTATATGCCATTTTTTATTTTTCTTTCTTGAAGCTTTAAGATTAATTCTGAAGTCGTTTGTTGTAAGTCAAATTGAACAACTTCCCTAACAGTTAAGACAATAACTAAGCAACACTTGAGCTTCAATAATGATTCTCTGCACTTATCTGCCAATAAAGTGACTTTGCAAAAATTTTGATTCCATGAACATTTAAGTTGTTGGTAGAACAAATAAGGGTTAAATAAATAAATAAAATATTGTCTTAGTTAATAACAGCTGGGGTTCTGATTTGGCTGATGCTTATTGAAAACCTTCTAATAACCAGTAGATTTCATAGGCATTCGTTTATCAAATCTTAGTTCTTGTTCTTCTCAGTAGTTAATATCCCCATTCTACAGATTAATAAAAATTGATTTATAGAAGTTACTGTCTCATCAAGTTATGAAGTTAGGAAATGATAGGGCCAGGACTCAATCTTGGCACCATGTCGATGTGCAACCACTACAGCTGCTTCGTAATCCTAGGATAATTCAATTTTTCAGTCAGAGAGGTTTTGTTTTATGGCAGCCAACAGCATAAGCACATATGGGAACAATCAGCCTGTATTTGTTTTGTTTAAGCTTCTGAACACTTAATTTACCCTCACCTGCTGAGTTAAGACTTTGAAAGGCATCAGCAGAGTAGGCTTATTTCATCTGCTCTGTAAACTACTCAAATTTTCTGAAAAAAATGTCTCACATATATTCTGCAAATTCTTGTTTTTCACCAATGTGCTTGTTGATTTTCATCAATTCTGCTGAGTGTTTGGATATCCTTTCTCAGTTAAAATGACCATGAGAAATTTTTTTTTTCCCCCAATAGCTGGGCATGTGACATTCCTATGAATGAAGTTTCTAGTCTGTGGATCTAGGTTTGGCTCTGTTAAGTTCTAGCCAATGTAATATGAAGTACAATAATGTGTGCCACTTTTTGGTCATGTCCTTATGGGGTGGATATGCATCTTCTCCTCTTTCTTTAGTAACTTGGAAAATGAACATGGAATAGGATGTTCTGCTGAACATCTTGTATCATGCAGACCAGGAGAACTACCTTAAGATGGTAGAACAACAAAGAAGGAGTCTGGCTTCCTGGCTTAATTTATAGAGCAGAACAGTCCAGGATTGTTTCTCTGCTGAATGCTGTGTGAAAGATAAAGCCATTGCATTGAGCCATTATACATGGTGGGATATATATCCTAAGGAATTGATGCATTCTTCTGTAAATGTGTTACCCATTGAATGCTTGGCATACTATGACTCCTTGGGGAGTCAGTCATATCCTGAAAAGTACAGGGCCCCAAAAAAGAACACTAGTAGTTACCACATATTGTGTATCTAGACTTTGAACCACCTCACCTTGCCCATTTTATTCTGTTCTCCTGACCACCTTCCTCCAGCCCTGTTTTTCTTTCAGTTGATCCTCTTCTAGGACAATACATAAATGTGTTACTTTTTGAAATCTCCTTGCTATAGCATCTTCCTTTCATCCATTCAGAGTGTGAAGAAGGCAAGTATGAGACCGTAGGAATAATGAATCCTGAGTAGAACTTCAGGTCCTGGCCCTGCTTAGAAACATTCAGAGTAAACTTTTTTTTTTTTTTAAAGATTTTATTTATTTATTCGACAGAGATAGAGACAGCCAGCGAGAGAAGGAACACAGGCAGCGGGAGTGGGAGAGGAAGAAGCAAGCTCATAGCGGAGGAGCCTGATGCGGGGCTCGATCCCATAACGCCAGGATCACGCCCTGAGCTGAAGGCAGACGCTTAACCGCTGTGCCACCCAGGCGCCCCCAGAGTAAACTTTTAAAAAACACGTCAGGTTACCCAAATACAACTTACCTACAGTCTGCATGTAGTGGGCTTCTTAGATTTGATGCCTAGATAACAGCATCCAAATCAACACAACCCGTAAGATTTTCTTCATTGTCCCTTGCCTTTCACCCAACCCCTCATCTGGTCTGTCCTCATTTGCATACAGGGCAAACTGAATTTTATTTTTTCACATTTAATATGTGTCCCTGGATCTTTATTTTAGAGAACATTTTAAATCTATAGTTATTTCCCTAGTAGCCAAAGAATGCCTGAGTGTCTTATGGATGCAGTGTTCTAGCTCCATAATCTAGTGTTGAGTGATTAGTTACAATTCTGCTAGAGAATGCTCCCTACGTGTTCCCTACAATGACTGGTTGTATTGACACTCAAGGAGCCTGCCCAAGATCCCTTGGCTCTTTATCTGCCCTTTAAAACTACAATTTGTGTATCTTCTGACTGGCAGAGTGCATGCTTACTTACTATGTGCCTCACACTTAAAATATCTCATGGTTGGTTGTGTACTACAATGGTGGTATTTTATTCTTTTCTTTATCACCTCCTTGATGTTTCTTCTATTTTTGAACATACTTGCTGGTACTTTCAACTCCATGGTCTGTATACAGTATCTCATTTAACTCCCCTAAACCACTGAGGTGTAGGTATATTGACTGTGCTTTAATTACTTACTTGGCAAACATTTACTTAGCTCTTCTTTCATGCATTATGTTTCAGGTGAAGGGGAGGAAGAGTCAGTTGCTCACTCTCTTAGAGGGAAGATCAACAAAATTAGTAAAAAAACAAACAAAAAGCAAAAACCCCACATGAAAACACAAAAAACCAAGCACCTTTTAACAGTGTAAAACCTAAGTCTTAGTCAAAATACCTTTTAAGTGTAATAATAAAAAACTTGTCTTAGAGGTAGAGAGCAGGGAAGAAAATTGCTCAGTTTTACTGGAGGAGGAAGCAGGGGCTAAGACCAAAAAATGTTTCATGGAGATTCTACTTCATCTGAATGTGGAAATATGAGGAGACTGTCTCAGACAGATTAAATGATGTTTTCCATAATGGCACAGCTTGTTAAGGGGAGAAGAGGAGCAGGGATCCATCCTCAGGTACTTCTGAAGTCTTAGCCCATACAATCAGCATTCTTCCTGCAGAATTCTTTGGGTTTTGGCTATTTTTGTAATTGAATGCTATCCACAAGTTTGTATGCCACTCTCACCCCCATCACTATTCCCCTTGCTTCTTAGCACTTGCTTCTCAGTTATACCATAACTTATGTGGCAGAGATGATATACAAATTCAGATGTTTTTCAAAGAAACAACTTCCAAATCTTGAGCTTCCATATGGACTCTTTCCTAAAAGTGGTCCAAATGAGATTCCACTTATGGTCTGCCAGTTCTGCTTTCCACCTCCCCATCACAAATGCTCCTTTCACTTTGCAAAACAAAGGCAAGCTTCTTACTCTTGGCATTACTTCCCAGGGTGGGCCATCCTGAGAGTAAATACCTCAATGATAATCAACCAAGGGAAGATCCAAGAATAACGTGTAGCCCCCAGAGGGACAGTTCCCAAAAAGCAAAAGTAAATAGTCCAAGGAACAAATAAAGGAGGAACATCTGATTTCATTCAGGTGGCAAATTTGTGGCAATGGTATTGTCTTAACCTGCTTGTTGTCTACCACTTGATCAGCCTTCTATTCACCCAACCTTACCTTCTTTCAGACTCCCTCTTGGAGACAGAAGCTTCAAATAGTTATATACCCAAGATTTTAAGGATTTAAGGAATATATATTTATAGCATATATTAAGGATGTAATAACCCAGAAATTACATGTTTTGGGAACTATACAAACATATGCTAAATTTGTGTTTGATGTCAACTTCACAAATGTGTGTGAGTGTGTGTGTGTGTGTGTGTGTGTGTGTGTGTGTGTGTGTGTGTTCAAAGTTATTTCAAAGAAAAATATATTTGAAGACCTCTAACCAAGTGTAGTTGCTTTTCTGGGGAATTGCTGAGGGAGGGTAGGAGACATATCCCCAGGTTTCCATCACTCCTTACCTCTAAGCATTTTCAGGCTTATTCTTGATGTTACTGGATATTTGCTTTTTGGATAATTCAAACGTGAATATCAACCCTTAGAAGATAAATATCACCCAAGTATTTTACAATGCTATTATACTGTTATTGATTTACCACCATTTTTTAATTGAAGAAATTAATAGGTAATACATAGGCTACTAATTTTATCTGAGTTTTAAAAATGTGATGCATGTAAGAGATTTCAGGACACATGTATCAAATGAGTAAATAAATGAGTAAATTTTTATCCTACTGTAAAAAGCAATATGATAAGAGGTTTAGATCTTTCTTGAGAACATGAGAGCAATTATACTATTATAAGTATTTGTCTAATTTTGAAGATTTATTTTCTGATTTAGTGAGCTATATCTTGGCTGGGTTTATCACACAGTATTAGATGATTTGATTGCATAGTATCATTATCGTGTAAATGCCAAGGAGGCACTTGTGGTATTGTCATTATATATTGCTCCAAGCTGTATCACACAATCATTGAGAAAGGAGAAAGAGGAAAGCCTGTTTCTTCTCAGTTTTGAAGAATGACAGTAAAATTGTGATTGCAGCATAATTAAATCCATATATCTAGATGCTAATAAATGCCCTGCTATCTTAGAATTCAAAAGAAGTGTCAGGCCTCTCAGCCCTCTCTGGCACTGGTCACAGTCTCTAAGGTTTTTTGTGTTTTTTTTTTCTTTATAGTTTTGCCACTAATGACTAGCTTGAAGACTTTGAAGAGGATTTTTCCACTTTATATCCCATATTAAACTCTATTACTAAATCAGCTTATTTCCCTTCAGTTGTACTTTTTTCTTTCACGTTCTCTTCTTCTCCCACCCTCCCCTTTTCTCTTTTTTTGTGGGGAGGAAGAGTGGCAGTAATTTGGGGTGAAGAGGTAAATATGAGTGTTCCTTTTAGGATGTGTTAGTCAATTTTTTTCTTCTCAGGGGCATTTAAAGCAGGAAGTGCATAAATAAAATTAATTGCATAACTCTCTAGACACCTGTCAAAATCTTGACATGTGCAGCCCCTATAATTGGCATTGTATATTCAAAGTAAGTTTTGCAAACAGCAGGAGCACAGGCTGCATGAGAGCTGCCTGTTAAAGAGGGGCAATCTGCAATAATGGAGGGTCTGTCAGCAATCCTTCATAGTTATAGCAGCCACTAGCCAGAGTCTTACCAACCCGCCTTCCTCATTCCTGTTTCTTGCACATGTACACATACGAAGTCCTAGGGCCTGTTTTATGATTTCATTAGACACTGCAATCTTGTTAAATGTCATGGCATATAACCAAAATAAAACAACTGTTAGATAATACTAGCTTCAATGACAAACAAACGCCAAGATATATAATAGTTTAAGGACAATAGAAATTTATTTCTTAGTCATTTAAAGTCAAAAGTAAGGTGGCTGGTACATGGTCAACTATTATTTAAGTAGATATTCAAAGATCTGGGCCCCTTGCCTCTTGTGACTTACTGTTTTAAAAATGTGACTTTTGAGATCACCCTGTTTCATTTCACTTAGCTGGTAGAGGGAAAAGACATAAGACATTTGGGGTTTTTGTGGGCTAGGTTCAGAAGTGGTGGACCACACTTTCACTCATGTTTCATTGGCCAGAACTCTCCAATACAATGGAGGCTGGGAAAAATAGCCTACTTATGTGACCAGGAAGGACAAAACATAGTTTGAGCAAATAGCTAACCAGAATCATGTAAGATTTCTGCAGTCGTCAGTAATTGTATAGAGGGGAAGAAGATGACCAGAAGTATAGGCAGACACAAGGGAATGGAGAAATTATAAAATGTAATACAGTACTTCATTAATGATTTTTAATTCTATTGATCTACTCATGCAGAGTGAAGAATGCTCATTAGTTTTGCAGCTACTGACAATTGAAACAGCCACAAACAATGCTGGGCCCCCTTAATAGAGCTTAATTCTTAACAAA
This sequence comes from Ursus americanus, assembly GCF_024610735.1. Taxonomy (NCBI): domain Eukaryota; kingdom Metazoa; phylum Chordata; class Mammalia; order Carnivora; family Ursidae; genus Ursus; species Ursus americanus. The sequence goes on from NC_142144.1 coordinate 40,064,028, forward strand.
GACTGAAGGAGAAGTTGGTCTACTTATTCTTTTTTTTTTTCTAAGATTTTATTTATTTGTCAGAGAGAGAGAGATCAAGAGAGCAAGGGCACAAGCAGGGGGAGTGGCAGGCAGAGCAGGCAAAAGGAGAAGCAGGGTCCTCACTGAAAGGAGTAGGATGTGGGACTGGATCCCAAGACCCTGGAATCATGACCTGAGCCCAAGGCAGACGCTTCACCAACTGAGCCATCCAGGCATCCCTGGTCGATATATTCTATTTCTGATTCTAGAATGGGTTGTAGAGGACTGCAGGTCTTAATAAAGGTAAATACCAGCTTTTAGCTCGGAAAGAATTCAGAAGGGTGGGGACAGAAATGCAGTCCAGTCATTCAATCATTTATCCCCCACACATTTATTAAGTTACTGTCTATATACCAGATACTGTATTTAGCCTTGAAGATAGAGAAATTAATTAGAACCTTTGCTCTCAAGACTTCACATGTGAGTGAGAGCAGCAAACCTGTAAAGTAATAACTAATTATATTATCACAGTTACAATTCTATGAAGGAATAGTTGGGGGAGTAATTACCTCTGCCTAGAGATATCAGGGAAGACTGACTACACAGAGGAGATGCCATTTAATCTGGGGGTGGAAGTATGGGTCTTTTCAGGCAGAGGAGAGACTTTTAGGGAGCATTAAACCCATGGTCAATTATATGAAATAGCATGGCAGCCCAGGGGACTGAAAGAAGGTGGCTTAAGCAGAAGTGGGAAAGTTTTTTGCATGTCTGGAAAACAGAGGCTTTTTAATAGGATATTGGTGCCTGGAAAGCCAGTTTGTGAACAAGACACCAACCTCCAGTGCGATTGGAATAGTAGGTCTTTGAGGAAGGTCCCAACAGAGGGAAGAGTGAATGATCACTTCCTCATCTCAGCGTCTTAAGAGTCTTTAATAGCATCCTAGCTGTAGATCATAAGGCACTCCTCCTCACTCACCCCATGGTCACACTTTCTGCACCACGTGTGTTCCCAGGCAACTGTGAAAGGGATATACAGCTACACAGATAGAATTTGTTGAAATTAGACAAGTATAGGAAAGTAATGAAAAAAAGTTTGTTGACTTTCAGTATAAGTTGGCCGTATATAAATACGACAGATCACAGTGTCCTGCTAATGAACAGTCCCTAATTAGTGGTTCAGCTTCTTCCTGCGATTTCTTGTTTCTTAACATTATGTGTTGCAGGAAAACAGGATGAGCCAAGTCATGGAGATATGAAATAATATAATGTGTGTTATAATCTATAGTATATACTGCTTGTAGTAAAATGTGAGAGGAGAGAGATGGATTGAAGAAGGAACAATTAAGTACAAAAGAACCAAAGCTTAAACATTTGGAAAATTCTCAGCTATCCACATTGTGAAAAACAAGAAAGTAGGTTGTAGAGACAACAGCAATGTGTGGCTAGAAAATCACTTCAAGAAGGGATTATTTATGGATTTTATCAGCCATCCCATCAGACCTCAGGAATAGAGAGAGGATTTTAACAGCATAGAGTGACTGCTGGTTTGAAAAGGGATCATAGACTGAATGAAATAACGGAGGGCTTTTGGATTTCCGCGATTCTACAGGGCAAGAGAATAGAGCTATCCATATCCCAGCTGTGAACACTCCTGTACTTCAAGTAAAGGGAAGAATGACTCTGAGGGTGATTCAGAGATCAGCCCAGGGCCTTAGGGGCAAGGCTGCCACCCATGGCCAAAGGAGTAGGTTCTCCCTCAAGAGCTGAAGGGGTACAACCTCTGCCCCAGCGAGATTGGAAAGTGGGGCTGCTGCCCAAATGGATGGGAGGGTGGAGCATAGATCCAAAGATGATTATTCTGAAGTCTTATTATTTAATGGAATATGCCTTGTTAGGTTTTGAACTTGCTTGAGATGCTTCCCCCTTTCTTCTGACATCTTCCTTTTGGAATGGTATTGCAATCCTGTGTCCGTTCTACCACTATATTTTGGAAGCACATAACTTGTCTTGTCCCATAAATTCACAGCTAGTAAGGAGTTTTTACCTCAGGATCAATCATTACATAAAGTCTTAACCCATACCATATTTAGGTGATATGTAGATTTGACTTTGGACTTGGAGTTGATGCTGGGATGGGTTAAGACTTTGGGGACTGTTGGGATGGGATGAATGTATTGTGCTCCAGAAGGACATGAACTGGGGGGGGGGGGGTCAGAGAGCAGAATGTTATGAACTAAACACATTCCTTCCAAATCCGTAAGTTGAAGCCTAATTCTCAATGTGACTGTATTTAAAGATAGACCCTTTAAAGAAGTAACTAACTAAGGTTAATGGAGGTCATAAGGATAGGGTCCTTTAATCCAATGGTGTTCTTGAAAGAAGAGACACCAGGAGTGTGAACCCACAAAGAAAAGGCTATGTGAGGACACAGTGAGGAGGTGCCAGTCTGTGAGCTAGGAAGACAGCATTAATCAGAAAACAAATCTGCCAGAACCTTGATCTTGGATTTCTAGCCTCCAGAACTGCAAGAAAATGAATTTGTTGTTTAAGCCACTCCAACTCTGGTATTTATTACAGCAGCCCTAGCTGACTAACACAATGTGTTCAAACGGGACTGACTAGTTATGCAATAATAATAAAAATATTATTAGTAGTATTTGTAGTATTATTAACCATATATCAAGTAATATATCAAGCCCCATCTATACATTATCTCATTAATACACTCAAAAACCCTTGGTGATAGTTATTGTTATCAGTATTTTATAGAAAAAGAAGTTCAGGCCAAATAGGAAAATCACTTATTCCCAAGCAGTGGAGAACTCATTGTCACTCCACTATAACATAGCTCCATGTGACCATCTGCAGAGCGTTTAACTTCTCTGGGCTTCAGTCTCATCGTTCATTAAGTGATGATGATATGTATTCTGCCCTCTTCAGAGGGTTATTTGCCAGGTTTAAATAAAATGACAAGCAAATCCATTATATGCACTCAAGTCATGAATATCTTCATCAGCATCACTATCATATTTTTGTGACCTTCTGTGTCCACTCAAATCACTGACTTTTCACAAGACTTGTCTCAAGACCTCACAGCCACCATTGTCAAATTACCTTCCTTCAGAATTCTCCCATATGGCCTTTGTTCCGACTGCTGACTTATCATTAGAAAAAGGGTTTGAACATTAAGGCTTTAATGGCATTCATTTCACGTGGTGGAAGATTAGTTTCCTACTGATGTCATTGAATTTTTACCCCTGAAGGATATTAATAGAAATATTGTGTAAACTTATTTGCATTGACTAGTTAAAGGGACTGAACCATGAAAGAAATTTATCAGTCTTAATATTAATCTTACTCATGTTGGGTTCCATGACTTTTTTTGCTTTGCCATCTTAGTAGAACAAAATACTTACTTTGTCCAATATGATTCTATTTTTGTACATTTTAATTAGCTACTAGAACATAGTACTTTTTTCGTTGTTTTTCTTTTTTTTTTTTTAAAGATTTTATTTATTTATTCGACAGAGATAGAGACAGCCAGCGAGAGAGGGAACACAAGCAGGGGGAGTGGGAGAGGAAGAAGCAGGCTCATAGCGGAAGAGCCTGATGTGGGGCTCGATCCCGGGATCACGCCCTGAGCCGAAGGCAGACGCTTAACCGCTGTGCCACCCAGGCACCCCTTCGTTGTTTTTCTAATAAAGTCAAGCTGTCTCTCTTTTCCTTATATTACAACAGTTTTTTTTTTTTTTGAACTTTATTTAAGCAGAAGGTTTTCTAATTAGAGTCAAAGATTAAATTTCTGGCAAACAAGTGAATTATAAAGTAATCAGATAAGCTTAACAACAAGAAACAACTTTTAAAGATGTTGAAACTAATGAAGATTTAACACATACAAACACACACACCTTACCCTTTATGCATCCAGAACACATATTCCTTGGCCAGGTTGGTTTAGGTATAGCTGAAGATTATTTTTACCAAATGAATATGAACAGCATATACTGACCCTCATCATTAATATTAAGTACTCCCACTTTGTATGCAAATATAAAAAAAGGATTTCAAGTGTCTATATACATCAAGGCTTATCATATTGCATTATTTAACTTTTATGTGGCTTCTCCCTTACTCTCCCAGTCAAAATCTTTTTCTCTATCTTACCTGTAAGAGAGCCACAAAATGGAGTAAGAAAAAAAAAATAGGTCATGATGAAGTTGTGGAATACAGGTGAGGTTCAGTGGGGTGGAGTCCGGAGCCGACGACCAAGAAAGAATTCTTGAGACGTCTTTGGTGCAAAATGCTGGGTTTTTTAAAGCACAGGGACAGGACCCGTGGGCAGAAAGAGCTGCTGCCCCAGGTTGTGAGGGGTGGCTGATTATATACTATGGGGTTGGGGGAGGTAAGGAAAAAGGGAGGTTTCAAGAGAGTGCTTTCATATGTTAAAGAAGACTCACAGGATACCAGAGGCCTTACCATTGTCAAGTTAAGGTTGTTTACCCCTCTAGTAAGGTATTAACATGAAGATAGTTGGGAACTTCCTGGAGGAACACCCACAAGAGTGGGGAGAGGTTGTAGGCTTATCCTTTGTCTTCAGCCAGCCGTCTGCTCCCTTATCAGGTCACATACCAGCGTACTGCACCAAGAGCTCTTTTTAGCACAGAATGGTTTGATCTGTTTGAGATCACTAGTAAGTTAAAAAAAAAAAAATTCATGCTGATATCCCATATGAATGTCTTCATAATTGTAAAGCTATTGGGAAATTGAAAAATGAAAATCCTTTATATGAATAAGGTGTTAATCCCTTCCTTAATGTCGATTGCTGAAAATATCTCCCAGGAATTTGTAGGTCACAAACACATACATATCCTCTTTTGGATTTTTTGTATTCAATCTTGAAAAAAAAAAGTATTTTGAAAACAAAAACTACAGACCAGTATTGATAAGTATCATTCTCTTGGATTTTTGACACATTTTCTCTTAAAGAAAGAATTATAAAGCCATGTTATAATTCTTTAGCAAAATCAAAACTAGTATCAAACCTCAGATCTCAGAAAACAGAGAACATTCTACTTTAAAAGGACAGCATTGTTATCATGATGGATTTATTTAGCAGACAATAGCTCTATTACCGAGGCAATCTGAATTAATCTGAAATTGAATCACCCCTTGCACAAACTGGGGAAATTGAAGCAATTTTAGATTAAGACACATAAATATCATGTTGTAAACTTTCAATTGAATTCAAAATAAACTGAACTCTGTTGTTCTACTTTTATTGTTTTACCTTTTTATCCTTTTCCTTGTTGCACAGAGCAAAAGTTAACAGAAAGTTTTTAAAATGTATGAAAGTGTATGTATGCTGGAATACCAAATATAAATACCTGGAATAAAAGATATCTGGATTTTTTAGCAATTGAATTTATTTATTTTCTTCTCCTTTACACAGAAAGTCTCATTTTTATCATACTCAGCATGAAATTGTTTACAGCTTGAGACAGAATGGAAAAGACATAAGCCCTTGACATCAAAGTTATTAGTCAACTTGTCAGTCAAAGTCAATTAAAGAAGATGCACAAAAATAGGCATTTATCTGATGGACCTTCCTAGCTCACATTAGTCATTTAGAGGCTCTTTCTAAGAGACTCATTAGCTTGTCTATTTGCAAGTGATTGCCACTATCTGGGCATACTGCCTTTTGGTTCTTTTTTTGCTGAAGGATAATGTTCTCTTGAAAGACAGCCATGCTGATCAGCATAAAGCAGTGTAATAGGAGTTGAAAGTTATGTGTGGACCAAAAATGATTCAAAGAGAAATAAAACATGTTTCAGTAACCGCGGTTAGCTACTTATTAAACAGCACTTTCACATCGCTAAATATATTCTTCTCCCCATATCTTCACAGAGAGCAGGAAGAACTGGTCAGTCCTGTCAGTCTTCCTCTTTCCTTCCCCCAGATATTTCTACATTTTCATAAAAGCTTTGATGCCTATTTTAGCAGAAAGAGTTAGGGATTTCCAGAAGAAGAAAGAGAAGTAATTTTATCCCCCCAGCTGTTTTCCGTGAACTGTGCCCTATTTGTCCAAGCACACTTCTTGCAGAACTTCCTAGGGGGTGTCAGAATTAAAAAAAAAAAAAAAAAAAGGCAAAAACTTCTGCAGTTAAGGATTTTAAGAGAACAAAAGGAATGCAAAAATTAACAGTTTCAACCGGGCCAGGAAATAGCCTAAGTGTGTCAGAGACAATAAATAAATCAGTGGTGAATCTCCCAGTGCTGTCTCAAAAGGAAGCAAGGCCCTGCTTTCCTTACCTGAGATCACCAACTCAAGACCCCATCCAGTTTATACTGACTCTGGAGAGCTTGCCCGTAACCCCTTCCTCTTTTCAACTGTTACCTTTCTTCTTCATAATGTTAAAGTTTCCGCCCTAGGAGGGGTATAAGCTTCATTAACATAACATAGAATGCCTTTATTGGCTTGTTTTCTACAGAGCGACCTTTTGCCCACCTTTTCCTGTGATGACGAAGTTCCCTTTTCTGAATATTCATCCTAAATCAAAGAAACCCACCCGCTCCTATTCTGAGAGTCAGAACTTTAGAAGTTATTCCCTGTGATTGCCTTATTTGCTTTAAATAAAGTTTGCTTTGTGTGACAACTCCACCTGGTAAAGTCTTGATCTGTAACTCACCTAGGAGTGAACTCCCATTGGACAAGTTACGCCTGTGGACCTAGTCTATAGCCCCATCAGATTTCTGTCCCTTTAACATATACAGGGACGTGTCTTCTCCTACTACTATCTTGCCAATGTGTCTTCTCCTACTACTATCTTGCCAATGTGTGAACGCAGAAGGAATAGATTTGTTAACACTAAGAAATATGTTTGGAAATGGCTATGGATGAGGTTAGTTGAGAGTTCTTATGGGGAGTAAGGAAGAGAGTTAAGAAATATCTGGGTGGTACATTCAAAAGCTTTGTAACAAGATGTTGGCAGGAGGGAGAAGAGACCAGAATGTGTCTCCGGATCCTAAGATTAGGATGTGGTAGGAGGAAACACAGGCTTAGTTGGAGAAAGGTTGCATTTGAGAGGCTTGTTAGACAATTAGAAGAAATATTTTGGGACTCAGGAAGTTCTGAATAGAGGTAAAGATTTGAAAGTCGTTGGATTTCTGTGAGTATTAAATGAGATAATGTCTGTAACATGCATGGCACGGTATCTTAAATACAGTAAATGTTCAATAAATGGTAGCTATTGTTCCTGGAGACAGAATGGAGACTATGGATATTTGGATTTCTGTAGAATGGAAGCTGGTCTCTAGAACTAAGTCAGACAGAAAAAGGCTATAGAGAGAAAGAACTGAAGCCATAGGAAAGAATGGTTACAATGATGGGCCCTGGGGCCTACCCTACATCAGAAATTTAAAGAAAAATGTGTCACCTGTGTGGTTCAGTAAGTTAAGCAACCAATTCTTGATATTGGCTCACATCATAATCTCAGGGTTGTGAGATCAAGCCCTGCATTGGGCTAAGTTCTGGGTGTGGAGCCTGCTTACGATTCTCTCTTCCTCTGCTCTTCCTCCTCTTCAAAAAACAAAACAAAACAAAACAAAAGGCTGCCGAATTGTAAGAATGGGAGTATATGTTCATGTGTATGTTCATAAGTATGCCTTGAACATGAGTCATTCTTGTTCAATGAAAATTAGATTGCCAGGTCCTCCTCCTGCCTTTTATTTTTTAAAGTACCTATTTAATTTATATCTGCCTCATTTATCAGTACTACCTCAACATAAAAACATTTTGCATTTGAAATCATTGACTAATTCCATACTTGCTAATCAGTTATAGTCCAGCCCTGTGTTTTTCCTGAACGCCACCTCGGAGCCAAACAATTAGAAAAGCAATTTTACACTATACCATGCCTCTGACAAGGGTTCTCATTTTTCTTCAATTCACCATATGAACTCTGTGGCCACTGACCGAACATGAGGTGGTTATGGGCAGACGCATGAAGTGCAGCCCCAGATTATAGCAGAACACCTTTATTAGAAAGAAGCCAGGCCCGCCCACTGGTCTCTCCTTGCATTGCAAATCTGTGTGATGGCAATGAGTATCAGTAGCAGGCAAAATGGATCGTACCTGCCCAGACGGAGGCAGAAATGCTCATGGAGGTATTGTAAAACACACTTCTAAACAGCAAAGAGACACTGAGCTGTCTGCAGGGAAATGAAAAAGAACAGCAAATTAAGCATGGCATGGTTATTCACTGTTTTATATTAGTGTCTCTAACTCCTATAAATGCTGCTTAGGGTTTTCACATGCTCAAAACTGTCATTTAATCTGGAATGATGTCGTTACATATTTGAGAGTCATTTTGAAAACTTACTAAAAAGGATCTGACATCCATACCATAGTGTATACATCTGGGGACATGGCGGCAGTTTATTTCCAACTGCAAGTTTAATCTAAATCACCAAATATCTAATTTATCATGAAAAATGAAGTTCCAGGAGGAGGGTTTTTTTTCCCCCTCCTCAGTGTTATTAAACAATTTGAGTTCTGCCAGAAGAGGGAATGGCTCATGTGGAAAATGTTTAATTGCCTGCATTCATATGACAGAAGTGTTCTGAATCTAAAACAACATATAATGAAAAGCAGCAGAGTAATATTGCCAAGAAACCTCTTCTCACAGGTGAACAACTAATCCCTTAAGACTCCCTGTAAGAGCGCTGGGCTAGTGGTCAGATGAGGGAAGCCTGGCCCTAAATCTGCCACTATTAACCATAGGAACTCAAAATCCTTCCCTCCTTTCCTGTTCCTCGCACCTTCCCTTCTTCATTCCTTCCCTCCCTTCATTTCTAAAGTGTCTTCCTCCATCATTTCTAAAGTGTCTACTATGTACCCTCCTCATGTTAGCTACTGGGATATGAAGGTAAAAGTTACTCTTCTGCTTTGAAAAAGGGTTGGAGAAGATTGGCTGGGGGTCACATCATACGATGCATGTACTTTGCGCTTCTCCTGTTCCATGATTTTCTATGATTTTTCTGCTGTTCAAAAACTTATCACATAGTCAATATCATTCTTTTATTTGATTACTTACAAAAAAAGGAATCTTGAATGCAGGGTCACATAGCTGACTTGGTGAAAGTTGTAAATGTATTCAGTAAATACTTACTTAGTTAATACTCTGTGCCCAGCATTGTGCTGGGGGACCATGGTGGAAATAAGCACTGAGTGAAATGGGGGCGCAGAGTAGGCCAACACATTCATTTCCTAGGAATTCGAATGAGGGTTTCAGGAGAGTTGAGGTCTTTGTCTCACAGCTGAGCACAAGTTAGGCAGAGTTGAGAGACAGGCAGGCAGGGGAGGACTTAGCCTTGGTGCATAAGAAGTAAGTGAAGGACATTCAAGAGAGAACAGCCTGTGCTATTGGGAATGCAAATTGTGTTTGTCAACTTGCCAGTCATTGGGCATCCCTGCAGCACAAAGCAAAGAGGGGCAGAACAAAGATAGATGACCTTGAAGTTGATGCAGAGAAGTCAGGAAGAGCCATTCAAAGGAGTTTGGAGTTTGGGATTGATCTGGAGGGCAAGGAAGAGTTTTAAAGTGCATGATCAGATTTGCATTTAGAATAATTAATTTAGAAATAACTATCTTATGAGAAAGGTGTTAAGAGAGTGAGGTGGAGATCAGACATTTATAAATTAGTTCCTATCAAGCAAGTTAACCTTGTGTTTTAGGTATGTATCAGTCTCAATCTCACTAGGGGCAAAATTTACTTTTTATAGCTCATACAAATTGTATTCTTGAATTTGTATTTCTGCAGTCTGGAAAAATACTAACTGAAGCCATTGGTAGAGTTTGAATCTTTCCCCAGCTCTGCACGGTTGAGCTGATCCCCAGATTTACACCACGCCATGATTTCAGAGGCAAAAGAGATGTGGACAATGATCCTTTGTTTACTTGGATAATAAAATTCCTCCTTGTAGTTCCTGCGGGTTCAGCAGTCAGACTTGGGGACTGGGGCTGGTTGCTGAGGCCCATGTCTAGGGCATCCAGTCCTCTGTCATTCTTCTGATGACAGTGGGTACCTGTGCTCAGAATAGGGAGTCCTCTTACCACACACCTCTCCTCTTTTCAGCCAGCCTGTGGCATTTTTGTCCTTAATGTTTCCTCCACTCTGCTTTTTCTATCCTTCCTAATATTGGCAGACACTTTCAATTCTCCTAAGCATTCAGGCTATTGAAAAACAAAAGCCAGAGAGAACTGAACCCGACATGGGCTCTTCCAGGTGTCATGTACCTCGCCTGAGACCATGACATACAACACTGACAACCCACCTGCATTGTGATAAAAGTAAAGGAAGGGAAACACAGGAAGAAAAACCCAAACAAAACAAAATAAGTATTTCAGAGTATCATTTAGCTTCACCTGCTTGGCACAGTTTCCTTCCTTGCTTTCTAAACTGCATCCCTTGGATTTCTCAATTTAGTCTCCACTTTTATTTTATTCTTAGTAAGAATAAGAGTTCTGATTTAATGAACTTTTCCTCTGTGCAGACCATGTGCTGCATTGATTTGCTGGTCTTCTCTCCCCACCACAAGCTACCCGCAAGAGCCCCAGCCTCAGGACTGCAGAAATCTACTTGAACAAGCCTACAGGGCTGGTTACATGGCACAGAACTCACTGCCCACCCAAGCTGTTCTTAATTTTCTCATTATTAAGTGAAGGGATTGTACTATGTCATACCAAAAGTTCTCTCTTGTTAAGGAAATGTTACGGTTCTAGGACTCTCTTTAATTATATCCCCACTGACACTGGAGACCCTTTTCCCTGCCTACTCTGTTTTTCCTGTCCTGGCAAGTACAAGAATCTTAGAAGTGTAAGTTTCCACTTTTACACCCTCGTTTGGCAGAGAGATGTGCTCAATGAGTGAGGAGGACCTGAGTGGGAGCCTCTAAAACTACATGGTGAGGAGTTCTGTGGCATTATTGCTATTATAGCTCGCTTAACTTTATGAATCAAGCCTTGCAACTCATCTGAAGCTTAGCCACAACTGGCATTCTGTGGAGATGGGAGTCTGTGTTCTGAAAAACCACACTACACATTCCTTACTCGAGATTAGAACTGCCTATATTTAGGATTCCCTGAACAGTTCTGTAGATTTAATAATCATACCACCTGTGTTCCCTGCCAGGAATGAGAACTCAATTATAGTTACTGAATATATTTTCTTTCTTTTCCTTTTTCAGTAGAGTGTCCAATGAGTCAATCAATTTTACAGTGTAGAGTGTTACTTTTTGAGAGCAAGATACCAAGATCCACAAAAGTTTTCACACCCTTTGGTTTGGTGATCTCATTTCTAAAAATCTATCCTAAGAAAATAATCCCAATGTAGAAAAAGCTGTATTTTTATCAAGAAGTTTATTAAAGCATGTTTATCAAAGCAACAAAGGACTGTGACTTAGTTAACATTTCCCAAAATAAGATAATAGGGTAATAGTCAAGTAAAATACGGCCCTTTACTTAATGATATATTATGAAATCAAAACAATGATCCTTTAGAAGACAATGATACCATGCAAGGTCTGAAGTTGTATTCATGGTATGATACAATTACGTTTTAATTTTAAAAAGACTGCAGGGATACAGTTCAAAAAAAAGCTGATGAGTCACTTTAAAGTAATGAGATTATTAGTGTTTTCCTCCATATTTTCTAGATATTTCTGTATTATATTTGTAATTAAATAAAAATAAATAATTGTTAAAAATATTATAACCAACTAATATTCACAAAATATTGAAATAACTGAGAAATAACTGATCTGCTTTCTCTGACCAGGGAGAACTAGAAGCATTTTGGGGATAAGCGCATATAGAAAAGTATCACGGAAACATTCAATCGTGTTTGATGTGCCTATTCCTATCATTGCTAAAGTGAAGTAGCAAATCGTAATAAGTCGCTAAGGCTATGGTTTTATAAGTTTTGTCATTGATTAAAAAAGGGGTGATTATAACAAATCCATTAGTACTAATATTTTAGTACCAATTATTGCTATTAATAGTAATATTATTATTATTATTACTATTATTTCGAAATTAACAGTAACAACTGGACGGGTATAAGGATAGGTATATTTTCCTTTCAGACAAATAATAAAATAAATTAATAACCATTTAAAATTAGCAGAAATCGTTAGATTTATTCAGTGAGAATAGTACCTTCCCTTCTGTAAGTGAGAGTTTCCATGGGTGTGTGTGCCCATGGAGATGTCTTGTAAGAGTTAGTCATATGTAAGGGTTTGATATAATAAGGCATCAGTGAAGTCCTATAAGACAGCACATGCTCTTTTTAAGTAAGAAATTTTATACACATTTACTCAAATTACAGTTCTGTGGCTTCTGAGCTGAGAAATCTGGGATAGATCACTGGATCTGCCTGAGCCTCAAGTTCCTACAAAATTAGAGAAAGGATACCCTACTCTGTATTGCAAGAACTCAATGAGAGAATTCCTAATTTCCTGGCACGAAGTACGTCTGTAATAAGTAATTGTTAACTTATCTCTTGAAAAGACAGCAGAGCATGTTGATTGAAAGCACTGATGCTGGGGCTGGACTCCTTGGCTCTGAAACCCACCTCTGTCCCTTAGGAGCTATGTGGCCTTAGGCAGATGACTTCATGTCAGTGTACCACAGTTTCCTTCTCTGTGAATACCAGCACCTGATAATGCGAGCCCTGGCCTCCTAGAGTTGTTAAAATGAAATGAATACACCCGTATAAAGTACCTACAGCCATTCCCAAGACTAAGCCAGTGCTCAGCGGTGTATATTCTTATCAATATTCCATAGGTAAAATAAGGTAAAGAGAACTAATATTTATCAAGTATATTACACATGAACTATGGTCTTAAACCCGCTATATACATCATCTCGTATAACCCTTACAGCAATCCTGAGGGGTAAAAATTTCTTTCACTATTTTTCAGACCAGTAAACAGAGTCAAAGAACTACAGTCTCTTCTCGTACACTCAAGCACCTCTCTGAATTGTTGAAGTCCTTCTCTCTCCCATTCTCCCTCTCTCCTCTCTTGTTGTTAGATTGGTTCTTCTCCTAAGGGATAGATACTATATGGGTTAATTGATTTATTTTACCATGTTTTCTCAGTCTGTTTCATGAGAAGTGCTAGATTTAATTGGAAAAATCTTTGGTTTTATGCCCTTATGTGATGTGTATTTACAAGGCCCAGACACCTGAAAGCCCACGAGAAAGCACAGAAAGGAAGGCTGATTTATTAATGGCAAACCAAATCTATCTAGAGCACTTCCACCTGCTCAAAATGCTAAATTAAATCATTTAAAGAATTTGTTCCTTTATTTTGGAGGCATTATGTGCCAGGTGCAATGTTTGTGCTGAAGATACAAGGCAAGCCAAAAGGATATGATCTCTTCTTCAATAAATTTACAGTCCATTTTTAGAGACAGATGTTTAAAAAACTAAACAAAATATAGACATACAAGTCGTGATATTTGCTATAAGAAGAAAAAACAGGTGCAATAGGAAAAATATCTCTGTGAACCCAGGGTAATACAATTTTGATAGGCAGTAGATAGGAAGGTTTCTCTGTGGAGGTGACATTTAAATTGAAACCTAAGGGGTAGGCAGCCCTGAGAAGGTGGGCAGGGGGTGTAAGTAAAAGAGGTGTCTCTGTTGCCTAGACAATTAAAATAACAGAGAAATACAATTCACTGGAGTTATCTTTCTGCTGAAGTTGAAGCAGGTGGAATTCACATGTGGTCTAAATTACTCTTCTAAATTTGTTAAATAGCCTGAGTAGAATATTATATAGTTTTGCACAGTAATTCTGGTGCCTATTAAGAGTAGATATAAATGCATGTGTCCCATCATTCAAACCATCATATCTTTAAAACAAATAAAAAATGCCTGTGGCAGGGTGAAAATTTCTAAACTTTTCCCTTTTGCTTCCAGGGTTTACTTCACTGTGTTTTAAAATTATTCTTTTGGGCATCTGGGTGGCTTAGTTGGTTAAGCATCCAACTCCTTATTTTGGCTCAGGTGAAGATCTCAGGGTTGTGAGATCGAGACCTGTGTCAGACTCCATGCTCAGTTGCAAAGTCTGCTTGAGATTCCCTCTTTCCCTCTTGCTCTGCTCCTCTCCCCCACTGCTTTCAAGCACATGTGTGCTCTCTCTCTAAAAATTAAAAAAAAAAAAAAAGAAAAAGAAAAAGAAAAAAAGAAAGATTATCTTAGAACAATGGCTGTTAAATCCCAGTGTGGTTAAACTTCTCCATAGTTGTTCTGACCTGTGAACAAAATGGTTTCTTTTAAGGATATCCAGGTAGGAGGTTGTGGTTTAATACAGCAAAAGGATACAGATTAAAATATGCCAAGCGACAAGATATATGGGGTAGAGTCCAGGAGGGTTCCAAATGTGAAGCTTCCCATTGTCCTTTCCCAGTGGAGTCATGGACAGCAGTAGTTTTTCGGGCATGGATATGTGACAATACATAGGGAAACTCACAAAATCAAACTTTCCCTCCAGAGTTTTTACTGGGGCTTGGTCAGCTTGGTCACATAGACATGACTGACTACCTTTATGCCCAAACGTTTTTCTCTAGCTCTTCTAAATGTCAAGCTGATACCACGGGCCCAAAACTCTCACAGTAAATCACACCTTTAAATTCTGTCATCTGGACAAAACCCCCAGGTAAACAGAGATTGTCTTCTCTGGAAGGACATTCCAAGGATTCTAAGAGATCACCTCCTAGGAGCCAAGGTCAAAGGCAAGACCTCTCTTTAGATAAGGCTAATGATTTATTATACAGTCCTGTTCCAATATTTCAGACACCTAAAACATTTATATACAGTGAAGTAATAACAAACTTTCTTAACATAATCTTGATAAAAGAGAGGGGAGCATAACGTGTTGATAGTCATTTCCCTCCAAGCTTCTATAGTTAGGCCATTCCTAACTGATAGAGTTGCCTGTTATGCTTCACTCCAAGTTGTTTTTGTTCTCCGATAGGAAAAATAATTATCTCATCAGAGTAGTGAGCTTGCACAAAGAGCAGAGGTGAGAAAAACTTTGAGGAACTGAAAGAAAGCCAGGATAGTGAGAGCACACGCTCAATTAACACATATTTTCTATGCTACATCTATTATATACTATATTATTACAGTAAAATAAGCTAGAGAAAAAAATGCTATTAAAATCATATGGAGGGCTCCTGGGTGGCTCAGTTGGTTAAGCAACTGCCTTCGGCTTAGGTCATGATCCTGTAGTCGGAGGATGGGTTCTGCATTGGGCTCCCTGCTCAGCGGGAAGTCTGCTTCTCCCTCTGACCCACACCCCTCTCGTGCTCCCTCTCTCTCAAATAAATAAATAATCTTAAAAAAAAAGAAAAGAAAGTCATATGGAAGAGAAAATACATTTACAGCCCATGACTGTAACAAATCTGCATGTAAGTGGATCCATGCTGTTCAAACCCATGTTGTTCAGAGGTCAACTGTAACAATCTGCTGTGTGCTTCTTTAAAAATAAATTGCTCTAGGCTAAGTGTGAGTATTTGGGTCATGTATAGTCCCTACCTCTTTTTCCCCAACCCTTTCACCACTTATTTCCTATATAGAACTGGCTTATTCGAGCTTGCCAGGTAAATGATTATTTATTTCTCTTTTCTTTCAAATACTCTTTGGTCACTCAGTAGTTAATATTTGGCCCATTTTAGTGATGAGCTCTGAGGTTTCTTTGGTTCTGCCCAGAAGTCATCTGGTTGCTTTTACAACTGGACCAAGTTTTTCCCTCCGGTCCCTCCTCCATTAGTAATTGTTAGTTGGTAGCTCCTGGGTGGGAAGCTTCTTTCTCATGCCGTCTGTATTCAGTTGTCCCGTGAGTGGCCTATTCCCATCCTGTTGTATGCCAAGCAATTCATTTCTTTTTTCCTTCCAGAATTCACTCTTGTAACATGCCAAACCAAGTCCCAAACAGATGTCTCACTTTTTCAGATGCTAGGCAAAGTATTTTTGGCTGATTGGTTTTTAGTGGCCCTCAGGGGCTAAATGATTTTTTTTCTCTTATTTATTTTTAAAGCTTCTGAACATAAATTCGTTTGGTGAGAAAATCCAGATTAGTAATCAGGAAACTAATGGTACTCCAAAATCAAACCAGCCATCAAAAACTTGGGTTTAAAAGCCACTAGTGAGATTCTGAGAAGTTACATCTTTCTGTGAATGAGCTGACTTGAGCACTCATTAAGAGCCTGTGTCTCCAGGGAGCTCGGTTGGTAACTTTGCAAAACTAGTCAGGGGAGTGTGATTGCCATCATCTAAGCATCTACAGGAGAGAGAATACAGGGGCAGACATACTTGCAGAATGCCCAGTCAACCAAATAAATATGAAAATGTTTTTGAATGAATAAATATATGCCTTTGTCTACCATGTGTAAAGATGTGGAAAGAATAACTCATTGGTGATTCTGTATTTTCCTAGAAATTGTAACTGTAGATAGACACTTAATTCCTTGGGATTGAAACAGTCCACCAGATATATACACCTCTGTGCGACCTTCCTATGGTTGCTTTCACAAATTACAACACTGCTTCGGGCTTCAAACAACAGTGCACACTACTTATTCTCTTAACGTTCTGGAAGTCAAAAGTGTAAAATCAGTTTTACTAGGCTGAGATCAAGGGGCCAGCACGTCCTAGCTTTCTCAAGAGGCATCAGGGAGAATCCATTGCCTTTCCTTTCTCAGTGTCTAAAGCGTCATCCTTTGCATTATGTGGCTTCTGGCCCCTTCCTCCCTTTCCAGAGTCAGCCGAACAACTTAGGTACTTCAATCCTTACATTGACTTCTGTTTTGGTAGTCAGATCTCCCTCGGGCTCCCTTGTATAAGGACATTTAGGGTCCACCTGCATAGTCCAAAATAACCTCTCCATTTCAAGATCCTTAATCACATCTGCAAAGTCCCTTTTGCCATGTAAGGTAAAATATTCACAGGTTCTAAGGATTGAGACTTGGATATCTTTGAGGGCTACTCTTCAGCCTGGCACAACCTATAAACAGCCCAGGGTCCTTGCCTTACCTGTGTCACAGGGTAGTGACACCTAAAATGAAGTGTGTGAAGGATTTTATAGACTTTAAATACATACAGCAATAAATACTCACTTGTTCATTCATTCAGTTATTCATTTTCATCCCATTTAGTGTTTTAACCTCTGAGGCTATGTGGAAATAAATAACAGAGATCATTTTAATTTAGCCATGATTTACAGTAAGATTATTAAGCAGCTTAATTATTTCCTGTGGTTAACTGCTCTTTACATTTATCGTGGGCATGCATTGAACCAGAAAGTATTTTTGCTTTCTTAAAGAACCTCACTGAATCTTGCCATCTCTAAGTTTGAATGTCCTTTTTGCCTTTTTCTTTAAATAAACTCAACCATTTGCAGAGAAGCCAGACTTCTGAATTTATCAACGAGCACAGAAACAGTGGTGCTTTCATCTGTTAGGATACTTTCTGTTATAAGCGACGCAAAACAAAATAGGGTTGTACTCACTCAGGTAATTGACACATCCAGGGTAGGACTGGTTGATCAAGTGAGGGTCAAAGCAGGAAACAGATGGAACACTCAGGTTGGGTAATTTGAGAAACAGGTATTAAAGGAAATATGCAGAAAGTTGTGGGTAGGATAGAAGGAAACCACAAGAGATAGTGCAGTAGCCCAGGGATTGCAAACAAAATTGTTAGTAAGCGTAAAGCCTGGGAAAGGGTAGGTATGGGGACCTGAACATAGATCCCTGTGGAGAGGATTATCTGACAAGAGCTGGGATTTCAGTGAAGGTACACAGCAAACCTGTTGCAACACCTCAGGATAATTAAATAGCCTTTATTTTCCTTCTTTTTCCCCGTCTCCTGCTCCTGTTTGCAATTGTTGAAACTGCTGTAGCTGGAGACCGGGTGGGAAAGTCCTTATGGCTGCAGTCCCCCATCCATGCACTGAGCAAGATGGAAAAGGCTGGATGTGGAGGGGTGAATGGCAGGTTTTGGCACATGAAGACACATAGCTGATTTTAGGATCTCAGGGTTAGCTTTTCTCTTTCCTGTTTATCTGCTCTGCTTCCTTCTTTTGCTGTCTGTCTAGTCTCAGACTCTCCCTGCATCCTGCAAGATAGTTACAGCCCGTCCTGTATATAAGATTATGAGAAATGAGAATACCTCTCTCTCTAATCAAGTAGTCTCGGCCAAATCTGCAATCATTTTATGAGATGACCCGCCTGTCTTCCAATCAGTCAGGTGGCTGAGGGACTGCAAGACTCAGTTAACTGGCCCTGTCAGACCCCCCTAGCCTCTGAGAAGGGGTGGAATTAGCTACATGGGGCTGCGTGACCTGAGATAGAAGGATAGAAGGATTCGCAAATGAGGATCTCACATTTACAAGTGAAATTTCAATGGAGGCAGACTGCCCAGTGTTTTATTTTTTCCCAGTGATTAGAAACTTTTATGTCTGAAACTGCTTATCAAAAGATTTATGTTTTAATCTCATTATGACCAAGATAAGGTACTATTTTTAGGTACATACTCGAGTCTCTCAATTGTTTTCTTTATTCACATGTGCCATAAAAGTGACTTTGCTGTAATAATTCCATTTTCTATTATTGCTTACACCTTTTAAAAGGAATATTTAATACTTAAAATGCACACACTTGTGTATACTTTAACATTTTCTATTAAGCGTTCACATGTTATCTTCATGACTATCTTATGATGTAGGTGGCTTATTTATACTTTCCAAATTCAGGAATGTTACCTAGAAAGAGATTAAGTGACTTACTAATAGTTTTTAGGAACTTGAGCAGGGATTTAAACTAAGGCTTTTCTGATATTAGACAGACAGACGTGTGGAAACAACTCAAGATCTGGTTATATACATTTGTGTATGTGTTTGTGTGTGTGTACGTGCATGTGTTTAATGCTATACCAAGGACTAGGGGCTTGAACATTTTATGATTTCGTAAGGACTAACATTCTTGCTTGCAAGATATCTTCCCTACCGACCCATGACTATGTATGAAATTTCCAAAGCATTCCGTAGGAATTTCTTTGTGGATGTTTGCAGATGCGTACTTTTGAGTTAAATGAAAAAGCGCTAACTAGGAAAGGTTCATTATATTTTCCAGCCACCACATTTTTATTAACCAGTTTATTGGATTACATGATTATTTCCTAACAAAATATAAAATCAGGAGGGAATGTGACATAGGCACAGACATTTTATGAAAGTATGCAAAGGGAAGTGAGAACAAAGACATTTCCTTGCTCCAAAGAGCAATCTATATTACTCTTATAATGCAAATCGGAACTTCTGAACTTAATAACCATAAAGGATAGATTATACCAGCCTTCTGTAAATATGCAACTATATTAGGAAATCAAATTCTTTGATACCAGGCTTTATCAAGTACTTTAAGAAAAGATATTTTGACCTTTAAAGGCAGTTTCCTGCAACTGAGCCTGTGTAGATCTGCTTTAAAATGCCCATGCTTTTGAGTAATTCCACTTCTGAGAATCTATTTCAAAAGAATCATTTTAAATGAGGAAATATATATATATACCTATATATATATATATGTTTATTTAGATATGTATGTTTATTTATATATGTGTATATTTATTTATATATAAAATATATATGTATATTTATTTATTTATTTACAGTGTGATTGTTAGTCATTATGCTTTCTATAATATGAGAAATTGGAAGTAAATTTTTAAAAACAGAACACTGCTTAAGTATTACATTGAAACAATTTGTTCATAGTATTTTTACTAATTTCATGTAAATCACGGGAATATGCTTCGATTTAAATTGAGGAAAGCATAATAATAATTACATTACTGTCTTATGATAACTGTATAAAATATATGCTTAGCAGAAGAAGTCAAAAGGCTATAACATACAGTGTTAGCAGTGGTTATGTTGGGTTGCTAGAGCTATGGATTTTTTTCCCTTCTTGTCCTCATTTTTAGAATTGTCTGTAATGTTCTTATAGCATGTTTATAAAGAAAACAGAAAATTATAATACGCTGGAAAAAATAACTTTCTTTATCCTTGTATATTCATATAATCTTTTGCAGAGTAATACTGAACGAAAGAATTCCCATGTTCCCTGCAGCTTTGTGTCCATTGTCTAGAAATGATTTCTGATTGTGGTTGGCTTGTATAAATGATACATAGGCCTGGCTATTTTAAGATTGGTTATAGACCTTTGTGTGCTACTCTCCCAAGATTTTATCATGAACCGATGTTACTCATTCATAATCATTCACAGTAGATTGCATGCCACGTTGTATATTACACTTCTTGAGAAAAAGTGGAAAGGGGTTTGGTAATGAGGGTCCCTGGGATTGCATGTAGGCTGACCAGCTACTGAGGCGGAAAATGTAGTAAATGATAAGAAATGTGTCCCATGATTGTTATCATCATCCTCATACAGATTCATGGCTGAACTCTCAAGCGGGACTGTAGGATAGGTTAAATGGGAGTAAACTCATTAGGCACGTCAGCTTCACTTCATTAGTAATGGGAGGTAGTTCAGCCAGTGCACATTCATGTCTGGCCGTTTTCTGTGGCTCATATATTTTGATAAATATCCTTTAAATGCCTGAGGGGAATGTAAAGTAAGCAATGTAGGAATGTCTGTCTTGAAGTATTAGTTAAGTAGTTCTTAACTATTTTTCAGAGATTGAGGCTGGAGCTTCTATAGTTGAACCTATTCGAATGCATTGTGTCTGTAGGGTTACTTTACATAGATCTTTGGGCGTATTTTCTTCTTCTTCTTTTTTTTTTTTTTTTTTGGGCGTATTTTCTTCTTAGCTGTGTCTCTTAGCGGATTCCCATGAATTCATATAGCCAGCTCATTGGATTTTGCTCTACGATTAAAATTTAAAAAAAAAATGTTGTAGTCTTGTTGTTACTGTTGCTTTTGTGCTAGTTTTGATTTTGCTTTTGTTTTTCCTGAATGATAGCAAAATATACATGGAGGTGGGGGAATGGAGAAAGTATGCAGGCACAATGACACAAAGAGAGTTAGAGTGCTATTTGGTGTGAGTTGAAGTACAGTTTTCCTGGTATACTGACTCCAATGTCTCTACTTTATATATATTTTAGTCTAACCTTCAAATACCTGAAAAATGGATGTAGTTTTATTCATAAGTGAATATATGCATGTATATATGTATATATTCATACATGCATATATCATATATAACTTTTCCCATATGATTTGTTGTTTATCGTATTAATTTCTCATAGTGTCTTTACATCATTTAAATCCTCACAAAGACTGCCAGTTTATTATTTGCTTTCTATATATTTTCTTTTAATGATTGGTGAGTTTTTAAAGACTCCAAGTATTTGAGTGACTGCCAGCAACCATAAGGATAACTCTTACATGAATTGTAGGAATACTTGCTGTGCTATTCTTGGGAAGTGCTAATTCAGCATCTGTTTCCTTACTCCAGGTAGTAAGAAACTCACTGCATTAGTCCATTGCAGGATGTTCTACTGAAGGGGTAATATCATATCTTATATACATGGGTTATAGTTTTATACCATAAAGCATTATTAAACAGTAACTTTTGTTTTAATTGGCAGCCTTTCAAATACCGTGATAGGTATTATGTCTATCCAAATACTATTTCTTGAGTTAAGAGTTCGCTCTCATTTCTCCCTCCCAAACATGTGACTCAGGTTTCTTGTCCCTTAGGACTGCTTTATGAATGGATTCACTGTGGTTAGTCAGTATATTCTTTTAAATATTGCACGTAAACGTGAATACGGTTTTCCAGAAGTAGTCTTGCAAGCACCTAGTACAAAGGAAAATTATTTGATTATTTGCTGTGAATATAATATCTCTCTACTAATTTTGTACATTCTTTGTAGCTAGATCATGCCATTAACTCATAGAGATTGCGATCAGACTTTTTTTTTTTTTTAAACAGAGCTTCCTGGTAGGGCAAGTACACTGGTCTGAAATTGCATTCAACCTTAATAGATGAGGTTTGAAAATAACAGTGACTAAAACACAACAAAAATTTATTTTTTTCCAAGTCATTGAAGACTGGCGTTAGGCAGCCTAGGTTAGTATGTCATGGAGACTCTATGATGTCTACCTTTGTGTTCTATCACCTCTAACATAGGTCTTCCATTCTGTTGTCACAGAATAGCTTTTTGACTCCCAATTTTATGATCATCTGGTCTGTAACTTATCTAAATTATCTATTCTGGCTCCCTTTTTATAGTCATTTTATTTTATTTTATAAAATGTATAGAGTCTATGCATTTAAACTGTTGTACACACAAATATATTAGACCATAAAAATTGGTTTTAAAGATTAAAAATATTGGATTATAGTTAATGATTTTCTGCCTTTTTATCCGTTGATGTTTTAAACAGCTATTTTCTTGTTGCAAACTATATCACAGGAAAGTAAAATAGGCATGTGTACTTGGCAGGTGTAACTGAAGAGCTATTTCTGGGTTTTGCTAATATTAGATTTTATTTATTGGTTCATCAACTTTAAAGTTCAGTAGAAAACTGGAGGTAGGCTGCTATTCTTATCTACCTAAATTGCTCACCTACATACTTTTCTTAAGACTCAGCCAGACTGAGGCCAATAGCATGATAACCACCTCTGAGGTCTTAGAGGAGAAAAATAATTTCCCATGATTATGAGAGGAGGTAGCATCATATTTTGCATGAGCCTTTTCCCCTAATGCCATATGCCATATATTCCAGGGAAAGGTATAATTAAAATAGAAAAAGAAAGTAAATTTTACCTTCTTTGTGTAAGGCATATGAACTGCATGGCAACTCCACGAGGGAGGGTCTGTTAGTTCTGATTTAGCTCAGTTTACGTAATTTAACTGCATTTACATACATATGAGAGAATATTCACAATAAAATTTGCATCTATGTGAAGCATATGGATGGAAAGATGAAATGACTGTATGTATAGATAATCAGTTTATTACATTTTGGAGCCTCTCATGGTTAGTTGGTAAAGGCATTGAAGTATGTCCTTCTGTTAGAATTGTTTAGTTAGAGGGTAGCTCAGAATAAGACCTCCCAAATGATATTTTATGAGACTTTTGTATCCCTCAGGATAATAATACATACTCCATGAAGTTTAAAAATACTGCACAAATTCAAGGAAATACCACTTATTATATCTTTTCTTAATGCTAGGGCATATGTCTAGTAGAATGACCCTTTGAGTGGAAAACATAGATCTAGATGAAATATTCCTGATTATATTGCCCTCATGTTGCCAAGTTGAGAAATATGAGACCTAAAGTATGAACATCACCAACCTAGCTCTATAAAGTACATTCTGAATAATGCATACATTAGAAAGTATCATTTTCTCTTTTTGTGATATTTAACGATTTGCTCCCAATTTTTATTTTCAACAATATGACATTTTATATTGCATCACAAGTATAGGATAAACATTATTTGAAATGCTTATTCCTAGAGAGTCCCTTCTAGGAATGAAATTTTCCTTATGAGCTAATGAAATGTGATGGACTATTTGTTCATTGGATGCTGAATATCTTGTGTATCTACACACTATTTCATGAAGGATATGGTTTGGATCTACTTTTGAGCTCAGGATCAATAAAGCAGGCAAGTTGCAAAATTATATGCATCCTATTTCTTTCATAGTGAATATGTAATAAACATTATAAAACAATAAGTAACTTCAGATTATCATGAAACATAGATAAGTTTAATGTTGGAAATATAGCCTGGAAGAGCCTGACACATCTACAACTTATATTAAACCCATTACAGGGGGTGCCAAAAATACTTTTGAATTTGGATTGAAGTTGTCTTTACACCATCTATCCACTGGAGATTTAAAATGCACATCAGCACATTGGAGGTTCTGAATTTTACAATAAAGATGCCTATGTAATATTGTGATATTGTATAACAGAATACTCTAAACTTATTTGACCCAAAGCATTCTATCCTAGAAAATATAATTAACATCTTGTGGGGACAGTGTTCCTTTCACTGAATGAAATTGGAGTAACATTGACATAGAATATATAAATTACTCCATTGATGCTATCGTATGCTTGCCCACCTAAAAATAATCTTTTGGATTCAAATCTATCTGAAAAAAAAAATGAAATTATTCATTGTATGCAAAAAGAAATTAGCTCATTAGATGACAGAGGAAACAGTGCCCCCTAACAAACTGAAAATAGCTGGCCAGGCAGGAGTGAGGAGGAAAGAGTTTGATAAAGGACGGGTAGAAATTCACTATACCTTCTTTAGACTACTACTCAGGCTGTGTTCTATACCTTAGCAAGGCACTCAGAGCTTTGCTTTAGTTTTCTCGTCAGTATCCTTAAGTACAAACTGTATGTGAGAAATCTCTCTCAGGAGAAGAAAAAGAGGTCATTATACTTTGGAAAATATGGGAGATAAAATCTTCAGTGATTTAAATCTGCAAATATATATTGCTTTAAAATACTGTGGTATACCCATTTTCTTAGGTTCATGACTTAGGGTTCTCAGTACAAACTGAGCAGGCACACATGCACGCAGAGAGAAGCTTTATTCTGCTGGAAAGAATTTTACGTTCTCACCTTGAGATGGCCTTCCGGCTTCAGTGCTACCTAAAACCACGATCTCTTTGTCTAAATAGAGTAATGACCAATTACTTCCTTTTTTTGGTCCAAGGTGATCTTAAAGAAGGCAACCAAGGATTCCAGTATGCAGTAAACAAATTTAATATTAATTTTTTGCCCTTTCCTCTGACAGTTCATAAAATTTATAAAAACATTTCTTGCTGCCCCTTTCTCCCTAAAATATCTTTTACTAAACTACTTCAAACAACCCTATTTCTCTGTGGAGCCCCATGTTCTTCCTTCAATTTGAATGTAAACACAGAAACACTTCTGTAGTGTTGATGAGTGTGTGTCTTGTCCATGAGAGAACATATACTGAATCAAGCAGAGTTGCCACACAAACTGTAAATGGTTTGGCTTGACTTGCGTGATAAATGAATTTCTGGCCTAATGAGATGCCTTGTAAGGGAGTTTTCTTGGTATGTGTTAATGTCCGCTTGAGTTTCAAGATGTTAGCTTTTTTCCTAACTTGTTTACAGAAAAAAAGAGGGTGGGGTAGGATATGCACCTGGCAGGTGTCATAAACTTAATTGTAATCATCAAGCTTTTTAAAATTAAAATTGCAAGAAATGAAATGTAATGTGAAATATGTCCTAGCCTTTCAAGCGGGTAAGGTTCAGGTTCATAGTTGTGTTACATGTCCTATTCCACCCACATCAGTTTGATTAGAAGCTTCATTTTGTATTCACTCAAAAAGTTGCCACAATGGTAAATACGTGTCAGGATGTCTTAACAAAATATTGAATTTTTTAAGCTTAACAAAACCAAAAAATCATTTACAAGCTAAAGATCGGTGATGATTATCTGCTCTGCCAGTTGACTAG
Organism: Ursus americanus; assembly: GCF_024610735.1. Classification (NCBI taxonomy): domain Eukaryota; kingdom Metazoa; phylum Chordata; class Mammalia; order Carnivora; family Ursidae; genus Ursus; species Ursus americanus. The sequence goes on from NC_142144.1 coordinate 40,089,572, forward strand.
ATCATCATCCCATTCTGTTTTAATTAAGTGTTTTAGGTTTTGGATATTTTCATCTGTATGTTCATATCCACTAAATGATAAAGGCCTTGTGTGTCCTGTTAACTCTTATATCCCCAGGATCTTATATTTTATTCTGGTCATCTTTGCACAGTGCACATAATTAATGCTCAGTAAATAATTGTTGAAAAAACTTATTTGTTTGCATATCCATCTATGTATCTATCATTTATCTCTCTGTTGCATGCACTCTCCCATCTCTTATCATTATAAATGTGCAATTATAAATGCTAGAATGCACAAGGAATATTTCAAACTACTCTGCTATTCTCCAGTACAATGAAAGTTGCCTCATTTGGAGAACTAAATCAAAATGGGTAATGAACGTTGGTCTTTCAAAAAACCTACTGAAATCCTTACTTTTGCCTTACTCTCCCTTTACAGACCAGATAATTTATGATTTGGCTAGAATAAAAAATTATTTCCTTGTACATGTCCTTATATAAATAGATATCTGGATAAAGAAAAAATTTTAATGACTATTATGGCATATATGTTATTAAAATAATACTGTTATTATGATAATAGATTTCCATCAGGTTAGGAAAATACGTTTGAAATCATCTGTCCTAAAATATAGGTTATATTATGAACACATAATTCACTTTGAAGATCCCTGAGAGACAACTCAAAGAAAAAGATACTTATTATTTAGATCAGCTGAAATTGAGTGTGGATTTTTATCAGATATAGAAGGTATGGTGTTTTGGTCAGAACAGACTAGGTTATTTTGCAAAACAAGCATTGTCAAAATTAAAAAGACTGAAACAACAGAAGTCCATCCCCGGTCCATTTATATGTTCACTGTGGATTGCCTGGGGGTCCTCTACTCAGTGTAGCTACTCCGCAACTCAGGCTGACAGAGTGGCCAGTACAGAGAATGTTGCTGGTCACTGTACCAGAGGGAAAGAAGAGATCTGAAAGGCCTAGCACCAACAATTAAGTGGCAAGCATCACTTCTCACAATTTCACTAGATTCTATCTAACTCCAAGAAAGTCAGAAGGTGGACCCAGAAGGCAGGGAGAGAGAAATCGTTTTATGATTATTACAATATATTGTGATTATCTGACATAAAATGAATATTATGTGCTCTACACATTATATATATTTATAGACTAGCTAAAACAAGTATAAGGAGAAGTCCCAGTGATTACCAATGAGGACCATGGCATGTGAAGTAAGATCCCATGCAATATGGGCAATTCTAATGACCTCCAGAATGAGCAGCTAAAGGAAATCAATTATTTAATAAAGACTAATGATTCTCTGTAATAATACAGAGGTATTGGGGCACCGGAGTAACTCAGTTGGTTACACATCTGACTCTTGATTTTGGCTCGGGTCCTGATCTCATGGGCTGTGGGATCCAGCCCCACATGGACCCTGCACTGAGTGGGAGTCTTCTTGGATGTTCTCTCCCTCTCTCCCTCTGCCCCTTCCCCCACTCATGCATTCTCTTTCTGTCTCTAAAATAAATACATATTTAAAATAATAATAATAATAATAATAATAATAATAATAATAATAATAATACAGAGGCATTGCCTACCTGAATAAGAAAAGGAAGACAGAACAGCTTAACAGCACGGAGAACTAGAATATATAAATGCCTAGAGGTGTGAAGGCCAGTTATTTTACATTTTACATGAAATAAAGGGGTTTTTCACTGGAAACAAACCCATTGAGGGCAAAAAATACTTATGAAAATGCTCAAGTTTTTCACAGAACTGAGTGGTACTTAAACGCCAGTCATTTGACTAGGTGGTCTTTCACTGTCACTTCCAACTTTTTCATTTTCTTCTTTGGAGACTACTAGCCATATGGAAAAATCAATGCAATTGTAGTGATCCAGTATTAAAAGAGCACAAGTAAGGTCACCTAATCTCATTTGTTGCTCAGGTTAGCATGCCATGTCACCAGCTGATATCAGGTTGCCTAATACAGGGAAGGTCCCAGAAAAGGAGTTGTTATAACTTTTCTTCATATATCAACACACATTTAATTAGTGTATCTTCATACATTTAATTAGTATATTCTCAATATAGAGAAATCTTCAGAAAAGGATGTGTTACTGATGACTTTTAAGGCTGTAGCTAAGATTAAATTGTACATATCTGGTATATATAACTTTGGAAGTCATTAACATGAGGGAATCACTTGGTTACTATAGGGAAAGGCTGTTGTACCATATGGATAGATGATGCATCTCTCCTGTATGGTATGAATTATGTTTGTCTAGTGAGTGTGTGTTTTTATATTCTACCTTTCAGTATTATGAATGGCTCTAACTTTTTGATGAATTTGAGGAGAACAATATCCTATGGATATGAATATTCTTTAGGAGTTCGGAACACCATCTGAAATCACTTGTTATATACTTGCTCTATATTAAATTGGATAAGGTTGAGGCACTTTTATATGATTGCTGTTTGATGTAAGAAATGATGAATAATGGATCAAGGCAACTTTCATAGTTACATTTCTGTGATATTTTCAGATCAGGGCAACCATACTTGTATTTATAATCCTTTCCTTTTTAGATGTTAGTATGAAAAATGGATATTGATCAAAGATATGAATATGATGCAGATTATAGAAAAAGTTTTCAGGTGAACCTGTAGTGAAAATGTGTAAACATAAATCAATGACTGTTGAATGTGTTTCTTTAAAGAAAAAAAAGAAAGACAATTTGCTCACTGAACTGGACTGAATAAGGTTAAGGCACTTTGGTTTCATTTATGGTATTCATTTATGGAAAAAAAAATCTCTAAAATGAAATTACATAACAGATTTATACACATATATGAAAAATATACCGAATCTTAAAATTCATATAAGTAATTCAATATAATGTGAAATGTGTGATCATTTAAATTGTTAACCTTATATGCTTTGCCTCTTTGTATTCTTACTTCTTAACTGTTTACTTCCCTTATTTTCATCATCTACACAGACTGTGTTTTCCTTCCCCCCTGTTAAATCTCTGCTACTAAATTTTTAGTTCCCTTTGACTAAGTGGTTGGGAGCAGAGAAAATGCAGATAATTTATTCCATGTGATTAGATGTTACAGACACCAGTTCTTTCTTCGCTTTATATTTTACTCCTGTTTCCCCCCCATTTCTGTCATTTGCTTTCTACATTTACTTTCCCATATAAGACTGGTATCTTTAGGTGTATAGAAGTATGCCTTTTCCAAAATATAGTGTTTCTTGTTATTGATTTCCTTCAGCTTATCTAAAGGAATGTAACTACATGTCACATGAGCTGTATGTATTTATTCATGGACATATTAAAATATACTCATTTTATTGGTAAATTAAGAAAATATTCACTGAGCATTTATACATGAGAACTATTGATACTGTGTTAAGTGTGGCGGATAACATAATCAAAATCCAATCTGTGCCCCAACAGATCACCATTTAATGAAAGAGATAAGTATATATATTATTCACTTTGTTTGACAAATGTTATAGTTTACAATGTTTATAATACTGTATAAACATTGGTTGAAGACATTCAAAATAAAGGTACATAATAGTATTGTAGTGCAATGGAGAGAAGGAGTATTATTTTTCCTCTTTAATTAAGAGGAAATTAATTATTTAGCATTACAGAGGAGATAGTTCAATTAATGGCATGGCTTTGTTTATATTAATATTTAGCTTTCCTCAAGAATATTTGTGCCATAGAGAACTAACTTGCTTCTTCTGGTTTTATGTTATTCTTCCTTTTAATTGTTTCCATATTATTTCATTGACTTTCTGTTGATTACTGCCTTCACTGAATAATTTGGCACACAATATGCTCTCTGAGTTTTTAAAACAAAGTAAAGCAGGGGCGCCTGGGTGGCTCAGTCGTAAAGCGTCTGCCTTCGGCTCAGGGCGTGATCCCTGCGTTCTGGGATCGAGCCCCACGTCAGGCTCCTCTGCTGTGAGCCTGCTTCTTCCTCTCCCACTCCCCCGCTTGTGTTCCCTCTCTCACTAGCTGTCTCTATCTCTGTCAAATAAATAAATAAAATCTTAAAAAATAAATAAATAAATAAAACAAAGTAAAGCAACTACACGTGTCTCACTCTTGAATAGTATATGTTTCATCTTCATGACTCAGTTTCAAAATCAGTTGAAGTTAACTCTTTAGTGATTCCTTGCCATTGACTGTGATCTCCTCAGGTGATGCAGTTACTCATAATAGGATGAAAAAGTTGACAGGAAATGAGAGTAAATTAACTTTATGACACGGAATTCAGCAGATGCCAGTACATTGACGAGCCTTGATACTGAAGGCTGAGACATTGACATACATTTATAGTGATCCTTAATTTTGCTCTGAAATCAAGAGTCAGTGGAGCATGATAGTTTAAATACTCCATTTATCCTTTGCAAATGTAGGCAATAGGCAATCACACACTTAATACTCAGTAATCACTGTATCTTATGTTTTTTAAGAATCGTTTTACCAATGTACGAAGAAGAAATCAGGGAAAACTGATTATCTGAATTACAGAATTGCTTTATATTTGTTTCATCATTGTAATGATAGAATAGTAACTGTGGAGACAACTGTGTTGATTTATTTAAGCTAGAATAAGCATTACTATATAAAATGCTAGACAAACCCTGGGTGTGCTATATGATATAAATGATATGTGCAAGCAGCATTTGTCTTCATTACAATAAGTGACATATGTGCATATCTTGCTGTGAAAAGATTACTATATTCAACACATCTATCAGTCAGAATAGAGTAGCAAAATCAGGTATATTGTTTTTGCAAAGACAAAATCATACAGACACATGATTTGAAAAGCACAGTTACTTGGGAAGATGCATGTAAGTCTAGAAGTTGTTTATTTGTTTATTTGTTAATCTTCCCCCAATTGCTTTTCAAAGGACTTAGATTATCACCTAAAATATTTTAAGTTTCCTTACCACCTGCCCCCCCCAGAACACTTTTTTATGCTACTTACTTTCTATTCTACTCTACGCTAGTTTCTACTATCTGAATGCTTTTGCTACTCTACTATCTGAATGCTCTGCTCAGCCACACCTATTTTCAAAGGTACACATCAAGTCTTCCTTCAATTTTCCCTTGCCCATATCATTTAATGTTGATCTCTCTCTTTCCTCAGGTTCTGTGGCTTTGTCTTCAAATCATGGGGACATTTAATCATGCATATTATCTTTATAAATCTGATTACCATGGTCTACAGATAACAGAAAATTAAGAGCTCCAAAGGACCAGCAATTCCACCAGAAATGAAAATCATGACAAAAGATGTCTGCTGGTATTGATTGCAATAAAAGAGTTAGTCATCAAGCTTTCATAGCTTTAGTACATACCCTGTCAGTGCCTGTAGAATTTGATTTAGATGAGAGTTCGTCTGTTTTGTATTCATTCCCAAAGGTAGGTTAGGTAAAAAATAAACAAACACGATAGATCTTTTTCTGCTAATGGGGCCCACGCACCTTGCATGAGTCAGAAATCAAAGAACTTTTCTTTCAGAGAGTGCCTTAATATTGTTTTGTCTTTTATGTATATCTTATTTCCCAGTGAGAAAACTTCTTTAGGATTGAGAATCTGTTTTATACCTCTTTTGAATCTCTTCACATTTATCATGCTCACTTTTTTTAGCAGAATAAAATTAATGTAATCACCATAACTACAAGTTACAGGATTTCATAAATATTGTTCTAAGTTCCTTAGGAAATACCATATAATGCTGGTGACTTTTGTACATGGATTGTACTGATGATATATTCTCTGCATTTGCCCTTATTTAATCATCTAGAAGGCAATAAGCATTTGTTGCAAACTTACTTTGTGCCTAAGCCTATTTCACTTAATATTCATTGCCAGTTTAACTCCCACTGAGAAGAGTTTGAAAGTGAGCATTTCTACTATATCTACATTAATAAAAGATTCAGTGAGGGAATTTGAAGTCTAAATTTGAATATTAATTTTTTAATATTGTGGTGTTTAAGGACGTTAAAATTTTTTTTAATTATTTGGAAAACAAATCTCATTCCTATAAATATTTATATGTAAATTTTTATACTTAAAAATAAGTATAATTATAAATTTGTAAATATGTAAATGTTTATCATATTTATATAAATTTATAAATGTAAATGTTTTCTGAAAAATATTTAAAGAAGAAAGGAGTCCATTAAGTATGATCTAGTCACTATTTCCATTTTAATCCAGTAGATAGAGAAAATAATCTGGCTGAAGGGTAATCTTAATATTAAACATGAACCTCCACTGTGGGTAGATAGTGCTATGATATTTTACAGGTTTTCTTATTCTTTAACATTTTCATGAATGTCAAATTTAAATTCTGAATGTCAGTGCATTAGTCAGTAAAATACCCCATGATATTCTTCATTTTTTTGTTTTTTTGTGGGCTTGTTCATCTTATTGAATATCTTATCTGGAAACCACATTATGTTCCCAGTTATTTTGGATGACAACTGCTACTGGAAGTTTTACAGACTATCTTTTTCATATGTAGTGATTTGGTCTATTGTCTCATCAATCAAGTTTGATGAATTATTTAAGAATTATTTAAAGCAGTTTCTTAATCATTACAGGATAATGCTGTTCCCGTGAAAGGTAATTTTAAAAGTCAGACACCTTTAGGGCAGTGCAAAGATACATAAACTCTTAGAAATGTAGATTTCAAAGGCTTCTTAGAGGTCCGTGGCTTTACCCTCCCACCTACGGAAACAATCATTTTTTTTACTATCACTGACAGAGTCATTTTTTCTCTTCTAAATATTCCTAATGATAAGGAGCTAATTTCTTAGAAACACGATACTTTCTAACATTGGACCTTATTACTAGAAAAGTTTATTTTTTAGTGAAAAAAATCTAAATCTAATTCCAAAAAGTTTTCATCCTTCTGGGAAACATTAAAAAAAATGTTTTACATAAGAATCATAAGAGAAAGTATAGAAAAATAAAATTATAGAAAAATATTGGGGAATACTAATAAAAATAGTTAACATTTTTTAAAAAGGTTTGTTTATTTATTTGATATGGGGGAGGGACAGAAGAAGAAGGAGAGAGAATCCAAACTGACTCTATGCTGGGCATGGAGCCTGATGTGGGGCTTGATCTCAGGAGCCCTGAGATCGTGACCTGAGCCAAAACCAAGAGTGGGGTGCTCAACCAACTGTACCACCCAGGTGCCCCATAAAAACAGTTAGCATTTTGAATGTTTATTATTTGCCAGAATTACTCTAAAAGCTTTATACATATTATCTAAATTAACTTTCATAATCCCCATAATGTTGAGACAATTATATTTCCATTTTATAGAAGAGGAAATTAGACCTAGGAAGATAATTATAGCCAGTAGAAAGTGCGAGAGATATGGGGCACCTGGGTAGTCAGTTAAGTGTTGGACTTTTTATTTCAGCTCAGGTCATTATCTCAGGGTCTTGAGATCGAGCCAGCCCCGGGTGGGGCTCTGTGCTCAGCGTGGAGTCTGCTTGGGATTGTCTCCCTCTCCCTCAACCCCTCCTGTTCATGCTCGCTCTGGCGCTCTCTCTCAAATAAATAAATTAATTAATTTAAAAAAAAAAAGGAAAAGGAAAGAAAGAAAGCGCTAGAGCCAGAATTCAAAGCTAGGTAGAACACACACTCATAATCAGCTAAGTGGGTTGAAAAAAAAAATACAGCCCAGTTGGGAAAGAACAAGAGATGAGAATTAAGAGGCAGCTTTGGGTTCCCTCAATCTAGAAATGGGGCACATTGCTTTCTCTCATCTTTGATTGGCCAGAACACATCACATATCACATGGCTCCAGCAAGGGGGTTAGAAAGTATAGATTTTGTGAGTTTGGGGAAGGAACTATCAAATGCAAGATTTAGTGAGTACCTAGCATAGTCTCTGTCCTGTAATCTGTGGAGCATTTCTCAAATACCCCAAACCACCTTTATGTCTGTTTTTTCCCATCTCCTTTAGCCTCCATATTATAATCTAGACTCTGTCTAGTTATTAATGGTGATGAGTTTCATCACACCATTCAGTGTGGATAAGTATATGCGAGGGTTTAACACTAGCTGTGGATCAAGTTATATAGTAACACATTAATCTTTGAGATAAAAAGGTGGAACTAACCAAAACTCTTCTCTCCCTGTGTCTTCCTCTTTCTCGTGGAAATATTTTATTTTGGGATGCCCTTACCACTCACTAATATCATCAAAGATTAATTGGTTTGTATGCTGCCAATTAATTCAAAGGACATGTCAGGGACATTTACAAAAATTATTTGAAGTTTTCAGGCACTTCTCATTTATGAAACCATCCTTGCTTTCTGAAATCCTTTTCTATGCTGCCTTAGGTATGACACAGGAATGAGAAGAGGATTTATTTCTGCAGATTATATTTACTCGCATGTGTAAAGAGTAAGAGATAAGGCAAAATAATGGTATTGCTTAAATTTCTAAGTTTTTAAAGAATAATTGTAATTATAGTAAGGTATAGGTATCATCATTTTAAATATGAGCAAATTGAGTCTCAGAAAAATTCAGCTGGATTCTGAATGATCTAAGTTTTTATGCCTATAAAGCCAGTGTGGTTTTCACTAAACCACATACTTTCCAGCTAAAGGATCTGTAGGTCATTTTTTTTTTTTTTACCTCGTTCTTATTTTTCATAGCACTTGAGTACAAAGAGCAAAATTTTCAGTGTTATATAGAAATCACAATGCAGGTTTACAAGCAACTTGTTACATAATTGTATGCCAACATTCTCATTATGATATTTCTTGCTCATATTCTAGTTGACATCTTGTGCATAAATAGTCACATCTGTCTTGGCTCTGAAATAGTGATACATATGATAAAATTCATAACAGATCTTGGAAAATATTTCATTTAATACAGTGACAGCAAAACATGAACTAAAATAAAGCCACACATAGCATATGGATACAAATTACCACGTAACTCAAATTTAATTTCATCTTCAGAAATGAATGTGAGAAAAATATTTTAAATTGTACTGATTTTATAATTGGCTAGCATGAATATCAACAAAGTTACTTGTAATGCTTGCTGTCTTTGGCTTTCAGATAACACTCCTTTGCATTTCCTCTACTTCTCTGCCCAGTGCCCTCTGTTAAAAATTCTCGTAAATGTTGTTTCGTAAACGTTAGTGCCCCTTAAAATTTATTCTTGGTCTGTCTTCATGTTGGCATTCTGAACACTTAATGTCATTAACTGCTGTGCATTTCATTAGCATTTAGGCTGATAAGTTTCAAATCTTTATTTCTAGTTCAGATCATTTCTCAAATGAGGATACATATTCTTGGGCACCTCTATAATATATTTAGATGAACAAGAATCATCTCAAATTCTTCATGTCCAAAAACTGAAGTTATTCTCAAACCTGTTCAACATTATTTGTCCCATATCTAGCATCAAAAATCACTGCCTTATTAAAGTAAGAGATCTGGATGTCACCCTTGGTTCTACCTCTTATGACATCCACGTAATGTTCATGTTCTGTCAGTTCTGACTACCTAGTAATATCTGTCAAATGTCTGCACTTCTCTCTCAAATCCTATTGCCAATTTGAACCGTTAGAATTTCTCTTAAGTGATTGCAGTTGTCTCCTGACTGGTACTTGGCCTACCAAACTATAAATAATTATATGTAGTAATGATAAGGAAAGATTGATACAGATGTAAGGTTTTATAAAAGTAGATCAGTTCAGCAAAACAGAAGACCAAGGAAGAGGTTCATATATATATATATATATATATATATATATATATATATATATATATATATAACATACAGAATATATATATATATAGACATACAGAATATATATATATATATATAGACATACAGAAATTATAAGCTCTGTCATAGCAATAAGAAAATTATGTACTTCTTAATAAAATGTTGTAAAAGGCTGACACAACTGGTTCTTCATTGGCAAAAAAAAAAAATCCTATTACCTCTCATTATGTAATAAGTTAAATATCTAAATGTAAAAAATAAACTAAAAAATAGAAGAAAATATGGGTCTATTTAATAATATTTGGGTGGGAAAGTTCCTACTAAAGCAAGAAATGAAACTTGGAGTCACAAAAGAAATGATTGATAGATCTAACCACATAAGCATTAAAAATGTCTATAGTGAAAGATAACACAAATAAAGGTAAAATTAAGCATAAAGCTAGAAACAGGTATTTGTAACAATGAAGATAGATTGTTATTATCCATGATAAAGTTATAAATAGCTCCTAAAAAATCAATATAAAGGCAATCAAATAGAATAACAGAATTGTCAGAAGGTACAAAGAAAAAACCCTCAAGTAACTAAAAGAAATATGAAACAGGCTGATGTATGTCCAATTTTATTTTTTTGTCAGAAAAAAATAACTAAAAACAATTAAATACTATTTTCTCCCACCAGTTTTTTTTTTTATTTTTAAAATCTTTATTGAGATATAATTCACATACCATAAAGTTCACCTACTCCAAGTGTGGAATTCAGTGGTTCTAGTATAATCGCAGTGGTACAACCATCAACATGACCTAATTTTAGAACAATTTCATCTGCCCCAAAAGAAACCCCATACCCATTAGTAGTAATTTCTTGTCTTACCCCTCATAGCCCAAAGCCTAGGCAACCAACAATCTGCCTTCTGTCTCTATATTGACTTGTTCTAGACATTTCATATGAATTGAATCATATGGTATGTGTTCTTTTGTGACTGCCATTTTCATTTGAATATAATGTTTTCAAGCCTTATTCAGGTTATACTGTGTGTTGGTACTTCCTTTCTTTTTACTACAGTAATATTTCATTATGTAATTATACCACATTTTAATCATGTGTTTACCAGTTTGTGGAAGTCCGGGTTATTTCCATTTTTTGGCATTATGAATAATGCTGCTATGAACATGTGTATACATGTTTTGTGCAGATGTATATTTTCATTTTTCTTGGGTATATATCCAAGAGTGGCATTCCTTGAAGATACTAATTTTTTATAAATATTTCATTTTGAATTTATACATCAAAACATAATTTTGCAGTCAGCATAAGAATCACATAGATGTTGCATCTATTATTTTTATTGTTCTACCTTTATTCTTCTATTATTTTCTGTGTTTATGCTAATTATATATTTAATTTGAAAAAATATAAAAAAGCAAAAACACCTATAATCAGGACACATTAAAAATAACAGAGGACAAAATGGGTAACCCACCCACTTCTCCAATTTCATACCCAGAGACAAGTATTTTTAAACTGCAGTGCATTATTTTAAGAAAAACAAGATTATGCTATGCATATAACTTGAATTTCTCACTTACCATTGACATATTTTCGTGTCATCTAACATTGATTTACTGCATTTTAATAGCTTGAACAGTAATTTTATTTTGTGAACTTGACTAATCTCAGGATATTTTCTGAAAAGTTAGGCATTTGAGCCATCAGATGCCTGTAATTGGAATTTTAATCAATATTGACCAATTTCATTCCTAAGAAAAGTTCTTTTACTTCACATACCCATGTACCATGAAAGAGCAGATATGCCTATGACTTCACATTGGTTGATGTTATCAAGCTTACATTTACCAGGCTAAAACACAAAATACACGTTTTACATGCATTTAAATATGAATACACTTGAACACCTTTTACATTTTGTTTACTGCCCATTAATATTTCTTTTGGGAATATCCAGTTTATATCATTTGTTTATTTTCTCATTGAGTTGTTTGTATTATTTTTATGGGTGTGTCTCTGCATGTACATATTCCATATTTGTTGAAAAAATGCTTTAGCTTTGTTTGACTTTTGCCATATTCTGTATTTTTATGTTCTCCTTTTTTCTCTTCACCACTTTTTTTTTTTTTTAATTTAAGTAGAGAGGAGCCTGGGTGGCTCAGTCATTAAGTGTGTGACTCTTGATGTAGGCTCAGGAGATGATCACGGGGTCCAGAGATGGAGCCTGGTGTCTGTCTGACTCCATGCTCAGTGGGGAGTCTGCTTCTCTCTCTCTCTCCCTTCCCCCCTCCCCATCGCCCACTTGTGCTCTTCCTCTCTCTAAAATAAATAAATAAAAATAAATAAATCTTTTAAAAAAATTAAGTACAGTTGATATACAATGTTATATTAGTTTCAAGTGTACAACATAGTGATTTGACATTATGGTGTGCTCACTATGATAAGTGTAGTTACCATCTGTCACCATACAATGTTATTACAATAATATTGACTCCGTTGCTTTTGTGGTACTTTTCATTCCCATGACTATTTATTTTATAACTGGAAGTTTGTACCTCTTAATCTCCTTCATTTATCTCACCCATCCTGTGAATCTCTCCCCTCTGGCAACCGTGAATTTGTTCTCTGAATTTATGATTCTGTTTCTGTTTTTCTCCCACCAGACTTTTAAACATTAAGAATATGATACTATCCAGTGTTGTTAAGGGCACAAGGAAATAACCAGTAGTATTATCTGTTGATAGAAATGCAAATTGCCTTTTTGGTGGACACTTTGTTAATTCCTAGCAATTTAGGAAAAAAAATTTTTGTATACTATTTTTCCAAGAAATAATCAAACAGTGCACACAAGTAGTACTCACAGACATGTTAATTGTAGCATTATAATAGGGGGAAAAAGGCAAAGCAAAAACTAGCCATTGATAAGGGAATGGTTAACAATTAGAGTGCAGGTATGTCGTGGAATATTACCTAGCTATTTAAAAACACATACAGGTGTTGTCACAAGAAAAGGTGATCACCATTTATTGAGAAGTGTTTGAAGTAATTTGCAGGACTCAACGGATAATGTGAACCTTGTTCATATAGAAAAAAACAAAAAAAAGCTCATGCTGGTAGGAAACATTCTGAAAAATTGACCTTAAACTGTTAAGGCTGCTTACTCCCAAGAAAGCTGTTGGGTTGGGTAGATATGGGAACCTAAAAAGAGAGACTTTCACATTTAACTTTGTATACTTCTAAAATATTTGAATCCTTAGATAATGGATATGTATAACTTCTTAAAAATTAAAGGACAGGTAGAAGGAGGGTACAGTATTTTGAAACATTTCTTAATCATTTTCAGTGCAATCACTGTTTAACATAAACAAAGCTGAAAACATCTAAATTCTCTGAAAAAATAACTAGGATTTTTATAATGATACTTGAATTGGAATGAATTTTTTTCTGAAACTGTGATATGAATTAGTTTAAGTTTTAACTATTCCTGTCATTGTAGCACTAGCATAACATTCTTTCTCTAAATTAAAACTAATTAAAAACTATTTAAGGAACACTATTGGATAATAATGTTTAATGTGGTTATGACTCAGCATAGAAATGTACCTATCTAACACAATCAAAGTTACAAATTGTTATTGCTTCTTATTATGCGAAGTAGTATAGACTCGAGTTTGTTTAAATAAGTGTATGTCAAGAGAAGTTGTCTTTTTAATTATATCATTGTTATTCTTCAGATTTTAAGTTGTTTTTGATTTTATCATGTATATATAGAATTTGTTCATTTTTAAGAAATGGATTATTACTAAAGTATGTGGCTGTAGTTGGTCAAAAATGTTCTTTTTGTTAGGTTCAACTAGGAGGTCAGAGTAGGCAAGAAGAAAAATACAGTTGCATTGGAGAACATTTTTACCAGTTATGAACTTAGTGTCAAACTAAGTATCATTGAAAGCATGAATGAATAAATGTGTCTTTCATCATGACCTTAACCGGACATAGTCACAATCACTATGGAAAATAAGGAAAAAATAACTTAGAACTTGATGTCATAGAGCTCAGTACACTGTAACTATTTTTCTATTTTCCCACAATTCCAATTAAAAGCCTTCATAGATGTGCTATTAGATTCTAGCATGAAAGATAAATTTTGAAATTCGGCTTTATCGCAGCCTATCTCAAACACTCAGTATATTTTTTCCGAACATGGCAATTTGATGAGGTTAAAAAATTCTAAAAACCACGAACCAGTTTGATATTCCTTGCACTTTATTTTATCGTTCAAAGATTCAACACAGGCGTAAGATGGAAAATGCTCATCAATAAAAGGGTAGTAACATGAAAAGGTAGTAGTAGTAAAAGAGAAAAACCCTCTTACCATTGAAAACCTTAAAAATGACAACTTCAAAACCTTCAAGTGTCTTGCAGCTTTTATTTAGTCTAAATTCCTGTTCCAGAAGATCTTCCTCTGTGCTTAAAAAAATATTTATATTTCTTACTCTTTTTTTGGAACCATTTTCCTCATTGCAACCTCACGATCTATATGAATATACCCTAGATAATTTATTTCTGTATTGGTAATAATAGCAGAACGGTTATTTTCAAAGAGCTGTAATGATGTCAAGGATTTATTTCTTTTAATAGAACATACATGGAATGTGTATAACTTTTTATCATCTGAAATAACTTTTCAAGAATTTGAAAACAATTCTCTAGGAATGGAAACCCTACTCAACCCAAAGGTACAAGAGTTCATTGCAATGATAATATTATTAGCAGATTTTCCTGAATAAAATGTGGCAGGTGTTAATTTGACTGATGCTCTTGAGATTTTTCTTCTCTGTCAATTCCTTTCTAGCTTCAAGATTTTAGCAGTAAAGTCTAAAGTTAGTAGCAGAGCTGTAAAATTCAGTTTGTTCTTTTCCATTTCTTATACTCAACAATGGTAATGATGATAATAAGAATGACAGAAGCATTATGAGATAGGTGCTGTTAATATCCCCATTTTTGAGAAGAGCAAGTAGAGGCTCAGACAGATTAAATATCAGGCCCACACAATCATAGTACGTGATGGTACAAGAACTCAGTACAGGACTAACTGTGGAACCCAAACCCTATGTACTATGATATACTGCAACACTATTATTCTAACATTTCCTCTTGTTTCTTGATTTACACCACTTATCCCTATTTAGTGTCTCTGCTCATTTATCCCTGCATATGTGAATCTGTGACATGCATTTGACACAAAGATTCTCCATTTTATCATTAATTACAATTTTAATGTGAGCATTGTAAGGGAAGGGATTGTACCATATTTATTTGGCCACCTAGTCTAAAGCTTTGAAAACCGTTCAGTAAATGTTTTTCTGACTTAAGTATTTATTATTTCCTTAAAATATAAATTTCATATACTATTCAACCTTACAATTGATTTTGTTAGTTGCTGAAGAGTTTGCAGGTGTGGAAACTAAAGGAAAACATAGGATGGGGCCTTTGCCTAGTGGATGCGTATCCTCTGGATAAAAAATGTGATCTACTCTTATTTGCATAAGCTATTTCAAGTATTCTTGAATTTTAATTTGGAAATTTATTTAGAGACTTTTCATTAAACATCCCTATAAAGCATGTAAGACAGTGGCTCTTACAAGGGCATACAGGTAGCAAAGTAAGTGGAATCTGTTTACTGTGCTATACAGACCCAGCATGAGTTTTTACCAGCTATGACCATTTTTAGTTTGAAGGGTCGTTGGAAACTCTGTGCATGTGTACGAGTGTGTGTGTGCACGTGTGCACAGGCACATTTGCTTGTATAAGTGCTTTTGTATACGTGCTTGTGTATGTATACATGCTTGTGGATATGCTTTTTTTTTTTTTAATATACATGCTTTTTTATGGGGAAAGGAGTACTGGAAAATTTATTCTTCCATTCCAAACAACCCAACAGAAGCTGAATTTTCTTCAACTTGAAGTTCCAGAAAAACCACAAAAATTGAAACTGGTCCTGAGCAAATGTTCACCTTGGTGATTTACCCCACATTCCTGGTCAAAAAGTAGGCCTATCTTGTATTATCTATTTAAAGTTAGAGTCTTACATCTAATAAGGAAATTAAAGCCTGGGGGAAAAAGTTTCAGTGTTAGAAGCCAATAAAAAAGAGAATCAATAATTTATTTTCATGTGAGAAAAATAACCAATGTGTTGGCCAGTAGATAAAAATGTCACTAATCAACTATGTATTTAAATTTTACAGTGATTGCTAAGTCCAGTGTTATGTTTTGCTTTGTTTTGTTTTCTGGGGAAAAAAAAGGACAAACTCAGTGACATTACATTTTATATATTAATGCTTTTATTCTGTTTTCAGTTCTTATCTTATAACCAGACAGTTACATTCAGATTGGAAGTAAAAGTGAAATAGCCAGAAAAAATCATTTTACAAATAAGAAGATGCAGAACAAAAAAGGTTTTTAAATGTAAATATTGCTGGGTTTTAGCTGCATTAGGACTAGGTTCTTCCCACTGCACCATGAACTTCAAACTTCACAGTTATTGCAAAGGAAAATTTTAAACACCATTGCCTCTCATTTGGCATTGTAGACTGAAGCTTGGACGCAAGCATGGTTGAAAATGAACTGGATGAATGTTCAATAAAATTGCCATAATGGCACGAGATTCACTGTTGTATATCCCCAGAGACAAGAGTGCCGTCTGGCAAAGGAGGTGCTCAATTAGTATTTGTTGAATAGATGAATAAAAGTGACCAGTGACTGTGATGGCTACCCACTTTTTGGAAAGAATCACAAGCACCAGCCAACCTGCTGAGGACACTCCAGGGGGACCAGATTACTATATTCACTTGAAGTGGAGGAAATATCAACATCTGCTTATCTGCCAAGGGTGTCTGCTTACAAATAAGTTTGTGTGCATTTGCAGGAACTTGTGAGTCTCCTATTGAAAATGAACAGGAGACTGATGAGTTCCCGGGAACACCCACAAATCTTCCTACTCATTTCTACTGCTTTTCAATGGACAGCATGCTGTGGCTAGTGCTTACCACTGTTTCTCGTGTCTCCAAGTTTTGAGTATAAATTTAATTTCTAAGCAAGTGGTTCACGCAGGCAAGGGTCCTCATCAGCTCATCATGGACATCAGTGGGTTTGTTTGATCAGCTCCTCAGGTGTTTGCTCCTGCGAAGGAATGTGTTTCTTCTGCACTAAGTTCTCTATCTTTGTAAATGGAACAGTTTATAAGAACTATTTTAAATGGTCCCCTCTTTTGTTTTATAAGACCCAAATGAATGAACGAAATGAATGAATGCCAGTGTTTATGTGAAAGGGAATTTATAGACCTTGTAGGAAAAGAAAAAAATGAAAAATTATATGCATATGAACTATATTAGTCTTCCTCTAAGCATTTTTCCTGGCTATATTTTCTCAGGACTTTGTTAACACTATAAATGTCAAGACTGTTTTCTTAATTTTTTCTGAGAGAGTATTTTCTCTGTTCATGTTCATGTTTAACATCAAATTATGTAATTTTTCATATTTCAGGATTGTTCAATGGACTCATAATTAGCACCAACATTTATAGCACAGATCTGTTCTTAAACTTCTTGAAGCAGCCTTTCCTGAAACCACACAAAGGTGATCCTTCTGTTTATAGTCTGTTCATGGTACTTTGTAACAAGAGTGACAATGTCAAATGTTTTCAAGGGAAAGTTAAAGTAAATGTATGAAGTTGATAAATGTATGCTGCATTAGGAAGGAATACATTCTATAACATAACCATATCTAAAGACTTTCAAAGTCATTTGGAAAAGTAAATCATATCTAAGGATTAGATTTCAGTTAAATATAATATTGAGTGGTAAATTTCCTCCCAGTGTATTTCTGTATCCTTCAAAATTTTTCTTCAGAAGATTCAATAAATTTAAGTACATTTTAATTAAGTACATTTAAGCTCAGACAGCAAACTCTTTCCTTCATTTCCACTCTTTTTTTTCTGAAACAACATGCTGCTCTAATTTCTTTTTTTTCATTTAAAGTCCAATTTGTATCTTCTTTCTGTAGGATCCTTCAACTGATTTCAATTATCATGGCATAAATATGGACAAATATCTAATCAATTAAAAAACATATTTTCAGATAGAAGTATTGTCAATTACTGGTCAGTAGACCTCCTTTTTTCCACCTTCATGATCAATCTGGTATTACATAGTTCGCAGCCTTCCCCTCCTCCTCCCTCCTCCCCCCATCTATACCCAAGAGATGATTGTCCTTATAAGATAACACTGTTGGCTGTGGCTTAGATAAAATAATTTAAGGACTGTGTTCTCTTTCTAATAGCTTGGCTGTGATGTGTACTCTGAAAAGTCTATCATATCAGAATATAGCAAGGTGGCATAAGTATCATCCACTAACATTGTTCTTTAATATTAGTAATAAATTACTGTCCTCTCTAACGTAATATTAGGTACAGTCAGTACATAGTGCTTGAGAACCACTTTTCGGGTACATATACTTCTTTATCCTAATGCCAGCAGTTTTCTTACTGTAGTGACAAGTTACGACAGACTGTTGCCTTAATCCAAGGAGTTCATCTGACCCTTACCTTTAATGACCAGAGAGAACAAATTTTTACTGTCTTTCCCAGACACAGATCAATAATATGAAACTTATATGTCAGTTGACTTCAACTCAACAGACAACTATTAAGCATCTATTTTCAGCTGCTCTACCAGATTGTGGGGTAGAAATTGACAAGGACAATGTCTATAAAACAGACACATTATATGTATGTGGATCTGCCTCCTGATGGTATATCACATATTAGATTTTCTTCTTGCTCATACCCTGGCCTACATTACCTTAATGCAGTGTGGCTAACTCATCGGTGAGCATATTTTACGTGTTTGAAATATTATATGCTTGTTAGCTTAAGTCTGCATTACTTTTCCATCTTCAACCTTACTTTGAAGGAGTTCTGACTCCTGTTTCTCTATTATTCCCCCCACTTTGTCTGTTTTTCAACATTCTATTTAAAGTATTTTATTCATTTTATTTTAGGTTACCTAAATGGTAACCCATGAATATATCTAGAGCATGTTATCTCGTAAAAGCAGAACATGTTGTTTTCTTTTCTCTCGATTTTTTTGTTGGTTTGACACTATTTAAATGTGTGCTCATCCCTCCCACTGCCATTCCATCAGCTTTAAGAGAGCTTTTCCTTAACTCGGATTGTTTTTATTGTGACCACCGTTTAAGTAAGACTTTATAAATGATCCATTTTAAAGGCCCCAGTAATTATAGGCATTACAACCATCCCAACAAGTAGATCACAATTTGGTAATGAAATGGCATGCTTTGATCCTTCTTCACTTTTTCATCAAGACTCACCTTACTTGAGAAAGTCAACCTTAAGCAATATTGTCATTTCAAAAATAATTCTAATGATTACAAAAAAACTTTAAAAGGTCAATACTAATAATGAAAATAATTTTCACTTAGTTAAGAAAATTATAGGAAGTGTCAGCAACAGAGTACTCTCTTTCTCTAAAATTTCAGCTGCTGAGGGAAACCTTAATTTTAAGAGAAGAAACTTGTCCCTGGGAGTACAAACTATTTGTGGAAAGTTTTATTATGGCCAATCCTGTCAGAAAACTAAGGCATTTATAAGGAAAGGGGAACCAAAAGAAAACTCTAGGAACCCAAATTATTTTCTAATATGAACTGCTCCTGATCTTTCAGGATGATCTTAGCTTCATTAGGACAAATTTGGAATATCATGTAGAGAGAAAAACAAACAAAGACCCCCCTAAAAACAGGAAATAAAAAACAAAATCAAGCAGTACGTATTTTCCTTAAAATTGGAGGAAAGGAAATAGCAATAAAAGGAATTATGTGAGTAAATATGGTATATACCCTGCAAAAATCCAGTGGCACATATTTTTTCCTGAAAGCTGAAAATCTAATTAAAACTTCATTTGTCATTGTCTTCAAGTTGGAAAAAGCCCTCTCTTTCTAATTAAACTACATTAACTCAAGCCTTTCTGCCTACTATGAATTAATTGGCTCTTCCAATTGCTCTTTCTAGGAGGACTATACCATTTAAGAACTGCCACAAAAATTATTTATTTTTTTCATAGTACAGTTTTAGGTTGGATCTAATTCTTTCAGCCTCCAGTTTTCATCCTGATCATAAATATTAGCCTACCAGCTCTTTCAAATTATTCTAGAACTGTTACCACTTATTGTATCAATGCTTGATCTGCTCTGCAATGAATTTCCTCCCTCTTCCTACTCTATATTTTATTTCTGAGTTTGGCTAAACGTTGTGCCATAAGTTAAAAGCATGTGAATCTTGCAGAATAATCCACTTTTAGGTTTATTTGCAATTCAAACGTAAGTCACTGATTTGGTTAATTTATGAAAAATTTAACAAATTTAAAGGAACTCGAGGTTACTCTTTTGATTTAGATAAATACATAAAATAACCTTTTTATTTTTCATTTACCCACCATATACTAAAGAAAAAAAAAAAGGCCAATCTAATCACTGTCCAGTCACTCTCACTTGTTCCACAGTGAATTACCCAGATGAAAGAGTGTGCTAAGTAGGTTGAATGATATTTCCAGGAACTTTAGTGGAATAGGATCTGGCTTAAGCAGAATTGGAAATTCTTTGGAATTTAGTTGTTTGTACTGACCAAAAATTCCAGTCACTGCATGGAACCTGGAATGCTTATTGTATGAGCATCTTATTCAAGAGTTCCACTTCCTAGGCAGCTAAGAGCAAGTATTTTACTCCTCAGAAGGAGTACAACTTTATGCAACTAGAGAGTCCCATTTTAATATTTTTTGATTAGTGCCATAGCGCTGAAAACCTTACAACAATCTCCCCTAATACAGCCACCCCTCCAAATGCACTTTTTTCATAGATGGACTTTTATATTTGATTGCTAGCAATAAAATTTAGCTATACAACTAAGTAATTTCATGTGTGCTTAAATTGTAATATGTACATTTGGGGGGTAGATTTTTCCTTGGAAAACACATTCTGAGTTTTGAATTATTGACTTATTTATATCTGAAATTCTGAACTCAGTTAACTTATCATTTGGGGATTGCTCACAGATAGACAAACGTAGATAATTGAACATCTGTTCTGGTTCTCTGAGGTACTCTAAATATTTGCTCCTTTTAGATCACTATTTTTTAACATTTCAAAAATCCCTACAGAAATTGTATACTTTTCTATAGTAATGCTCCATTTGTTAACAAATCCCAAAATTATATCCATTTACTCTGATAGTGATCATTTTGTGCTGATCAGGACTGTTTTCCGATCAAATTGTAGGAACAGCTGTGATGTGGTTGGTTAATCAGACAAAATTATCAAGGGTGCATAATAGGTAGGCATAGTGGCTTGAATTGTATATGTCGGACACAATCCATCTTTAAAAAAAAAAGCAGACTGAGAGCTTGTAGGAAGAAAAATATTTTCAAAACAAAAACCATAGGGAAAAGTAACAATGACAAAATAATCTGTGGTTTCTTTCTGTGCTTTGTTCAACTAATTTCATTAAGTGTCAGCTTTGGGTAAGCACCAACTGTGCTATTCACTAAGAACATACAATTGAGAACAATTGGCATGATGCTTGTCTTCATGGAATTTACATTTTGTGACTAATAAAGTGTAAGTTTCTTAATATAATAACTTCACAATGAAACATATATGAATTCTAAGATATATTATCAACATATATGCTGAAGGAAGAAATCACATGCTATGAGAGCACAGAAGAGAAAAGCCCTAACCTCTTCTGGGTTGGGTGAGGGCAGAGGACTTCCCTTAGGAAGGTATGTTTTTATCTGAGATCTCATAATTAAGTGTTAAGAGTGAGTGAGGTTATAAGGATGAGGAGAATGTTCCAGTCAGAAGGAGCAGAATATGCAAACACACTGAGGTTAAAGCCAATCTGGACACTTAGCAGCAGCTAAAGAAGACTAAAGGGAATTAGAGCATAGAGAGTAAAGGGGAAAGTAAGTTTAGTTAGAGTTTAACAGGTAGATAATGGCTTCAGATAATCTAGACTCCTGTGGGCTGTTAAGGGTTTTGATGTTTATTCTAAGAGCTTGAGATGCTGTTGATATATTTGAAGACAAAGGGAAGAAAATGAGCATATGTGTGTTAAAAAAAAAAAATCACCATAGTATAAACAACATGTCAGAGGGAGCTAAGTGCGGCTATAGGAGACCAATTGCAAGACCATTACAATAGCGAAGAAGAGGGTTGTGGCAGTGGAGATGCAAATAAAAAAGTAGATTCTCTGGAGAGAGATTTTGCAAATAAAAGTGAATTGACTTGGTTTTGATGAATATAAGTGGTAAAGCAGAGAGAGGGTAAGGTGTCATTGAAACTACCAGTTTTCTGACTGACCTACTGAATGTGTCTTCATGTGTTTCATGAGATGCAGGACAACGAAAGAAGACCAGGTGTAGAAAGAAAAGCATGAGTTTGGTGCTTATGATGAAAAGGTTGGGAGCTCCTATTTTAGAGAGGCAGATCTAATCTAGTCTCTAAGAGCTGTCCAGTGTGCTGAAATTGAGTATCTGCTAACTTGGTTCTTCAGAAGGTTTATTATCTTCTCAGGGGATAAAATTGTAATACTAACATATTACTGGGGTTTAAAAATAATTACCATTTGTTAAATGCATACACCATTCCAGGAACTGCACCAGACACTTCACCTCCTTATCTCCAAACTTCTCAACAATCCCGACAGAAGTATTACCACTGCTTTGCGGATAAGCAAATGACAGAGCTGGGGTTCAAGCCCGGGACTGTCTGACCCCAGTTATATACTGTGGAGATCTTATTCCACATCTCTTAATCTATTGTGAAAATGCTGTTAGACAAATATGCCTTTCGAGTGGCTAAGAGAATTTTAAGTTATCTCTTCTGCCCTTTAGGATAGCTTTTTCCAAGACTCCAAAAAGAAAAAAAATTAAATTTCATCTGTGATTGAGGAACATTAGAAGCAATGAGCAGTTTGGGAAATTGAATGTACTGTGCATAAAGAAAGTGGTTAAAGGTTTTTTAATATTGTTGTTATCATGATCACCTGTGTGAAAGTTACTAATCTAGTGGTGCACTGCTTCAGGTGTTAAGTGCTATACAGATAGATTAATCTGACATGAAGTTAGTGATATTAAAGTCTCAAAACCCACTGAAAATGGAAAAGTGATCATTAACATGAAAAAAGTTTTTCAGTCATGTTAATTAGCATTTTACACTTAAAATCTGTCAGATTAGTAAAAATAAAAATCTCATTAAAATGACTATCAGAGGCACCTGGGTGGCTCAGTCATTTAAGCGTCTCCCTTCAACTCAGGTCATGATCCCAGGGTCCTGGAATCAAGTCCTGAGTCAGGCTTCCTGCTCAGTGGGGAGTCTGCTTCTCCCTCTCTCTCTACCCATCCCCCCTGCTCATGCTCTCTCTCCCTTAAATAAATAAATAAATAAATAAATAAATAAATAAATAAATAAATAAAATCTTTTTAAAAATGACTACCATATAAGTATTGTTATGAATTTCTGAAAATTAAAACTTTCTATGGAAAATGTTGGTGCCCTTTTGTTGATCACTGACAAATTTAAAATAGAATATTCTTCCAAGAACAGAGTGTAATTTCATTTGAAGTTATTTACATTATTCCTAGTACATAACCAGTGAAATCATTGGATTTTATAGCTGACAGGAATCTTAGAGATAATTAAGTTCAGTGGCATTATTTTATTTAGATAAATAGGAATTAGGTAGAGTAGAAAACTGTAGCTCAAAGAAGATAAGTGACTTATGAGGATTACATACTTAGGTTTCCTGATGCTCAGTCCAGCTTTCTGCTACCCTTCTCTTTTTTATTTTCTTGTCAGTTGCTACGGCAGCAATTCCAGGACTGGTTTGTCCTCAGGAATTTTGAAGTCTAACAGTATTATACATTTTACCCAGATCTGCCCACTGTGGTGATATTGAAGTCAACTATCCCTACACAAACTTAGTTAGCACTGGGGGACGTGGAGTTCTGCAGAGATGGTTGTAGGTCAGACTGGCCATTTACCAAAGTGCCAGTGTGAGCCAATTAAAAACTAATGAGGCAAAAATGCCTCAATCAATTGGAGCTCACAGATGAGGTGAAAATGGTTTGACAATAAGGCACAAATTGCTGTGATAATTGGAAGAAACAGTGTATGGGAACTAGCTGTATTTGAACTTCCCTGGAAAAGATTTTTAATATACCTGATTTTCTATTGACATGTTTTGTTGAGTTGTTTGGAAAAGTTTCTTAACTAATGTTACTCAGGGATAATGTGTGGTAGAAGAATAACAACATAACTGAGCACTACATTTTCAGTCTAAATACTTTTGGTTAAGTTCAGTCTTACTGCTTATTATCCATATGACTTTGGACCAGTCATTGTATTCTGTTTATTTATTTTTATATGTCAATGTTTTATTTGGAGTGGAATCTCAGGGGAGCAAAAGTGAGGGAAGAAGAGAAGTAAAGCAGAGAAGGAGGATAGTAAGCAAATATAAAATGGTGTATTATCAAGATCAATGCTTCATAGAGAAACATAGCCAGTTGGCTCATGTCATGGGACATCTTCTGAGAGGCAGTATAGAACCACTATACCTCTGATGAGACTGTTAGGTTTGAGAAGGAGGGATAGTAAGTGTGTATTTGTTAGTGCCTTATAAGCTGCTTCTTATTGGCCAAGATTTACCCCATTATTTTAAATGTCCTTGATTTCCAGGTTGTGTTACCCGTCCTTTTTGGGCAGTTTGTTGTGGAAGTTAGAGCCGCGGTGAATCTGGTCAAGTAGAACTTGGGTGATGGAGTTACTGTGGTTCCTGCTGGGCAGACATGATGGAAGCCATGTGGCAGTTCCGTCTTTGCTCCTCAGGGAGGCTGAGACAGTTGGTAGTGTGAGGAGAGGAAGCTATGACAGTGGCTGGCTGGCTCTCACTTGAGTTAGCTTCTAAGGGGGTGAGGCCATGTTGGGTCAAGTAAATTTGATACAGCACGACAACTGGGTTAAGTTCATCCTGTTTTCCTCATATTACTGATGAGGAAACTGAAATTAGAGAAACAAAGTAAATTGGACAAGTTATTTTAGAACAGAGACTTGGCTCAATCTCCTACAAAAGATTAATACTATATCTTAGCCTTAATTCTCAGAGCTGTCTTAAGGAACAAATGCCATTATTTGTATGAAAACATGTTGAAAACCATGGATCACTATGCACATATTATTAGTGAGTAAGAAAAGTAGAAATGCTACTGACCACTGCTGTATTAGTCCACAGACTGATCAGTTATATTAATATGATACACAAAATGGTAAGAACAAAGGGATTAGATATACTTGGCAGGGTTAATGAGTTTTTAATTGTCTAAACCAAGCATTTTTGCTTCACTTGTCATCCTTAGCCATCATGTTAGATTTAGTTAGTTGGTTCATGTTATTTATTTATACATTCCTAAAATGTTATTATTTTCAATTAGTATTGGGTATTATTTGTTGTTCAGGGAAATCCATTTCTACTGTACTTTTTTTTTTTTTTAGTTTTTATGGTGTAATTTTAATGAGACATTTATATAATTGTGTTCTACAAAGAGTGACTATCTTCTAGGTACTCAGTTGCATAAGTAAGTTTGAGAATTATTGAATTAAAGCAGCTACTCTTTGTAGAACATCAAAAGAGAAGGAAGACAATCCTTTCTTAAATATATTGAAATCAAAGTAACCCCAAGATAGAATCTACTGAAAAGTTTGACCAAGTCCAACTCTTACTTCCTAATTTTTGGATTCCAGATCTTAGCCATCTATAGGATAGGTAGGGTAGGTATTTAGTCAAAACTTTCTTAGACATAATCTTTGTAGCTGAAATGGATTTGGAAAAATAGTTTGCTTACTAGTAGAAAATGTTTATCTGCTGTTGTTACAATTAGGAAAACAAAGGATTATCTACTTTGACCACAAAATTTTAAGATATGTTAAATCTGAATTAAGCATAATTGATTTCTTCCTTTTGTCATTGCTAATGGAATCCTAATCCTCAGGTATAAGGATATCACTTGATTTTTATTTAAAATCCTTTTTGTTACTCAGTATGTTTCCATTTAATCTAACTGTCCTATTTCTACCTCTTGGTAAATATCTTCCTGGTTTTTACATATGTGTTACCAAGTGGAAAACTAAGTGTATGCCTCCCTAGCAGCAAGATTGTAGATGCAAATCTTCTTGCTACCTAGTGCCAATCATTAAATTCTCCTTATTCATCTAAGAATTATTCATAATGCCAAGAACAAAGTGTCTGGTTACTCAAAACAATATAGTTATAATCACCTGCCAGAAAATATCTGTTATTTGTTTACCATAGGGCAATGTTTGTACAAAGCCCCTTGGAATTGTGTATCCAACTGTGTTGGAATCTTTTTGCCATGAATATCTGGTTACAGCTGACTCAGGCATCATAACAGGGTGAACACTGCCATGAATTTTCCATCATATCTAGAATGATAGCCTATTTGAACTTGTCTTTCAAAAAATAACACCATTTAATTTTGCCCTCCTATCACGGTTTCATTGTTTCCTACTTGTATATCTCATCTTTCCTATTACATGTCATCTCTTACACTAATTTTGATATAATAAAGACAAAGAAAATGGTTTAATTCCAAAGAAAAAAATTTGTTTTTCTTCTGTATGTCTATTTCTTTTAAGACATTACTTAAAGAAAAGACTTATTAAGCATTTGATGGGTCATTCAAGTAAATGCCAGAATCTCTTTTGGGGAAATGATTAAAACACTATCGATACTTTATCATGCCCATCGTTTTGCCTGCAGGTGTGAAACCTGCACTAAATAACTTTTTAAGACTTTTTTCCGGCTCTATGGGTTTATGATTTTATAAGTCAAAGCATAAAATTATGATGATTTGGAAGTTAGAGGTTAAAAGCAATATTACATTACAAATTGAGAGGAAATAACCACATCATTGACTGTAGTGTGGCACTCCCCTCCAGTAAAAGGCATCTTGGTGCAAGGCTAATCATTCATCTCCAAACAGGACAAGGTTTCTTACAATAGAACATAGAAGAAACTAGAAATTATTAAGCACCTACTAGGAAGTAGGCATTTTCAAATTTTAGGAGGTAAATACTATTATGAACATTTTATATGCAAGAAAGTAAGGCTCATAGGAATAGCACTCACCCAGTTAATATGTGTTACAACTGGGATTTGAACCTAGATCCTCCAATCTCTCATGCTCATTTCACTTGCTCTGTGCTGTTTTCAGGAAATTGCTCCTTCTACTTTATCATCTCCGTGCTGCAGAGATAAAAGCCTCAGGGGTTTGAAGATGTAAATATGGACATCATTTGGTTACAATCTGGTATAGTTGGCCATGTTCTTGAGCTTAATATTTTTTATTATATGAAAGATTTACTTTACTTTCTTTTTTTGGTATTTTTAAGCTGAATATATTATTGTATGCCTAAGGTAATAACAAAAGTGTGGGAAGTAAAGTGTTGAAGCCTCCTTCCTACTGCTACCTTTGCTTTCCCTTCCACTTCCCATTCCTATTTCCCAGATACAAACATTTTAAACAAGTTGGCATGTTTTCTAGAGTGTTTTCTATATGCATATATGTTTTCAGTGAGTTTTTATTATGCATATTTTTCTGGAACTTAGAAACTGTTTTAAATCTGTAGATCATTATGGGCATATTTTTACATAGCCCATGTTGCTGTACTTTAAAATATGTACGTATTGTTTAAATAGCATAATGATTTATATACCATTATTAATATCTACTTTAGTGTCTATATAGTACTAAAATTTCAAGCTTTTAATTTGTTAATAGATGCTATAATCAGTGTCTGTTAATATATTTTTACTAATATAAACATTTTTGTAGATGTCTACAAGGAGAATTATCAGATTAAAATCATATGTCCATTTAAATATTAACATTTTGTATTATGTGCTGCAAAAAACATGACAACTTATAATGCTAGCAGTCGAGAATGAGTTCCAATTTCTTGCCACCATTGCCTGATAAATGTTTTAATTATTGGCAATCTGATGGATGAATTATTTTGTTACTCTTTTACTTGTTTATTTTCTAATGTAAATGAAGTGAAGCAAAGTTTTCAGATACATTTGGTCATTTCCTTTCCTTATTTATGATTTACAAGTTCAAATAACTTGTTCACTCTTCCGTCATGTTGTTTATGTTCTTATTACTTTTTGTATGTTTTTACTTATTCTAGTTATAGACCCTAGTGTATTATATAGCCTGCAAACATTTTCTCCTCATCAGTTGTTTATTCCAGATGACTAAGGCACAACCACTGACCTCTATGAGGTTAGATAACTTGGAAAACAGTATACACATAAACCAGTGTAGAAACTTATAATAATGGTAGGAATACTGGTCTGTGGGGATCCTGAGGAAGGATCTGCGGCCTGTGGGGAATCAGAGAATGCTTCACAGTGGACATGACATTAGATCTGTGTCTTTGAGAATGAATAAGAGTTTTCTAGAAGAAGAAGAAGTGTGGTAATAAGACGTCTTTGGTAGAGACATTTTGTGTTCAAGTGCATGGAGCCGTATGTTTGGATAAGAATGGGAAATGAAATGGGGCTGGAACATGGCACACCTACGAGTGAAGTGACAAGAAATAATGTTGAACTGTTTGTGGCCAGATTGTGATGAACTTCAAATGTTGGGATTTTATGTGAAAGCAATGCCTAGAGAAATTAAGTGTTTAAGCAGCGGATAAAAAGATCAGATATGGTTTAAAGAACATGGATGTAAATTACAAACTATTTCATTGCATTGGCCATTGATCTACACTTAGAAAAACAAAATAAATTATTTGAAGACTGAAGTAAGAAATCTTGATAGAACTGGGTGATCTGGGATATTTTTCTGATTCTGAAGTATTTTTAAGCTTTATTATTAAAGTTTTTATTTATCTGGTATTGTAATTTTGGTTTTGATCATGACTCATCTAGCCTTTCCTTTGAAGAAGTCTTTATGTGGGGTGGTAGGGAGGGGAGAATAAAAGAGGGTAGAGTAGGGAGAGAAACAGATTATTCCTGCCTGGAAAGGGGACAGAGGGTGCTATGGTTTATAGTGGTGGTTGCAGTAGGGCTTGCAATGTTGATGAAGACGATGTCCAAAATCACCAGTTGCCAATCTGTGAGCTCCTTGAGGACAGAGATTAGTCATGTGTTGAGTCACTGTCATCAGGCCCTGCCTAGCATACAGTTCAAGCCATTGGACTTTTACCTAATTTTAACAGTTCTTTCCGGCTGCTAGCTATCTTTCTGTCATACAGAATTAATATGTAGTTTGCTTAAATATTCCATGGGCACTTTGCTTCTGAATTTCACAAATGATCTTTCCTTCACCTGGAGTACTCTCTTTACCACTCCCACTTCTCATTCAGTCACTGGTCAAATAGTTTTTCACCCAATATGGCAGGAAATGGGCTTCATCTCTTCTGAAATTCCTCCCTCATTGCCCAATTCTTATTAGGTGTCTCTTCTCCTGTAGGATCCTGTGCTATCCCATCACTACAATTATCCCTGTAGTAGAAATGTTGCAGATTTGTCAGTCTGCCCAATGACTCTGAGCTCTTTGAAATGGGACAGTAAGTATTTCCTTTTTGAGTCTTAGTGTTTATCATACTTCCTCCCAAATAGCAGAGGCTCAAAATATTTTTGATGGATAATTAGATGTTTGTCAAATCTAAACTATATTTGAATTCTATAGTTCTAACTATGCCTAATCCTTGGTAGTTATAAACATGTATTTAAGAATTATATCAATTATATTTATCTCATATTCAACAAATAGACCTGAGTTAAAAAAACAGACATGGTCTATTATATCATCAAGTCAACTAGGGCTAAATTCCATACAAAATAATTTAAAATATTATTATGTAATACAGTCACTCAAACATTGCAAAAATTGTGAATTGGGAGCTTAAATAACATATTCCATTTCTTTCTATCTTCATCTGTGAAATCACAGTGCCAAACAAGCTTAATTTTCAATTGCAAAATAGAATCTTCAAGGTTTGGAACAAAGTCAACCCACAGGAACCAAATTATGTTTGCAGTTACTCAACTGAATTGCTCTTCCAAATATGAGATTTTCATTAATGAGGGAATAATAAGTGCTGAAAGTTTACATGTGTTTTTAAATGCTTATTTGTTTTCTGTCTTCTCATACTCTTTCCAAAGAGGCACTTATTTCTGCTCTTCAAATAAATGGATGATTGAGTTGACCTTCAAAAAGTAGACAGTTGAGTTGGGGTGGAAATATAAAGTAGAATAAGTTATCCCCGAGCTGATAAAAAGTTATCCTCAATACTATTTTCTAAGTACATTAGTAGTCCTGAAGCAGAGAAAAAAAAAAGGAAGAGCATATATACACACACACACACACATTATTCTTAGGAGCCCATTAGTAAGTGTAGATCCCCACTTGATAAACAGGATCTCTGGATATTATGATCCAGATCTTAGACTAATGATCTTCCACAGTGAGCTAAACCCATCAAATGATGAAAATGGTTTCCCAGAATATAACATAAAATATCATTCATATGGGCTTATTCATAAAAGTTCACACTCAACTAAAGGCATTTAAGTCACAATATGCTTTTAAAGACAAGAAACTTTATTAACTGTAAGCAAATTTAGTAACAGAAACTAAACATGTTTCATCAAACTTCTGTGGATCATCTTTAATGAATAGGAAAGGAATCCTTGATAATTGGGATATTATCTATTCCTATATAAATGGATATTTTATATAAAATCCTGAAAGCATTTTCTTAAGTAAAATAGACACTCCCCTTGCAAAAAATTTAATTTGAATGTTATAAGTTATAAGACAGTTTTTTTTAAATAATTTATTTGAAAGAGAGACTGAATGAGAGAGAGCACAAGTGGGGGGAGAAGCGGAAGGAGAGGGAGAAGCAGAGTCCCCACTCAGCAGGTAGCATGACTCAGGACGTGATCCCAAGGTGCCAAGATCATGACCTCAGCCAAAGGCAGACGCTGAACCTTACCTGAGCCACTCAGGCACCCTGAACATTATGAGTTATAAATTAACTTTTCTTATTATTTTTGGTCAAAGGAATTGTTTCATTGTAGATGCCATGCCTCTGTTTCTTCATTTGATCCTACATAGTATTTAGAATGATTTATAGCTCAAACTTCATATTGTCACCTAATATTCTTTTCTCAATAGATTTCCCAAATGCTGCAGTTACATTGCATACTGCAGAATCATGGGGCAAGGAGAATGCATAAGCTTTTAAACAGATCTCGCTTTGCAGTTTAAATGGCTTTAGACCTTTGACATGTGACTTGGTTTTTGAGCCTCGATTTCCACGTCTTTCAAGGATGAGGATTCTGTCTTCTCTCTCATTATCAGAAATAAGTGAATTAATCTGAGTACTTTGTAGGGATCATTAAATGAAAATTCTTTTTATTTTTTTTCAAAAATAATGAACATTCCAATCATTTTATGAGTCTCTGTAATTTATTTCCAGTTCTCAAATTGATATAGTGAGGACACATTTTCAAAAGTTTGCTCATCTTTTTTGTTTTTTTTAGAGGCATAGATTATGCCATATACTTAGTTCAGCTATTGTTAGCAATTACATTAATTGATGATATAAATTAATAAATTATAACTTTAATGTTTTGATGTCACTAAAGTATGTGTTCTTTCATTGTGATCACTCATGGGCATTATTATTCATTAGCAACTTTCCTGTGAATACTTTATGATTTTCTAGTCAGCAGTCACTTGGTTTTTTTGCTTTTGTTTTTGTTCTAGAGGGAGTATGAGAGAAAGAGAGAGAGAGTGCACATGAGCTTGGGGGGGAGGGGCAGAAGGAAGAGAGAGGTAAAGAGGATCTTAAGCAGACTCCACACTCAGGGCAGAGCCCGATGCGGGGCTCGATCTCACGACGCCGAGTTCATGACCTGAGCCAAAATCAAGAGTCGGATACGTAACCGACTGAGCCACCCAGGCGTCCCAGTCACTAGTTCTTATACACTGATTTTCAATATTTAGGGGCAGAAGAAAGAGCTTTTGAGGAAAGGGGAAAACCCAACCAGTGGGAAGATTATGTCTACTGTGCATGCATTTTTCATTTCCTGTTCTATTTTTGTTTTGTATTATTTTACTTGGTATATTATTTTCATTCTTCTTAGCTTTCATCACCAGGAAAGGATGCAGGCTTCCTTTGGAGCTATGCTTCCCACTCAGTTTACCAGCGGGGATTGTCATATTAGTGGTATGATATCGTCCTTAACTGCAGATGCCTCTGTCAGTTCTGCAGCTGTTCTACTTCCTATCAACAGCAGTAGTTATTTTAAATGGAGTTTATATTATGCCTGTATTGTGATATTAGCCCTGCTTTTCCCTCTGTTTCTTTTATTTCGGTTGTCTTGCTTGCATGGGTTGAAACATGTGAGATACAAAATTCTAAAAATAAGGATGAATCTAGCAAATGAATTGTACTACAGACTAACTTTTTGTTCAGACTTTTGAATTGGAACTAAGCTACTCCTTTAAGACTTCTGGATGGCATTTTTTCCTCTGATAAACCCATCAACTAGCTGGAGCCCAATTAAAAAGACTCCTGTTAGCTGGTATTTTTCTCCAGGTGTTAAGAAAAGTAAGAGAATGAAGTTAATCGTATGAAGTCATGCTAACATTAGTGACTTGTCCCACAAACAACTGTCAGGATTTTAGTGTCAGAACACAGAAATAGCAATCAACTTCAGACCTTATAATTGCATACAATGTGTCATATTGTGTGACGAGTAAGCCAAATCCACACCATCCTCTCCCTTAGCCCTGAAGGACTTAGATGTTTGCCTCTCTCCTCTCTGCAACCATAGGACCTTGGACATGTTTCTTTCCTTTTTCAAATGTTTTGTGATGTAGTTCCTAATTGCAAATGCAGAGTAACTTTGTGTACTCCATGGTACTCTGAATTCCTTTGTTTAGGAATTTTATCTTCTCAAATCTTAAGCATTTGGTGAATAACCGATGCATTATGAGTACTAAAGAAAATGTGGACTGCAAATAGTAAATGTCACAAGGGTTCTGAATAACCTTAGAAAAAGACAATTAAAGCACTGCAATGTGGTTATTCATCATGAAACAATGAACTTCACCTACTTTTGAAGTCAAATAATGCCAGAGTTGAAAAAAATAGTGTTTTCTAATTAATCAGTGCACCAGAAAGTTAGTTCAATCAGAACATTTCCTTCTCAGAGCATATCAGTTATCCTTTCATAAAAAAATTGAGAGCATATTTGACAGAAAATGGGGGAGGATTTTTTTTTAAGAAGCTGTATGCAATTTAGAGAGGGGTCTGCTGGAAGTTTCCTTGCATGTAAATTCAGAAGTAAGGCAAGTGAAGTGTCCAATGAGCATATACTACGAGGTATAGAGAGAATGCTTGTCTTCTTTAGAGAAAGAAGGGTAACAAAAAGGATGGCATGTTATAAAATCCACCCTGAATTGTTTCTCTAAAATTATCTGATCAACGTAATTCCACATTTGGAGTAGTAGGATGGTTGTTCAGAGTCACTTAGATCTTCTTAAGATTAGTTGACCTGTTTTCAAGCCTGTGTAAATCTCTGAGTGTGTCTCCTCAACTCAGCTGGCATGCCTGACCCTCATAGGGAAAACTGGTCTAATTCTCAAGAGGTTTTGCCTAGCCCACTTTGGGATGGAGTGCGACACTCTTCATTAAGATCGGAAGAGCTTCTCTACAACTGCTCCTGAATCCTGCCCATACTTCATTGAGGCTGTCTTACCATGCTACAGTTCTCTTGCTTCAAATTTGTCTGTCCCTGTTACTTCCAATCTGGTGATGCCCACTTGTTTTCACTTACTCTCTAAATATAGTGTAGACTCTCCTTTTCCACTATCATGTATCTATAGATGCTGTCATATGTAGTATACGTGATATGATTCATCTCTTGACAGGCCTTGGGATGAGTTTTGTCTTCTACCTAGAGCAAGTTACCATTGCTAACTTCTGCTGTTCTTCCAGCAGTTCTCCTTTCATGATACTTTGCAATCACCCTCTTAGGGTAAGAGGTCTATAACTCTCTGACCCCTGGATTAAGCGGCCAATCCATTTGGTTGCCATTAGCCCTATGTGCAGCTTTTTCGTGGCACATATCAACTATTTTTAATTGCTTGTTTTCTTCTCTGTTCCTTGAAAGCTGGGACTATATTAGTGTTTTTATAGCCTCAGCCTCTAACCAGAACCATATCTGGCACATAATTGGCATATAATAAATATCCTTGAATATATCATTATTTTTACAGTTTTCCGTTTCATTTAATGATTTTTCTTGGCTCAGTTACTCAGCAAGTTTGGCCTAATTGTTGCATGTGTGGTTGGAGGATGATGAGTGGGGGGATGCTTAAGCAGTAACCTTTGGTAACAGTGGCAAACTGCCTAGGACTATATTCGTGAGTTTCTGCATAAAATAAACCTTAAATGTAACATTTGATGATTTGATGAATTGAAAAAAAGGTTGAAATTTTGCAGCCATGAATTACCTGACCGATATTATGTTTCCTAGGCCAGTAAATTTATAGATCAGTTTCTTTTCATTAATTATACATGAAACTTTTAGGTTTCTCCCTGCTCTTTAGATAAATGTTATCAGTGCCATAAACATAGATAAAAGGTGGCTGATTTTAGTGATTTTACTAAAGATAGCAACTTCACTGAATGTTTTCTTCCTTTTTTTTTTTTTTAATCAATGTCGTGGTTTTCTGGTATGTGTAACATAGCATTTGATTTTACAAACAGTCTTGGTGTTCAGAAAGGCACATGAAAAATAATATTCATTTGAACAAATATGATAGAAGAACACTCAGCTCCAGTACATTTAATGATTTTTATAAAATATAAGATTTTATGGGGCACCCAGCTGGCTCAGTCAGTGGAGTGTATGACTCTTGATCTCCGGGTTGTGGATTTGAGCCCACATTGCGTGCAGAGATTACTTAAAAATAAAATCTTTAAGAAAATAATAATAAAATAAAATAAAAGATTTCATGATTACAGAATTTGAAGCCAAGTAACTAAGGACATTTTTAGAGTAAATTGTCCCAGCAACAACACTTATATGTGATATATAAGTAAGAATCACATATACTTTTATTATTTATTTTACTCCCCACTTCTGACAAGTATATTAATAACCATGCCTTTTATTTTTATGAGTAGGACCCTGTTTTATCATCCTACATAATGCCATGCCAATTGTTGCATAGAAAGTCTTTTAAATGAAAATTAGTTGTTATATACTACAGAAACCATACATTTTATTTGTAAGTTTTGTTTACTTAAAATGTTTAGTATTTCTTGTATTTTTCCAATGAAAAGAGGATGATGCAAAATTGAGCATACTCTTCAACTGATTGTGAATATTGCCCTGTCTAGTTCTTCTGCTATAAGTCTATTTGAATGTCATATGAAAAGATATAAAAATAGCTGAAAATGCACCCTCAGTTGTTGGTGGTATAAGGGTACTGTTTTTATTGGTTCATAGGTACCAAGCTTACCCAAACTGTGAAGTGCTGTGGATTTCTTTGTGAATCACCATATCTAAGCTAATGTGGTGGTGGTTTACAAAGTAATTCATAGTGCTTCACAGGTGCTTCTGCAGTTGATCTACACCTGGAAGCCTAGGATCCCTTTACTGTGCCATTGAGAACAAGCCATTTTGTATTACAAGACATAGAAGGTCAAGAGATCCCTGGTAAATATACTCTAGAATCCTTCCATATGGTACTCAGAGTCCATTATTATCAAAGCTATGTCAAATACACCAGAAATTATGGTTTCCTTACCTAACTATACATGTTTTACATAGTCGATATCTCTGTCTCTCCTGTTCTTTTTCTGAAAAGTAAATTGTAATACTTTCTGGTTAAGAAACATGATATATCATAAATAGCTCCATCGAATGAGTACTCCCACTCAAAATCATAAAAATGCCATTTTGAAATTTAAACATTTTAATTTTAATTGAATTATTATATATATATTCATAAGGAATTACTGTATATAAAGTACCCAATGAATGTATTGATTAAATAATTTGACTGCTAAATGATCAGGAACTTGAAAATGTCACCGTTATGCAGTACTTCTGTAAGTAACCAAGATTTCATTTTCTTCAAACTAGAAAAAACATTGGAATAGGCAAAGATGTGAAAAGCTATATATTATTATGGAGTATGTTAAATTAAATATACTTTGGACACTCCTTTCCATTTACTGTCCTGTGAGACCAGTTTTCTGCGGTCCCATTTTATGGTACAAAAGATTGAGTAACTTTCCCAAGGTCACAAAAGCCTCGTTACTTGCTGAGATGTTGCCTGGTCATTGCTTATTATTAAAATAATGAACTCTGTGATCATTTCAGTCATTAGAATTACTTAGTCTGTTTGATTCATGAGTCATTAATCAAACATTTGGTGATTAACTATTTTAATAACTGAATCAGGTTCCAAATACTCATGCTGGTTTTACCATGTCCTTTTTGTTTACAGGGCAAGAACCTAGTTATCTAAGTTCAATGGTGTGACCACAAAACTGTCTTAACTATGAATACTTTTGATCTTTTATTTCTTAAGTTGAAACTTCTGCACACTAAAATAACAATGGTATAGCCTTTTGGAGTTACTTCTGAATTACATTGAATAAATCTATTGTATTTATTATGACTTCATTTTTGTCTTATATTTGATTCTTTAGTAGTGGGTTATATACATATACTCTATAAAGTTGGGTGATTTGAAATAAATTGTTGAGGCCTTTTTCTGTTAAATAACAGAAAAATCAATATATTATTTTAGACGTGTATATGACCAAAACCTTGAGTGTGCTTATATATATACCTTATACAAATGTGATTAGAGATGCTTTACACCAGAAACACTTGCTACTCCAATTAAAATTTCGGATGTCATACAGGTGCATTATTCTAACCGCCTCTCCTTTAATTTATCAGTGTTTTAATTATCATACCTTCTCTGAAAAATATGTATCCTTGTTTGTCTTAGGCGTCTGTGTTCATAAGCAAGCTCTCCAGAGCTCTAGGATTCTTTGCACTTCATTGGGAGCTTTACTGCTGGTGGCTGTGGGTAGATTTGGAAAGAGACTGAGAGGAATTGTCCCTGAGATTTGATTGTTCTAGAGCTCTCTGATTTTTTGTTGTTGTTTTACATAAGGGGACTACTTACAAAGTTTTCGTTGAGATAAAGGTGCTATTTTTAATGAGAATATTTATAACTGCTGGTACATAAATTTAGAAGGAAGTCACAACATTTTTGAGAGAACTTTATCAGAGATAAATGGAGTTCATTAGCATATCTCATAATCATGTACCTTTATCCTTGTGTCAGAATTTCAGTCCTCAGTTGTCTGTATTTATTAAAACCTAGCAATGCTCCCTTTTTATTTTTCATTTTTAAGGTACTCACAGGTTTACAAACAATAAATTTGGGGTGTAGTTTTGGGTGGAACATATGTTCAAAGTGGATTTATTCTCTTCTGCTAGGGACAAATGCAGCTTTAAGCCCTCCTAACTTTTGTTAGACCTACATGAAAATTAAGTATTGAAAAATGAGTATATTAGGTTTCTTCAGAGAAACAGAGCCAACAAGATATGTGAACACATATACAGAGAGATTTTACCTTGAGGAATTGGCTCACGTGATTGTGGAGGCATGGCAAGTCCAAAATCTGATGGGACAGGCCAGACTGGAGACTCAGGGAAGAGATGCAGTTCAAATGCAAGGCAGTCTGTCGCCACGATTCCTTCTTGCTCTGGGGAGGTCAGTCTTTGTTCTGTTAAGACCTTCAACTGATAGGATGAGGCCCACCTACATTATGGAGGATAACTGCTTTACTCAAAGTCCACGGATTGAAATGTTATTCTCACCCCTCAAAAAACACCTTAACAAAAACATCAGAATAATGTCTGACCAAATAGCAAGACACTATGTTGCAGCCAAGTTGACACATAAAATGAGTCTTCACAGTAAGAATATTATTTATCAGTGAATTGAATTTTAAATTTTAAAATAGCAAGCTAATTTTTTTCTTCAGTTTTCTTAATTATGTACCACATGTAACTCTGGGTGTGTGAACTTTAATGTATTGATATTTCATTTATTGGAGTTCAGTTAGTTATGGACATTCCTTTGGGTCACATTTGCAGTAAAAACATCCTTTATCTGGATGAATAATAGAAATAATTGTTGCAACCGAGGCATGTTTTACTAGATGTTTAGCTTTGTCTTATTAAGGCTTACATATTTTTTAATAAATGCATGAGTTTTAAAAAACATTACTTTTATGTCTTTCTCTTTGATCTTTATAGTATTCTCATGTTCTTTTGTGAACTTACAGTACCTGATACATCAGGTACACCATAGGTACCAAATAAATATTTGCTGAATGAAAGAATGGAATTTGCATATCATAATCTTTAAAAATGATTGAGCAGTGGTAAAACATCTTTAAGATTACTGGCTTGGTCTCTGATACTAGCTTTGATCTACATTATTTGGTTCTCCTAACGTATCTGTCAAACTCATGGCAAAATTCCAATAAAAGTAAGCAATCATTTTATCTAAAAATTAATTAGGCAATCACAGTAGCATAAATGGAAATCTTCTATCGAATGTGAATGAAATTCTTAGAGTAAGGAAAGGATTTAGCCTATTAAGAATCTGTGAGTTTAAAAAAGTTCCAGTTTATTTGAATGCTTAGTTTGGAAAGTACTTCAGCTGAATTACTCAAATTCTGAAGATATTAGCTGTGTACTAATTAGCAGTTAGAATATCAACCTTTTATTTTCATGTGGGTATACTTAAGTGGTGTAACTGAGCACCACTGTAATCAGTGTCCTAATTTTGTCTCCTTGAGAGACTGTACTTCTACAGCCTGTTCCCCAAATAATAATTAGAGGAATAAATTAAATCTCTGCAATTCTGCTTTAGAAAATAATGTGATAAACGATAAGCAGAAAGAATTGGGAAAAGTAAGCAACCTTAAACTCTTGAAAATAAGTCTGCTTGAGAAAAACAACTAAGATTTATAGAGATCTTTCTTTTACTTTTTTCAACTTTTTATTTAAATTCTGCTTAGTTAACATATAGTGTAATGTTGGTTTCAGGAATAGAATTTAGTGATTCATCACTTACATGTAACACCCACTGCTCATCACAAGTGCCTTCCTTAGTACTGATCACCTATTTAGCCCATACCCCCATCCACCTCCCTTCATCAACCCTCAGTTGTTCTCTATAGTTAAAAGTCTCTTATGGTTTACCTCTCTCTCTCTCTCTCTCACTCTCTTTCTCTCTCTTTTTTCCCCCTCCCCTATGTTTATCTGTCTTGTTTCTTAAATTCCACATATGAGTGAAATCATATGGTATTTGTCTTTCTCTGCCTTAGTGTAATACTCTCTAGCTCCATCCATGTCATTGCAAATGGAACAATTTCATTCTTTTTGATGGCTGAGTAATATTCTGTCGTATATTTTTGCCACACCTTCTTTGTCCATTCATCAATCAATGGACATTTGGGCTCTTTCCATAATTTGACTGTTCTTGATAATGCTGCTATAAACATTAGGGTGCATGTGCTCCTTCAAATCAGTAGTTTTTTATCGTTTGGGTAAATACCTAGTAGTGCAGTTTCTAGGTGGTAAGGTAGTTCTATTTTTAACTTTCTGAGGAACTTCCGTACTGTTTTCCACAGTGGCTGCACCAGTTTGCATTCCCACCAACATGGTAGGAGGGTTCCCCTTTCTCTGCACCCTCACCAACATCTGTTGTTTCCCGAGTTGTTAATTTAGCCATTCTGATA
Organism: Ursus americanus; assembly: GCF_024610735.1. Classification (NCBI taxonomy): domain Eukaryota; kingdom Metazoa; phylum Chordata; class Mammalia; order Carnivora; family Ursidae; genus Ursus; species Ursus americanus. The sequence continues at coordinate 40,129,417 of NC_142144.1, forward strand.
GGTGATGGGAAGACTGGACAGCAACATGCAGAAGAATGAAACTGGACCACTTATACCAGACACAAAAATAAATTGAAAATGGATGAAAGACCTAAATGTGAGACAGGAAATCATCAAAATCCTAAAGGAGAACACAGGCAACAACCTCTTTGGCATGGGTCATAGCAACTTCTTACTAGACACATCTCTAGAGGCAAGGAGAACAAGCAAAAATGAACTATTGGGACCTCATCAAGATAAAAAGCTTCTGCACAGGGAAGGAAACAATTAGCAAAACTAAAAGATTTATAGTGATCTTAATTCTCCAAGTACTTTCCTTGTATCATCTCATTTAATCTCTAAATTGAGTATTATTGCCCCATTTACAGGTGAAGGACGAGAAGTGCTCTAACTTCTAAATCTCTGCTGTATAATATGACACACTACCCACCTGCAGAACACTCACTATTCACATCCCTGAGGCTTTACAACCTGTGAGGGGAAATTACAGAATGTAATAATAATAACAATAATAATAATAGAAGCTATATTTGGAAAATATTTACCTCTTTTTTTTTTAGTACCTAAATTATAACCACCCCACCGAATTCCTAGCCAGATGAACCAAAATCAGCATTTCACAGTCTGTGCCATAGGACCTAAGTGGAGCACTTTGGTTATTAGCACGTGTAATATGAGAGAGCTGAAGAGCTGAGTAGACAGAAGAAGACAGGAAACAAATGAGAATATAGTAACTAGAGTATAGCAATTTCATTTACCAGACAATGAAGAGATTAGAGCAGTAGTTGTTCCTTGGGGATAAGGAACATGTATAAAATCTTGCAAGGTGATGGCCTTGTATAATTTGAGAAAACTTCCCAAGTGATTCTTAGGTTTTCATCAGCCTGAGAACCACTGAACTACAATTTCACGAGGTCAAAAATCATATAAACTCTTGGAGAAGAACAGAAGAGATAACCATAAAATTAGTATGAAATGACATAAAGCCAGAGGAAGGAAATCTTTAGGACTCAGCTTAAAAAGCATCTTCTCTTCCTAAGGCAGGGTTACCATGGAAACACTGCAGAGGGCAGGGCCTGAGAGCCTGGGAGAGAGGCTTGGAGCTCAGGTCTGAATGGAATGTGTGCATCAAAGAGAGCATACTAACTATTTGATAGTGTCTATCTAGAGCTAAGAATCCAGACAGCAAATAGGAGAAATATCTGCAACAGTACTTTCCAATTGAAATAGAATGTAAGCCTCATAGGGAAGTATAAATTTCTTAGTCTAAAATTAAATTAAATTAATTTGAAACATTAAGAAAGCAAAACATAGGTGACATTAAATTTCATTAATATATTTAATCCAATATATCCAAAGTACTGTTATTTCAACAAGTAATCATGTAAGAAATATTAATGGGGTATTTTACATTCTTATCTTTTGGTATTAAGTTTTCAGAATTTGATGTATTCTACATTTATAGCACATCTCACTTGAAATAGCTATATTTCAAGTGCTCAAAAGTCACGGCATCGTTAGTAACTATGGGATTGAATGGTGCAGATCTTGAGGACAAATACAATGGAGGTTTAAATTCTTACATACAAACCTCAAGCTCTTCTGTCAATTTTCCTAAATAGCCTGGCAGGCTGTAGCAGTTAGAAATATGGGTTCTCAAATCAGACTGCCAGGATTTGGGTTCTATTTCTGCTATTTAATGGCTATGTGTGTGACCTTTGGCTGGCCATATATTCCCCCTGTACCCTAGCTTCCTCATCTCTAAAATAGAAAAATAACATTAACCTCATAAGGTTTCATTAACATTAAACAAGTTAACATATAGCAAGGGTTTAAGTAGCACATAATAAGAGCTCAAAAAGTAGTGGTCATGATTGTTTTTGTTGTTGTAACCTGGCATGTGAATGTTGGAATTTCTGAAAACTCAGTTCTAAGCTCCTTTGTTTTTTGTATAATTCTCTAGGAAATTCTATCCATGCCAAGGGGTTTAATTTCCATCTCTATGACAGTAATTCACAGATTTTAACCTTGGGCTCAGACTAATCTTTTCCAAACCCAAATAGAAAATTGAATCGTAGACAGATCTACTTAGATTATTCAAAAGTACCTCAAAATAAACATATTGAAAGTAGGCCTCAAAACCACCTCCCATGAATTCTGTTCCCACCCAAATAAACAAACCAGAGGAAAGATAATTCTTTTCTCTCTGACAGGAGAGAGATCAGAGAGGGCTTACCAAGATCCATACAGAGGCTCAAACCTGAAATTTAGAAATTACCCTTGATCCACTGTCCCTCACTTCCCACTGCCAAACCTATTATCACATAATCTCCTCTAAATTTCTTAAATCCATCTTCATCTTCTCTGTATTTCTACCATCATCAGCTTATCCATGCTAACAGCATCTCCTCCCGGATTATTGCCGTAGCCTCCTTAGTGCTCTGTCTTCATGTATTTTATTTAAGATGTCAATCTGATTACTTTATTCCCCTCCTTAAAAAGCTTCAGTAATTCCCCATAGGTTTCAAAGTTAATGACCAAAATCTTCTCTGTGACCTAAAATTTAGCACGGCCTGTCTCCAGCCTTTCCTGGGGCTCTAGTTACAGTGATTTACTTTCAGTTCTCTGTGCTTCCTCTTGTCTTAGTCTCAGGACATTTGCAGAGGTTAACCCATCTCTTCAGAATTCTGGGCTCCCACCTGGTGCCCCAGTTAATTCCTACTCATCCTTCAGTCATCAGATCAAACATCACTTCGTTGGGGGCAGTCTAGGGAAGCCCTGATAAGTGGTTTTCCAGCACACATAGTCCCATCGCTGTTTGTAACATTTGTGTATGAAGTTATTGGTTTATATTAGCTTCCCTTACTGGACTGCAAACTTCATGGTGGAAGGGACCATTGTTTAATTAAATTAGCATTTTATTTTCAGTGAGAAGTTTAATTCCTGCCACATAGAGGATGCCCAGTGTAAATTATGAAAAGAAGATCAAGGACAAGAAAATGGTAGAAGTAAAGCACAAAATCACCATGGAGATAAAACCATCTTTTCTTGGGGCACCGGTTGGCTCAGTTGGTTAAGTGTCTGCCTTCAGCTCAGTTCATGATCCCGGGATCCTGGGATCAAGCCCCTCATCAGGCTCCCTGCTCAGTGGGGAGTCTGCTTCTCTGTCTGGCCCTCCCCCCAGCTCGTGCTCTCTCTCAAATAAAAATAAAATTAAAAAAAAAATGTTTCTTATTATAACAAAATTCTGCACCCTCTAAGAGCACAGGACTGTTACATTGAGTACTATTACTATTACCCATCCTATCCCCTGAAATTGTTGTAATTTGGCTTGTCCCCATCTCCAAAACATAGCAAGAACTTTGCTAGGCTGCTTTACAACTCTTGCTCTATCTCCAAATAACTGTCTTAAGAATTGCTATCTCCCAGTTATCTTGTTTCCACCCTGATCAAAGTCCAAAAGAGAATGCTTTAACTCTGCCTCTGCCTAGAGCCCTCCAGCACAGTTCAGCTAGAAAGCCAGAGTACTGCCTTAGGCAACAAGAGTCAGCGATGGGAGGAAGGAACCAAAGAGTTGATCCCTAAAGTCTGAAAGCATACTGGCATTGCTCTAACCAGTCTGGGACCTGGAGATCCAATAAATTGCATCTGGGACAGATAGTGCCTGACACAGCTGCAGGCATCTAGGGTAAAATAAACCTTTGAATGTTTTCCTCCCGTGAAAGCATAAAAAGTTAAAGGAATTGCTTGAATGTATGTGTCTGGGGCACCTATCTTGTTACATTTTCAGTGGCATATATATAAATCATTAGCCTTGCAGCAGTGAGAGAAGAGATTTAAATAGCTAAAAAATACATGAAAATGAATAGCATGCAATTAATTTATGTGTATTATATAACCTGCCTGATCATTAAACATTCATGCAGCTTAAGGATAAATGTGGGATATCTGCATTTTATAAAGACGAAGACCCAGATATATTGATGATAAAAGCACAGTGTACATAAACAGATGGTTTCTAGTTAAGGATGCATTCCTCAGCTGCCACTGCTTTTCATTACAGCCAGGTTCCACCACTATTAAGGATAGCTGTGTTTAAAAGTCCATTTGCCTGCATTCTAAATCCCATACTGAGCTCTTTCCACTCTCCCTTTGCACTGCTGCTGTTTGCAATTTTCTGCTTCCTATTCACTTCCTTGGAAGATTTCAAATAGGCTGCATCAGGGAAATCAGGCAATTTTTTAAACCATCTTGGAAAACATGCAGTGATAAAGAAGCGTGCCCAGTAAAGAGCAACTGTTTATCAATCTATGAAGGAAACTCAAGACTATACAGTCAGTCCCAGGCCCTGATCAAGAGCAACGGGGATTTATGTTTTAATATCATTCATAGCTTCATTGGTAGCAACACTTTGAAGCAGAGACTTACTTAATATACACTAATTTTGGTCCTATATTCATTTGGAAATAATTAAATTTTTTTTTGCACTTGTAATAGAGTTTTTTTTTTGTTTTGTTTTTTGTTTTTAAGCTTAAGAAGGAACTATTTTATTACTGGCTCAAGTATGTGGCTCTGTTAATTCTTTGTGCCAACAAACATAAGGTCGAATTTGCAAGTCTTGGCAACAGAGTTCTTTTTGGTACTTGACAGTATTGAAGTTCTGGGATAAATATATCGAGATTTATTCTTGTTTTTACTTTAAGAAATTGTCAACTGGATTTTGCCAAAAACCTGAAGCATCCTTTGAAATACAAAAAATAAAACCCTGAATTCTAACTTAAGAACTTTCAGTTAAAGAACTTTATTCTTATCTACATGTATAAAAACTGTGGCAAATGAATACCACCTACTCATTTCCATCAAAGCTCGGAAAATTATTTTGCAACTCTTATGAAATTCTTTTTTATCAATCAGTGGTTTTTTATTTTCAATCTGTAAGCTCATCTATGAATAACCTCAGAGCACAGACATTAACACAAGCGTAATTTCTCTCAAAATACCAGTTCTGCTGCTTCATACTCTGTCACATTACCTCATATTTGTCTAATGGTGTTGATGAGTTGGCTGTCAAGAACAGGGGTACCACAGCCCAGTGGTTAAAGCAGCTGTGGTCTTTCCCCACATTCGAAAGGTAGCAGGGTTCTTCTGATTCTACCTCCAAGCTTGTAATTCTCCCTCTCCCTTTATCCCCTGCTCCCAGCCCTACTCCTTATGTTGGTTTAAGCTTACATCTGGATTCTCACTACAGTCTCCTAATTGTTCACTGATAACTGCCTCTCTTCACAGCACCGAAGTCAAATCCACAATCTATCATATTCCTTGTGGATGCTAATGTAGTAAGCATATTTTGAATATGACACTTTCTTTTTTTAGCCTTTGCAAATGCCATACCTTTTATTTCTGTAATATTTTATTTTATTTATTTATTTATTTATTTATTTATTTATTTTTAAAGATTTTATTTATTTATATGACAGAGAGACAGCCAGCGAGAGCGGGAACACAAGCAGCGGGAGTGGGAGAGGAAGAAGCAGGCTCCCAACGGAGGAGCCCGATGTGGGGCTCGATCCCGGAACGCTGGGATCACGCCCTGAGCCAAAGGCAGATGCTTAACCACTGCGCCACCCAGGCGCCCCTATTTCTGTAATATTTTAATGCCCCAACGTCTTTCCCCTACACAAATACATATCCTTTACACCAACAAACCTTCTATCCATTTTCTAATGGTCAAATTTCTATCATATTTAAATGTCCATGGGGAACGCTTTATTCTCTATGGAGCCTTCCCCAATTCCCACAAACAGAATGAATATATACTCCCTCAGGTAGTGCTTTGAATATGATGCCACTATGAGTGTACGCTATTGCACAGTAATTATTTATACTTAAAAGTTTCAGTTAATGGGCCCCTCAAGGCCAAAGGCATAACTTAGCCAATTTTGTGCCCCTGATTCATAGCGTGATACTTGGTACAGAGCTGTTTAATAATATAACAGATAACAATTTTGACCACTTTGTGGAGTGTGAGCTTAGATGTGAGTTTCTCAGTCTTGGCACTATTAACATATTGGGGGCTGACAATTCTTAATGTGGTGTGCTGTCCTGTAGGGCATGGCAGGGTTTTTAGCAGTGTTCCTGGCCTCCCCCCAGTAGATACCAGTAATTCCTTCCAAGCTGTGATGCCCAAAACGTCTCCCATCATTGCCACGTGCCCCCTGGGTGGGAGGAATCTCTACTAGTTATGAACAGTTAATCCTCATAACTATCCCATGAGACAGCCATAGGTTTTTTTCCCCTCTTTTTCAAGAAAGGGAATTTTGGCTTAATTTATACAGGTGGGAGGTTGTGAGACCTTGATTTAAACCCCAGATGTCTCTGGAGCATGTGTTCTTGATCACTAAGCTATGTTGCCTTCTAATCCATATCTCCTGAATATTTTTATTTAAGTACCTAATAACTAGTTTCATTTCTTGATGATATACCATTACATGAAATTTTAATTCACTTTAAGATTTGATGAGTAATGACTCTTGAAAGGCATTCAAGTTTGTATGGGTGCAAATAAGACACAATTGTCCATATATATGTGCATGACTAATGGACACCTGGAGTTTCCAGGAGTTTTTATAGGCCTCCAGCTCAACCTCTCATTCCCCCGAAGGAATCTCTAATGCATCATCCAATGCACAAAGGTGTGGAAACCACAATAATGCAAATTTATTTGAACATCATTTGTAAGCAAGTTGCCCTCTTGAAGAAAAGATAGTTTTCTGAAATGAGCACAGGACTAAGACCTGCAAGCCATATGGTTCCAGATCTGCCACTCACCTGCTCAACAGCCCTTAGCCTCTGTTAGACCCAGCTTCCTCCTCTGAGTAATGGAAGCAATAATTGCGACCCTGGTCACCATGCATGTAATTATTCATGTGCTTACTCAAGAAGACAGTGCTAGATAAATGAGGACCATTACCATTGTTTTGCAGGCTTACAGAAATTTTGCTTGTTAGGCCAAGAAGGACTGTATCCTCATGAGACTATTCTTACAGGAAAAATGGGGCAACAAACTGGTAGAATTATGATCTATGGAAATGATCTCTTCTACTCCATCTGGAGGCAGGAGAAATCATCTTATTCTGCAAAGCCACCTTCAATTAGCAACATCTTTGGGTCTTAATATCTACCTTGTCATCTTGATTATTTTTTTCAATAAGATAATACCATGGCGGTATAAATAATTTAGTTATTGGCATAGTGGCTTCCCCAGGACAAAAACTCAATAGCTGTGGAACTGAACTTATATATATTATTAACCTCTCCTAATCTTAACTGAGCTATGACTTTTCTTGCCTTTTAAACATATATTTTGGTGCCACTTAAAAACTTCTACTTTGGTATTCATTAGTATTTGTTAAATACATACTTTGAAGGAAAATGTAAACTCAAGGCTTTCTCCTCTGGATTACTAAGGCTTTCTGAATATTGACTGTCAAGGAGGCTGCAGGGCTGACCCATCCTTATATAATATACATATTAATATATACATCCATTCCACCTTAATCCTACAGTTTGTAGTCTATAATGAACAATTAATCTTAGCATTTAGACATTGTAAATTCATTTCCAACACTCTACTGTCCTGTCCAATCAAGATAAGTTAAAATTAAATTGCTCCAGCACATGCCATTTACCTCTCTTTGTGCACTGTGTAGGGACTTGTACCAATCTGTTGTCAGTTTCCTGACAGCAACTGGAAATCAGCTTTGGAAAAATGGACCTTCATGATTTATGGCAAGTTACTTAGATTTTCTGCTGGACCTAGTATAGGAGGACCATTATTGTCTTTTCTCAAGTTTATAAACTTTGGATATCTATACAAGTGTGATTATGTATACATTTACACATTTTTTAATTCATTAACTAATTCAATGTAAATAACTAAAAGTACTGTAATTTTTCATGGTTTGCTGTTCTAGAGTCCTCAAAAACTAGAAATGATTTGGGCTTCTTTCAGTGGGTTTCCTATAAATGAGAATTAGGATAACCTATCTCATAGATGATGTTTATGGACTATATCGAATAAGATTGTAATTAATAATGGCTACTGTATTACCTTATATATGAAGCTGAGAAACTGTAAAAGTCCTCCGTTGAGTTTACAGGTTTAACTCAAAATGGTAGGCAGAATAATGGCCCCCCACAAAGATGTCTATGTCCTAATCCCCAGAATCTGAATATGTTAGGTTACATAACAAAGAGGAATTAATGTTGCAGATGGGTATAAGGCTGTTAAAAAGCGGCTGATTTTAAAATAAGGAGAGTATCCTGGATTCTCTTGGTCAGTCCAGTGGAATCACAAGCGCCCTTAAGGTAGACAAACCAGGCAGAAGAGACAGAGCCAGAGACATAGTAGTGTGAGAAAGACTTGACCCCACATTGCTGGCTTTGAAGGTGGAGGAAGGGGCCATGATCCAAGGAATGTGGGCCTCTAGAAGCTGGAACGGAAGCAAAGAAATGGATTCTCTCCTAGAGCTTCCAGAAAGGAATGCAGCCTTGATTTTAGCCCAATGAAATCCATTTCAAATTTCTGACATTCAGAACTGTAAGATAAAATAACTGTGTATTGTTTAAGCCATGAAATTTGTGGTAATTTGCTATAAAAGCAATGAAAAATTAATACTCCAAGTGAGCATTGGATTAGCATTTTGTTATTTGTTTCAGATCTATGTTGATGTAACTCAGGAGATAAGCACTGATCCTGGGACTTGTGAGTTATTTTTTTGGACACCCTTAATGGAGCTCCTCTGAGAGCCATTCACAGAAAGTGCTGCCCTGCCAGCCTCAGGGTACTCATGGTTTAGCTGGAGCCAGGAGGTAGGGGGGAGCAGGGGAGCAAGGGAGGGGAACCTAACAAGTAAATAAACATAAACATGCCATTTACTAAAATAAGTGCTTGCAGAGAGAATGGTACCTAGTGACTGTCCTCAAAGACACAGTAAAATCTGTCTCTGACATATGTACAAAATGGGTATATTGGTGAGACTTTCCTATTTACTTGAAGTTCTTCTCTTCCCAGAACCAGACACACATTGGGTGCCTCATTCAAACAAGAGCACAAAGAGGAATTTAGGGAGTCAGCGTGGGCTAGGTAATGGCACAGTAACAATGAGCCCTGCAATGTCTGTTTATTTCTAACTCATAATCTATGTCTCCCAGCCATGGAGACCAGAAGTGTGCTCCGAGACTCTGAAAAATATGCATTCCATCCTCTGGAACATCATGGTTTGAGGTAACAGGACAAAGACAAAGCTGGAAGTTCTTAAACCAGCAATTAACTTCTCTCATTCTGGAGCTAATGCGCCTGTCCACTTTTGTCCACAATTCACTGGCTGGCATTATTTACCTGGTCCAGTCCATCTGCAGAAAGCAGGTGGCTGGGGAGGGACAGTGGCAAGGGGTTACCATATAAGCCATGTATGTAACAGAATGAGAGCAGCACTGACATGGAGATTAAGCTCCTGTCCTGGCCCAGGATGTACATTTCTCACTCTCTACTCAGCTATGTCTCTTCACTTGAATATTAGTAGCAGTACATTTATTATCGTCAGAACAGAATTTTGAGATGATTAGCATTGAACTACAGTTCTTTAATTGCTGATATTATATTTTTCCACCTGGGTTACCCCTATTTTGAAATTGCTGAAGAAGCGGTTCGTATAATGTGCATCATAATTATGAGAAGAAACTAGATGTAAAAAATGATATTTCTCTTTCATTAAGTATCTATTTCATTAAGTATCAGTAGCCCTTTAAGGAGCAGTTTGAAAAGGAAACTGTAGAACCAAAATGGGCCTTACAGGCCCTCCTTTATTCATTCAGTAAGCATTTACTGAACCCTTACCGTGTACCTAGCAAGGTGCTAGGTGGTGGGAATTAACAGACTAAATAGACAAGCCCTCACCCTTCAAACCTAGTGGAAGATTTAGAAAAACAGGTCAGCCAATTACAAAACACTGGGAATGAATACTAAAACAAGGAGGAACACAGAGAGATCTGGGCACAGATAAGAGGCTGGCCACCCAGGGGTGTCACAGGTCAGGGAAATTTCCTGGGAGAATGGTGTTTTGAGAGCTGAGGGATAGGACTTAGTTCATTAAAGAGGAAGGCAGGGTTACAGTTGGATACAGTGTGAGGAGGGGAAGAGTATGGCAAAGCTGGGGAACTAGTGTTATGTGTAAAGGCCCAGAGGCTAGAGAAACTGGAGCTTGGCAAGAGGATGTCATCTACCCGCACAGAAAAATGAGTCAACATTCGGCACTGTAGAAGTCTCAGCTTCCTCTGTTAATTATGCACTATGCATCTAATTATGCATCTGTGTGGGCTTAAATGTAAAGACAATGTGATGCCATTAGATCAGTTTTCAATGTCTCTGGTTAACTCTATGGATTAGAAAGTCTTCTTCATGCAATTTAGATCCTGTTTGGAATTGTAATGATAACTTGGAACAGATTGCATGGTAGTTAATACAGGTGGTGGTAATCTGGGTTTGCACAGAGCACACGGACAGAGCTGCAGGCTGGTTTTCAGGGTTTCCACAAGCCAGATACAGTGCTGCACTAGGGACTGACTCACAGGAGGGACAAAAGAGGTGCCTTAGGTGTTTGCAGTTTGCTACACAAAATTTATTTCAGATTAAGCCCAAATTTATGCGTTTTGAAATGAAAGTTATTAAACCATCAAGCAGAAGTGTTTTTGCAAAGTGTGCTTTAAACAAGAAGAGCTGTAAAAATGTAGGGGCTGTAAGGTATTTTTGACCAAGTTTGCTTACTGGAGGTCATGGAAATCTAAGTATGAAACTCTGGCATGGATGTTGAGTGTTTGTTCTTCCCCAAATCCTCCAGATATGTTTTCTGTCATGCTCAGGATAGGGGAGAGGAATTAGGCAAAACTGTTTTATGTACAGAGTACTTGACTTGTGACCTGCATATCACTATTTAGATTTCCCCTTTGCAGGAAAATGTTGCAGAAACCCCTGATAGGTCATGTTTCTCTTACTGCCTCAGTTTCCTGATCTTTCCCTACTAGCTAAAAAGATTGCAGTGGGGGCAAGTGGAGCCAATTTGTATAAACTTAACAACAATAACAAAAAAAGTGTTGTGCAAATTTACAGTGGTATTTTTCTCAGTTATTGAATTTGTAGTGTGCAGAATCTGGGAGGTATGAGTCTAGGAAAATTGGTCAGGAGGTATGGACTGGCAAAATGACTAGGCGAGGGATTAAAGAAACCAGGGGTTGACACACAATGAGATTTTGAAACCAGGAGTGCGGCAGTTGGAAGTTTATTCAACAAACATCTGAAGCACTTTCTATGAGTTAGACACTCTTCTAGACACAATGGGAAACACATGAATATGGATGGCACTGTTTGTGCCATGAAGTACTCCATTGGTTAATATGAGAGAAACAGTTACGGTGCAAGGTGATCAGAGCTGAAATGGAGACACTTCTAAGCTGCTCTCCAAGCCCAGGGAATTGGGGGGAGAGGGGGCTATGGAAAATTTCACCTTGCAGATCAGACCAGGGACACTGGGAATAGCCCTGAGGTTTTCTGACTTCGTTTTCATGAATTTGCATACTAAATAGAACTACACTATTTGATGCTAGGAGCACTCATGGCCTTTGAAGATGAGCTAAAAAGCAGGGAATCACCTGTGGAGCTGGGAGATGAGGAGTTATAGGAGAAGGTAGAATTCAGAGAAGGAAGACAAGGCAGTGGCAGTAGAATTGGGATTTCCCCCCCAGGACATCCTTCCCTCCATTATTGCTTCCCCAGGAAGAGTACCAAGGTGGCATCACGGGAGGAACAGTGGAGTAGGAGTCATGATAGGGAACAGCTAGAAAAGGGGAGAAGGATAACTACAGTCAACGCAGAAGAGATAGGTTGGATCTGCAATGCTTAAGGAAGTTAAATTGTGGCAATAGGACAGCCTTGATAAAAAGATCAAGGAGAAGGAGGGCGGATGGGAAGAAATGGAAGTTTCAATAGTCATCATTAAAGCAAAATGCAGGAAGAGGTGACAATTGCTATAAGAGATGTTTATAACATGATATCTATCTGTAGTAAATACAAATAATGTGAGTTTGAAGCAACATTATTGAGAATAAGCATATACATATGTGTATTTGAATAGCTTTATTGAGATGTAATTCATATTCCACATAATTCACTCATTTAAAGTCTACAATGCAGTGGCTTTTGGTTTATTCACAGAGTTATGCAACCACCATCGAAATTAATTTTAGATATTAACGTGGATATTTGTCTATATACCCATCTCTTTTTCATTCTGAACAGATAATCTGTCTTTCTGTGGGCTTTCACTCTTGTGGTGTCATCTTGACATATAATGGTTGAAAAAAGCTTTGTAATCCTTTACTTGGTATAACCTAGGATTTTAAAAACCACCAGAAAGCAAAGGGCCTTGTTGAAGAGTACTATTTTTGTTTAGAAGTGGACCAAACAGAAAAGTTGAAATGCATTTTCGGAAGTATGACACTGTCCATTTCAAGTGAATGACACACATTCCTCAATTATAATTATAGTGTCTGAAAACTACCCCTAAAATCTTTATGGAAAAAGAAAATACAGGTTAGAAAAATAACTGTATATAGATATGTAAGCATTCAGTTACTAGATTTCAAAGTTGAAAGGATGAAGTTCAAAGTTAAATGGGCCCATTGTAATTTAATTTAATTCAATTTAATTTAATTTAATTTAATTTAATTTTCTGGTCTTGACATGTGACTCTTGGGAGTTTCTTCCAGAGCAGAAAATCACTTCCAACAAATCTGTGGATAGGCTCCACAGGGACGAGAAGCTTGGGAAGGAAGAAAAGACATGATCATAACAGATAGATGAGAACTGACATAGCTGCCCATGAGTCATATGTAGCTTAGATGAAATGACGTGCCATAAATTAAACCTTTTGATTCCTGTAAAAAATCTGACATATAAGGTTGACTGGATTGGAAAAAAAATAAAATGGATCAAGTCAAAGCGTATTTCTGTGGAGGTCAGGGATGCCTTTACCTGAAAGTTTTCCTTCTCTTAAACTGTGCTGGTTTCCTACTGGCAGTAACAGGATCTGTTTCCTTATCAGCCTACCAAGGACTGTAAGCCTGGGATTGGAGTCCTGGGGGCCAGAGGTGAGTCAAAGGAGTGGAGCATAGTGGCCACATCTGTAGAGAATTGCATCATTGCCCACCCCCCAGCAGCCCCCTCATGAGAGGATTACATTTCATCCCACGGACATTCAGCTTAGCCATGTAGCTTGTTCTGGCTATTAAAATAAATGTGGCCTGTTATTGTTCCTTCTAGAAAGAAGCTTTAAGAGCCATCACATGGGTATGGCATTGTGTTTTTCTGTCTGCCAGGGTACATCAGGGTGTGTAAGGTAAGAGGTTTTTGTTTTTGTCTTTTCTTCAGCCTGGATTCTAGACTCTATGAGAAGGGCAGTGCTCACCAGTATTCACCATATAATGTGAGTGACACGTAACCTTGTTTTTCTAAGTCATTGAAAACTGTTTTCATAATTTTTGCAGCATAAACAAAATGGACAAATACACCTCACATTCATAGTATAGGAACAGTGTGGTCAAGTGCAATGTAAGGAATAAAGTTAGGCCTCGAGGTGGTAACTAAAACTGTTGGGTCAGAATCTGGGCAAACTGTAGAAAAGAACAGGGAATAGGAGCAAAGTTGGAAGCAGATCCAGGGGTCCCTTGGTCATTACTGTGATCACAGATGAAGTTAGCAAGCCCTACTTATTGGTCTGTTTATGTCTTTAACTACAAGTGTTAGCTGGTAAGTAAGTAGGTCATTTATAAATTAACCCCCAACTTCTACCTAATACTTTACATTCTTTCAGGAAAGGGGAATTCCCCAGAAACTGCAATAAATTCAGTACACTCAGGAGTGATTGCTCCAGAGCAGACAGGTTTATGGCAAAAAAACATTCTAAATAAATTAATCCCTACTGGGCCTCCAGTAACTCTGTCCCACCCATTTTGGGAGTGACTGGTTCAGACAGGGCAGAAATAAATCACTGCAGCTTACGGTAAGAGGTTCTTCAGTGGACAAAGAATCGGGCATATTGACTACGGTGGAGAGATGAGTGAGCCAGATATTGTATCCTTAAATTCACTTAGACCAGTTGGAAACTGCCACTCAGTGCTAGTGTACATTCATCCCTGGGGGCTTCTTGGCTGGGACGAGAAAGGTAAATGCACGGTGAGCCTTCTGTCCCTGTCTTGGTTAGAACTAGAGTCATGACCCCCTTTTTTTAAAAACATTTTGTTTATTTGACAGAGAGAGACACAGCCAGTGAGAGAGGGAACACAGGCAGGGGGAGTGGGAGAGGAAGAAGCAGGCTCCCAGTGGAGGAGCCTAATGTGGGGCTGGATCCCAGGACTCTGGGATCACGCCCTGAGCCAGAGACAGATGCTTAACAACTGAGTCACCCAGGCGCCCCTAGACTCATGACCCTTGTTTGTCATTATTTCTGATGGTTGGGGTATGTGAGTCTGATGCATCATTATTTTCTGGAATTTTGTCATTATAACTAAAAACTAATGGAAGGATTCTCTACTTATGGTGGGCTAATTTAATTAGATACACCGAAGGACATTGTCTCTGACCTTTATAAGATCCCATAAATACACAAATGCAGCAGACAGCTCTATGCAAGCTGATTGTTTTCAGCTGAAAGAAATTTGTTATCTAAAATATTTCATTTGTCTTATACAAATTGAAAGGTTTGAAAAAAAGAAAAAATGAAGAGAAATTACCTATTAAGTGATTTTTCAGGCTATAACATTCGAAATCAAATTTAATATAAATATTGAATACTCTTGTATGTATATAAACTATTAAATTTAAACAGATATTAAACTCTAAGAAAGGCCAGTTAATTTTTAAATGCTTCAATTAATTTTAAAATGACATCATTATCTCTTTACTCCCCCACATTGCTTTTAATTATTCCCTTTTGAATTGAAACTATTGGCTATAATTAATTTTTTGAAAAGATGCTGTGTGAGAAATAGGAAACATACAATGTATAACTGTTTTACATCAGATCTGTTCAAGGGGTAATTAATTTTCATAAGACATAATAAGAAAATTTAATGAAAGGCAATTCTTGTTTTATTTCCACTTTAGTCCCAAAGGAAGTCTGGATGCTAAGAACTTACTATTTCATTGCTTTCACAGGGTATTCAGATATTTTATTAGGGAAAAAAATGAATCTTTCATGCCAAAAAATGTTCAGTAGCAAAATAGAACAATGACTATCTTCTGACCCCCAATTCAGAGAGCATCTGAACATATCATACTAGCAAGTACATCTTTTTCATCCTTTTTCATGAGACTTGCATTTCTTCCTACTGTAAGTAGTCTGTGTCTAAAAAGTACATTAGAGAGGCATAATGTGTTGGTCTGACCTGTTTGAGGCAAGGGACTTCAAATATTCATAACTTTTGATGTATGGTAAGCTCTCACCTTTTGTGAGCGATCCCTCCAGGGAACTTGTCAGTCCTCAGATTCATGAATACCTGTTTAGCATATGATTTCTTCTATAAAATAAATACATGATAATGAAGAGAGAACAATGCAAACGTGTTGAGATGTGTCTTCTAGTGCCTCTACTAGACTCTCACGAACTCAGTGATTCAGTCTTTACACCAGCCTTGAAGTCCTTGTAATAATAATCTGTATCTCAGAAATGACAAATTGACTATATATCCTGGAACTTTGGGGTCCCTCCTGAAATGTAAGCTATGAATGTTAATTCTGTAATGCCAGGAGTTCACTTTATTTCTTTTTGAAAAAGCATGTAACTGGCTGATAGATGTTTTGTGCCCAAATAGAAACTTTGGCAGTGGAAAGACTAGGTTAAGAGCTTTACTTTCCTGGAATGTAATAAAATGTTTCCATCAGACAGTGGGGATGGTCAATGATTAAAAAGATCAATTCGGGTTGGAACATGAAAAGAACAATGGTCTGTGATATTGTTTTTCAAATATCACAAATAATATGTGGTACTGAATATTTAAGTTAAATATTTTATAAGTGCATGCATTTCCATTATACCAGTAATGTAAATTTATTACCCCAAACTTTGAAAATTATCCTAATACGCTGACACTACCACTGTTCTCATATTGAATTACTTCCTTCTGTCTTTTTCTTTAGGCAGAGATAATTGATTTTAAATCTAAAGTATCCGTGTTAAGATAGCTACATATACATAGCATTTATGGATATTTTATCACAAGTCGTCAAGGTAGATTTTATAATTAACTCCATTTGAAAGAAGGGAAGACAAAGACTTGGAGAAGTTACCCTATTTTCTCTAATTAATGTAGCCAGTGAGAAGTAGAGCCAATATTTTGAACCTAGATCTTTCTAATTCCACTATCCTATGCTTCCCTTCATAACTAAGCTGAGTGAAACAACAGGAAACAGAATGCAAGCAAAAAATGCATTAATAGATTGGATGTAAAATGTATAAGCAATGACAACACTAACAAGACCAACAACAACACTCACCAAGAGCTTACAGTTGCTTACCTTTCAGCATATGGTCAGAAAGAATTACTTTCCCAAGCAAAGATAGCTAAAGTTTCTGTACAAGACAAGGATAGAACAGACATATTGAATGTCATATGAAAGACATATTGAATGATTTTTTTTTAATAGATAGAAACCTATTCCTATTAAGGTTGGAATCATTGGAAAAAATTCACTCCAAAAATGTAAGCTTTACCTTTAGGTTGAACTGAATGAATGACATTTTTATAGATCACAAAGAGAAAATATTGACTATTATTATTCAACCTAATAGTATTTCTTGAGCTTTGAATGTTTGTGAAGAATTTAAGGTGCAGCATATTTTTTAATTTCTGAAGATATTCATAGGATTTGGAGGAGTTACAGCTCGATAGCCTTCATCAGAATTTGTCTTCCTCTGCCCTAGTTGTTGAGTTTAGTTTCAAACTAGCATTTATCACAGTCCTTAAAAAATCAGCTATTACAGCTCACTAGAAATGTAGTCAAATATTAATTTCTGTCTTCTAATTGTCACATTTCTGAGAAAAATAACTCCAACAACAGCAAGAGTCAATAACAGACCTTTCTCTATAATTGTTCCTTGTCTCATCCCAGAGTAACTTTATAGACATAAGTCAAATACCTTCAGAGAAATAGGATTGGTGTTCCCAGAGAGCTTCAGGATTTCAGAGTGATGTTTGACAGTTCTCAACTAAGGAGACCACAAATAAGCATTTAAACATTGGAGTTAATTTGGAAGAGGGAGAATATCTCATGGCTTGCTACTTGATGAACCAGCAGAGGATCCAAGGGCATGTTGCTATTGCGAAGGAATTATTCTTAACCTTTCTCTCAATCAGTATTCCTGGGATGTGGCAGAAGTTGCTTAGAATAATCAATTAACTTACATTCTGTGGGTACTTTAGGACGTCCACCTTTCTCTAAGTGACACTTAATTTCCCCTTCACTTGAAGGTATTTCTTTGCGCTGTCCTAGAGAAGACAAGACAATCTCCATTCATTTCTAAAAGTTACTTTGGTGATGTTTTTCTTCTCATCCTTAATAGGTGTTTAGGAAAGTGAAATAACAGAAGCGTCTGGCACAGTGTTTGGAGGCAAGGAAGTCTAATTAGCTACTTAGTGGTTCCACACTTAATTATCTGAGACTCGTGTGAAAAATGGGGTAATAACAGGACTTACCTCAGAGTTGTGAGAAATAATTGGTACAAGTGTTCAGAATATGTAGCCATTTTTTTAAAGATTTATTTATTTTAGAGAAAGAGAGAACACACAGGCGGTGGGAGGGGCAGTTGGAGAAGGAGAGAGAGAGTCCTCAAGCAGACTGCCCACTAAGCACAGAGCCTGACATGGGACTTGATCGCAGGACCCTGAGACCATGACTTGAACAAAAATAGAGTCAGCTGCTTAACCAACTGAGCCACCCAGGCACCCCTGTAGCCATTTTTATTAAAGGTATTGCTATTAATCTATTCCAACTCAGGGGAGGGGACAGCCTTTCAGTCCTATAGAGTTGGCAGGAAAAAAAAACCTTTTTCCTCATCAAGCTGACAGGGGGTCCTACTCGCCATCTTCTTCCCAGGAAATTGGAGAATTTCTACACACAACCTAGTCCAGTTTCAGGGAGGGTCTACAAGAATCAGAATTCTAAAAGAGCACGAGATGTAGGCAATGCTTTTAACCCTTAATTACATATACATATACATACATATACATACACATATATATAACCCTTGATAACAACACTCTTGGTTCAAAATATGCCCTACTACCTGGGGCAACTGGCTGGCTCAATGGAGCATGTGACTCTTGATCTCAGGGTTGTAAATTTGAGCCCTGCACTGGGTGTAGAGATTACTTAAAAGTAAATGTTAAAAAAAAATAAAAATAAAATGCCCTACTACCCAAAGCTTCATTTTTGAAATGAACTTTCTAAATGACGAAGGTTTTTTTTTTTCCTCTGAAGCACGTAGTATGATACCTTTGGTTCTTTTCCAGGTGGCCGACTGAGCAAAAGTACTAACTACTACTTACTAAGTAGCTACTCCTTGCCTGTGCACAGCTTTGTATTCATTTACTCCCTGTACCTGCCATACCCATTTGGTCTTTGATTAAATGTCATCCTTCACCTTCTTTGACAACCTGTTTAAAACTGTGACTCCCTACCCCCAACACCCAGCTTTCTTTATCCTTTTATTCTGTTTTATATTTTCCACACCCCTTGCCACTTTTTGATACATTATACATTTACTTATTTACTTCTTTATTATCTATTTTTCCCACTAGAATGTAAGTTCTCTGAGGAGAGAGATTTTGTCTGTATTGTTCATTAAATTTTCAATGCCTAGAACAATGCCTTGAATATTATAGATCTTGACAAATGCGTATATAATGAATGAATGAATAAGTATAATATAGCTAATACTTTCCCAATTAGACAGGTAGGAAATTTGAATCAGAAACATGAGTATTAAGGTTGCACAACTATTAGATGGGGAGCCAATATTTTTTCATTCACTCTTTAAATATTTATTGAGCTTCTTTTGTTAGTCTCATACCTAGGCATGAGCTAGGACTGGGCACTTCTGTCCTCCTCCCCCTCATACTACATATATACATCTTCCATCTCTAATTTCTGCCCTAAAATAATTTGAATTTTATTAGAGGATGTAAACAATAAGCAGTCTGCAGGTAAATAAGATAATTACAAGATTGTGATAAGTAGGATTATACAAGGATAAACAGATGGGAGTGGTAGAATAATTTAAGGAAGCCACTTTTTAAAAAATAGAATGCCAAGGACAGCCTTTATGAAAAATTTAAATTCTTATTTCTTATGAGAAATAAGGTACTCTGAGAAGAGTTTGGAGAATACTTCAGACTTAAAGAATTGCACATGTCCAAGCTCAGAGGTGGGAAGGAACTTGTCATGTTCCTACTAAGTGCAATGACCTATCAGTATTGTTAGATCATAGTTAGTGGGAGGGTGCCTGGGAGGCTCAGTCAGTTAAGTGCTGGACTCTAGATTTTGGCTGAGGTCATAATCTCAGGGTTATGAGATTGAGCCCCGAATCAGGCTCTGCACCCGGCATGGAGCCTGCTTGGGATTCTCTTCCTCCGTCTCCCTCTGCCCCCACCCACTGCACACACATGCCTGTGCATACTCTCTCTCTCTCTCTCTAAAAAAATAATAAAAATAAATTTAAACAATTTAAAAAAAAGATCATAGTAAGTGAGAAAGTATACAAGATGGAGAAATAAGCATGAACCAAATATGCTCCCTCCTAGAGACCTTATACTACACCTTAACATGCATATTAAACTGCATCCGTATCCCTCATTAAATAGAACTTTTTTATAACCAGTTGAGTTGTGTTGACTAATGGATATGGCAGTCTTTGATTTTAAAATGAATATGGATTAGTTCTTATTTTGTGGATTTAAAAAAGAAAATTGTGGGGCACCTGGGTGGCACAGTCATTAAGCGTGTGCCTTCGGCTCAGGGCGTGATCCTGGCGTTCTGGGATTGAGCCCCACTAGGCTCCTCCGCTGAGAGCCTGCTTAATCTCCCACTCCCCCTGCCTGTGTTCCCTCTCTCACTGGCTGCCTCTCACTCTGTCAAATAAATAAATGAAATCTTTAAAAAATAAGAGAAAAGAAAAGAAAAGAAAATTAAAGAAAAAGAAAATTGAGTTAATGGTTTTTCTTAAGTCCCAAGCCTTGTGCCACATCCTTTGAAGAGTCCCAGGATCTGAACACTGACTTAGGTTGTAACACCTATTAGATAGAACTGCCCTGCTGAGTAAAAGAATGGATTGGAGTGAGACAAGAAGAGAAGCAAGGATGTCAGCAAAGGTACTGTTGCCGTGTCAGAGAAGACATGGGTCTCAAGTTATGGTGACGTAGTAGGGATTGAAGGAAGTGAGCAGGTCAAAGATATATTTTGTTAGTAGACCGTAACAGGTTTTGGTAATAGCAGAGATATAGAAAAACAAGTGAAAGAAAAGAATGAAAGATTACTAGAAGATTCTTAGCTTGAGCAAATGGGAGGACAATAAAGTCATTTATAAGATTGTATAAACCAGTAGTTCTCAAACTTTTAGTCTTGAGGCATCTTTGAGTGTTAGAAATTATTGAGGATCCTCCAGAACTTTTGTTTGTGTGAATAACATTTATCAATATTTATTATATTCAAAATTAAAACAATTTTAGAAATATGTATTTTGTTTCAAATAAAACTAATAAACAATCATATGTTAAAAAATACATTTTATAAGGGCACCTGGCTGGCACAGTCAGTAGAGCATGTGACTCTTAATCTCAGGATTGTGAGTGTGAGCCCTATTTTGGGTGTAGAGATTACTTAAAAATAAATATCTTTTAAAAATACATTTTATAAAAACAACTAGAGTCATTTTCTAAAACAAGAAAAAGATAGGGGCGCCTGGGTGGCTCAGTCATTAAGCGTCTGCCTTCAGCTCAGGGCGTGATCCTGGCGTTCTGGTATCGAGCCCCGCATAGGCTCCTCCTCTGGGAGCCTGCTTCTTCCTCTCCCACTCCCCCTGCTTGTGTTCCCTCTCTCACTGGCTGTCCCTCTCTGTCAAATAAATAAATAAAATCTTAAAAAAAAAAGAAAAGAAAAAAGAAAGAAAGAAAATAATAATAAACAGAATGGCACTGTTTTATATTTTCAACAATCTCTGTAATATCTGACCTAATAGAAGACAGTTGGATTCTCATATCTGCTTCTGCATTATTCATTCTGGTCTGATATCACATGTCATGTAGCTATTGGAAAATATCCTTGTTTTAACATGTCCTGATAGAATGGGTATGAAAGGGCAAGTGATGTCTTAGTATAATTATGAAGCTAGTTTTGACCTTGAGAATCCCAGGATCTCTGGACCACACATGGCTCTAACTTAAGGTGATTGATTCACAAACCTTCCCCCCCAAACCCAGTTCTCACTTTATTTCCCTTCTTCTGAAGATCAGTAGTTTTGTAGAATTTATTTCTTTGCTCTTCTCCCAACCTTGAACTGCATTTGTAGGAAATTCTAGTGTATTTAAATTTAAACCTAGATAACTTTTCTGAACTTTTCTGGAAATCCCATCCCCTAATTCTTACTTCCCACCCTGCCATTCACTGGGCTTATAGAAGTTCATAACCACAGACTTTAGTTTTTCACAACTCATCCTTCTCTGGTATTTTCTGACTGTAGCATAATGTTTCATAGGACCAAAGGAGGAATCCTCTAATGCCTGTCTTCATATTTGATTCTCAGAATGGAGGCCAGTTTGGCACAGTACCACCAGACATCTCCCATTATCCCAACCACATTTCTCATTGTTACTTTGTTTAGGGAACCAGTTTCTATTCAGAAAAGGTAGGCTGACAACTATGAAATGTTATTAACCAAGAAATCAAACTACATTTTCAGATATTTGATTCTGTTCTTGGCAGACTGAATGTTCTGTGCACTTAGATGCATGACTTTCTAATATTCAATCTCTTGAGAAATCATCCTTTTATGTTCTAGCTCTTGGTTTGAACAAACAGAATAAACACAGCATAGAAAAGAACAGAGGGATATATTTATGAAGCCTGATCTTACAGTTCAAAAAACATCTACTACACACACAACTGTAGAAAGCATACTTTTCTTTCAAAGGATAATTTTGGCCTTTAATGGAGATCTGGTCTTTTGGGACTAAACTATAGAATTGTACAGACTTCCCCAGTGTTAGAGTACTGATCAGTAAATTGCTTCTTCCTGCATGTTAAATGAGACTGCTGTATGTTAGGAGGGTCCATTCACTTAAAGGATGAGCATTTTGTCCTCATTATTTCTGTTTTCATCAAATAAGGAATAGATCCTAAAATAATAATACAAGAATAAGAAAATCGTTATTAAAGTTGTTACTAAATATGAAGCTAAAATAGGATTTAGATTATCTGAGAATTGACACATACTGACTTCTTACCACATGCCTGGACTTGGTATTCAGGAACCCTTGTTTTTCAGTTTGTTAGTTTCTCTTTCATATCACAGTTTTGACTGTCCCTATCATGGCCCAGTATGGTAAGACATTTTCTTCATTCAGGGTATCTGTTGGTTCTCTCACTCAACCACTTACTTATTCAGTATTTGTTGGGCATCTGCTATATTCAGGTTCTGGAAAGACAAAAATGAGAAAGAGTTGGTCCCTACTATCAAAGGGATCATGAGCTGATAAGAAAAAGAGGATATGAAGGATGTAAAGCAAAGAGTGTGGTAAGTGAGGACTGCAGATGGCAAGAAATCTCACTCTCCTGAGCAAGACAGTCTCCAGAGGAGTAGACAACATTTTAGTTGGGCCTTTAAGTAGGATTGTAGCAGGTGTAAAAGGAGAAGGGAAGGGGGAAGAATGGGAATGTCCAAGAAAAGAGAATGTTCTGTACAGAAAAGACAGTGTTAATAGACTGAAGGTAAAATAGGCCTTTGTGTATTCACTTGGACAAGCAGCTCTCAATTCCTGTTCTATAGAAATTAAGACATTATGAAGCGAAATATATATGTTTGTTAAAGCCAGTAGGATATAAAATAATCATTCACTTTTCTCTTTTCAGTCATACAAACAGGTTTCTAAAGTACTTCTTGATAGGAATATTTAATGTGACTAAACTGATTCTGAAAAATAAGGATAGCTGAATTAAGTGAGCCTGTGGAGGCCTCATTGATATTTCCTTATTTAATAATAAGCAATAAGCTTGTTACATCAGGAAAGACAACATGTTGTTTTTTGCACAGTATATTCTACCAATTTCCACTTAATATCTCTTGCTCAGAAGAAACTTTGCAGAAGACCCCCTCCACAAGTTTTAGTTAAGATTCCTGTAAATTCTTCTTTCTTTGGGGCAGATAATATATATACCAAGAAAAGCTTGTTACCCGAATCTAATTCTCTATCCAAATGTTCAGTGCCTTTCTGAGTTCATGACTCCAGAAATACCAACTCCTACCTGGCCAGTCCTGACTCCTGCCTGCTCTCATTACTGTCTTCTTGCAAAGAGCAAGTCTCAGGCCTAGATTTACTTTTGCTTATCTTTCTGAAGTCTTCACTGCACAACTTCTATCCCTTCACTGCAATGCCTACTTCATTCACTCATTCAAAAAGTATTTACTCAGCATATATTTATTTGAGACTGTAAACAGGTACTGGAGATAAAGCAGTAAACAAAGTCAGACATGATTTCCCTTCTTTTTCTAATTCAGTATGAGACAACAGAAGTTAAGTGGTTTATGTATACTGAACCAAAATTGTCCGATTTGGACGAAAAATGAAATAGATATAAAGTTCAGTGTTTTTGAATTTTCTGTCAGGTCAATGGCAGGTTGGGGAAGATTACTATTGTACATTAAACAAAACAAAACAAAACTAAACTATAAGACCAGTATTTTACAGAATAGGAAGAATGAAGTCAGTGTAGAAAGCAAGAGAATATTGACAAATCATCAGTCTTTAAAAGCACTTTTATCTGCTTAGATGAAGTAGCTTCATTAGTTCCAAGTGCTGTTTATTATTATGAATGTTGGGCAACTTTTCAAAATGCTTAAAATGATATTTAATAGGATTAAGTTTGCAAACATCAAGTCCGTTTAACACATTTGGATTTGGAAATATAATAGAATTTCAACGTAGGAAGCTCTGTATATTGTTCTAAAATAGGTGCATAACAGCACTTAAACATTTCTGGCACCTCTCCGTGAAAATTCACTTTAACAATTACAATAGTAACAGACTGTCTAAACTTTCACACAAAGTATATTCACTTACATGTATTGAGTCTTATGAATTCAATATGATGACTTTTGAAAGATTCCTTGTTTCTGGGCTCAGTTTCTCTCATTTGTTGTGAATGGTTCCAGTCATTTATTAAAAACAGCCTAGATGGTATAGTCTTTAATTCCAACCATTTTGCCAGAGTCCTTCTGAACTTAAATCTACCTCCAGCAGATCTGAGTTCAATCTTGTTAGTGTTGAAACCTTTTTTTAATCTATGTAATCAATTAGTCAGTCATCTACAATATGTTCAATACTGGAATAGGCATGCAAGGGATACAAAAGAGTTAGGGGGAAAAAGTTCTGTATCAAGGGGGTTATAATTGTGCAGGCTAAGTCAGTACAAAATGAACCATAAATTATGAAATGCAATCTATGAATGCAATAGAAAGGAGGGGGACCAGTGACAGTTGCATAAGGCAGGCTTTGAGTTGGGTTTGGAAGAATAAGGAAAAAAATCTCTGAGGCTGGTGATCTCTTGTAGGTACTTCTTATCAGTAACCTTGTCTTAAATGGAAAAGGTACTTTCTCTCTATTCTTTCTTATATCCTATTGCTGAACCTTGACTTTACTCATTCATTTCCAGATCTCTACATTTTAATTATTTTCTTCCAACCTCTGGAAAACCATGGAAAAATAACACAGGCTATGAATATTTAGCATCTCACAAACATTTCATAAACACACATTTACACTTACACATTGATTGTGGCAAAGATTATGAAACCTTTCCTTTGAAAACAGGGAATTCAGCAGTGTTCAGATAGAAATACAACTTTGGCATCTCAATTTTCTTTTCCATCTCTCAGATTTAGGTTTCTTTACTAATTTTCATTTTTTTTTTAATTGCTACAGATCATTGGCAAGGATGACAAGCTTACTTTTGAATGGGTAGCAAACTAAATCAGAGTCTGTGGTCAAGGTGAAGGACTCTTTGAAGACTGTCCAAGGGAACCTGAGATTATGCAGTAGATCATGGAGTGCTCTGTACAGGGCAACTTCTAAAAGGAACTGAGAAGGAAGGTTTTGGAATCATAGATCCTTGATTCTAGGATTAAGAACTCCTATGCAAAGGAAAATAAGGAATAGAGGTATAGCTCACTACACTAAAGGGCATGTCTGCGTTAGCACGTAAGATTGGTTAGAACATGCATACTATGACAGTCCAGAGTGGAACTGAATTGTAGCATCCCATCTCCACTTTGGGGGAGGAGGTTGGGGTTTCCAACAACTTTAGTTATAGATATAGAAAATACTTAGTTGTCTATATTTGTGGTTGTGAAAAAGCTGTTCATCACATGGAAAGACCAACCAGCTCATAGCAAGCTGGTTTATTCTCTTTGTTTTTGAAAGATGGGCTCCTTCAGTGAGCCAGTAATAGAGAAACCGGACAGCCCTGTAAACAGATACTTAGAATAAAATGTAATAGGTCCTCTAATCAAGACATGAATTAATGCTAATGAAAAAGGAGTTCCTGCGTCAGTAGAATACAGTGAAGGCTTGACGTAAGCAGCGCCATTTGCCTTAGAGTTCTCTGGGTGGATAAGGGAGAAAGAATGTGCAGGAATATTGAAAGAGCATGGCTGAATCAGTATTCTCACATGGAAACTTTTTTTCTTTTTGTCTTTTTGGAATAATGTGGGATGTGACTAAAATTATTATAATTTTTTTTTTTTTTTTGGTGGGCCAAAGTGAGCCAGTAAGCTTATTTTCTGGAAAATTCCTGTGAGGAAGGTGACATCCCAAGACACCCCTATTAAGGAAGATCAGAGTTCTGTGATTCTATAGGGCAGAAAAGATAACATATATGCTTAATAAAATAATCTATTCTCTCTTTTAGCTCTGGAATTTTATTCTAAGTTGGACCGTTGGTCAAAGTTCCACACATTAATTTTGTCTTTAAGTTTCAATAAGAATTATAGTTTGAACAACTGCTCTAAGATTTAAAAAAAATTAAGAGACTGCATAGGTAAAGAAAAATGTCATCAGCAATGACGTATATAGTGTGGAAAACAATGCATTTGTTTTCATTTTGTCAGATAAATATAAAAGGAAATGCTAATAAGGATGAGTTTCCTTTTAACATCTTGACAACTCCAGCTGCTTTTCTTTATTGATATTAATTTACCACTAAATTGAAAATAATTCCTAAAAATCAAATCCAAATTAACTAAAAGATTTTCACTTAACATGAGTGAGTCAAAGAATTCTGAAGTTAAATGAGAATTTTTAAAAAGCGTATACACGGAATAAGAAAGAAAATGTCATGAGACCTCTCTTTTATATGCTTCTTTCAAGTCTGGTGCCGCAGATTCTGGTAGTTGCCAGAAGGGAGGTGGATGGGGGTGGATGGGTGAAATGGATAAAGGGGATTAAAAGTACATTTATTTTGATGAGTATTGAGAAATGTGTAGAATTGTCAAATCATTATACATTGTACAGCTGAAGCTAATATAATACTGTATATTAATTATACTTGAATAAAAATAAGTAAATGAAAAGATTACAAGAAAACCAAAGGTAACTTCTTAGCCAGTGATTATAAGTCATCCACAGTCTGCTGCCAATCAGTTTTCACAGCTGTATTCTCTCTTATTCTCCCCTGCCTTACCCCCAGCCCACTCATCCAGTGCTATAGCTCTTTCAAACTGTCCTCATTCCCAGGATGAACTTTCATGACTCCCCACACCTTCTTCTATCAGCCCAGGAGTTAAGCATTTCCTTTGATGTTAATTTGTTGAAATGTTACTCATCCCTCAGGCCTTGTAAAATGTCGCCTTCTCTCATCTGTACCAGGCCAAATTTGTCCTTCTCTCATCCTTGGATTTGCAGTACTCTTTTTTTTTTTTTTTTTATCTCTATTATAACTGGGGACTTTTATCCTAGATTTTATTGACGAGTTCTGATTTCTAGTTAATCTATTGTCAGACAGTGTTTCACTAGATTGGGTTCTGAATGTATGTTCCTGATGATTATGGCATTTATATTATGCCTGATACATTTGAAGTATATATACAACCGCTTTCCTACCCTCCTAATTGTATCTTTCTGGAAAAAGGTAGCATATACAAATAAATCATTATAAATAAATCAAGTAATCTGCCTCTCCCTTTCTATCCCCCAAATGTAATCGGAATGGTGACTCAGGCCAAATATCTGTCTTTCCTATTCTGTCTGTTGGTCTGTCTCTGCCTCTCTCGGTCACGGTTTCTGTTTTTCTCTTCTCTCTTTATGTTCTTGATGGTTTCTAGTCCCATTCATATGCAAAGTAGGAACTCAGTAAGTAGGTGTTGAATTGAAATGAATTGATCAAATAGGAGAAAAAGCCTGGCTGGTTAACTACACCAGTGATAATGTCCGTGAGGTTCCTTCTGTGAAGAAAGCTGGATGATTACAGAAAGGGCGGGGGAGAAGTCCGGGCCTGTGTAATGCAAGTGGACAAATGCTGAGAACAGTATCTGGCCCATGGCAAAAGTTCTGTGTCATTATGTGAAGGCAATTATCAGGCTGTCTTCCTCTGTAGGTTAAGCATTCTCATTTGACATGATTTCCAGACCCCTTGCTCTGCTCTGTGTCTTCCTCTAGCTTATTTCTGACTCACTAATGTTCTTCTAAGAATAGGATAACCTCATTCGGTCACAGATTCTTGGTATATATGTCTAATCAATCCAGAGTGTGGTGAGAACTTAGATGGGGGGGAAAAAGGCCTTCTCTTCCTCTCCCATCAAAAGCTAATCTCTGACTAAAATTTATCTCCTCCTTCAATGACAGATGTAGGCAACAAAGGACAGTAGGATTAGCAATACTTGTGATTTTGTAACTAACAGAAATCACAGATAATTTTATAGCACATTATAGTTGTTACAGATATTTGAAGTTTTTATAAGTGCATCTCTATTTCAAAATTAATTTTTGGTATTATTGTATCCACAGCTAGATTATTATGAATATATCAATTTTTTTAACATTTTGACAATGAATTTTAATATAGGTCCCTTTATAATGCTCTGTATTTTATTTTGTGCATTTAAAACCCTTATTCTGAGAAGAATTACACTTAACTGGACTGCCAGATGGTATGGAAAAGGTAAGAAACACAGTCTAGTAGAATTTAGAGCACATGGATAAGAATATAACATTAACTTCTATTGTTGCAAACTTAGACTGCATTTCCTTTAACATTTAATCATTATAAAAATAACATATTTATAGCTTTATATATTATAAAAATAATCAGTATAAAATGATGATAAAAATCATTATATCATTATAAAAATAATATATATTTATTGCTTTATATGGTTGGGGAGTTTACAACAATGCAATTTCCAAGTCACCCAACCCTACCTGCTCCCCAAAAGTATTGGCTATACATACTCTAAAATATATCTGGATCCAGGGACACCTAGGTGGCTCAGTCGGTTAAGCCGCTGCCTTTGGCTCAGGTCATGATCCCGGAGTCCCAGGATTGAGTCCCACATCAAGCTCCCAGCTGGGCGGGGAGCCTGCTTCTCCCTCTCCCTCTGTCACCCCCTCTGCTTGTTCTCTCTCTCAAATAAATAAATAAAATATAAAAAATAAAATAAAATAAAATAAAATAAAATAAAATAAAATAAAATATATCTAGATCCAGATCTAGAGAGATACGGTTATTGGAAGTGTGGAAAAACTCTCCCTTTTCCCTTCTAGGTTTTTTGGCTGGTCTAATAATTAAATTAGCATAAGAGATTAACAGGAGAAAAACAAATTTAACTTCATGGGTGTGGGAGCCCAATAAAAAATATGAGACCCAAAGGCAGTCAGGGAATTGAGGCTAATGTGCCATCCTAGGTTAAGGAACGGTATAGGGGCCTCTTCAAAGGGGGAGGAGGGCAATTCACAGGAAGATTAGAGCAGATGTTTGGTAATCAGATGTTTGCTCTGCCATGCAGGTAGCGTTTTTAGATTTAAAAAAATAATAATAACTCCGGTAATAGCTTCTGTTCTAGTCCAGACCCCCTATCTAAATTCTTTCAGGCAGTTAGGGAGAAGTAAAAGTTTTTCCTGAGTCTGCTGGGTCTTGATTGGTTCCAGCTCAAAATAATCCACATGCCAAAGTGGCACATTTTTGGGTGGCATATATATTTTAGTATACTGTCACATACAATCCATATTTTCTTGCACATACTGCTCCGACTCTGCGTTGACTTTTAAATAGCCAAGTCACACTCATAGCTTAAGCTAGCTTTATGGTCAAGAAACTTTCCAACGGTTTTCATTTCTATTATCATTAAACCCTATTTTCTTCCATTATAAATTAAATCAGTATTATGATCTAAATATTCTTTTGGTACAAAATTTTTTAAAAAGATTTTTAGGGGCGCCTGGGTGGCACAGCGGTTAAGCGTCTGCCTTCGGCTCAGGGCGTGATCCCGGCATTCTGGGATGGAGCCCCACACCAGGCTCTTCCTCTAGGAGCCTGCTTCTTCCTCTCCCACTCCCCCTGCTTGTGTTCCCTCTCTCACTGGCTGTCTCTCTCTGTCGAATTAATAAATAAAAAAAAATCTTTAAAAAAATTTTTTTAAAGATTTTATTTATTTGAGAAAGAGAGAGCACACACAAACATTGGGAGTGGCAGAGGGAGAGGGAGAAGCAGACTCTCCACTGAGCAGAGAGCCCGATGCGAGGCTCTATCCCAGGACCCTGTGATCATGACCTGAGCCTAAAGCAGATGCTTAACTGACTGAACCACCCAGGCACCCCCAGAATTTTTTTTTTTTAATTTATCACTGCTAATTTTAATCTTGTGAGTTTTGTTAGATTGCCATTACCTAGTCAAATCTTTTAGATTTCTAAATATGCTTTCCAGCATACCAGTTATCACTCTTACTTGTGCAATTGTCAACAGTTCTTAAATCATTGAACAACCATGTATTGAGTGCCTGTCATTAGTCAGGTACTATTCTATATACTTTACATGTATTTATTCATTAAGCCCTTCAAACATTTTTCTGTGATAGTTACCATTATAATCTCCATTTAAAAATGAGGAAACAGAGGGACAGAATGGTTAAGAAACTTGCCCAAGGTTTATAGCTTGTAAGCTGCTAGCTGTGAATGTAAATGAACATATGTCAGGCCAAAGAGTAGATGAAATTATTGGGTGCAACTAGAAACTGTGAAGAGGAGGTCAAGGAAGCCGACTTAAAGTCACTATATGGAGGTGTAATTCGATAGACTGTATCAAAAATGAGTGAGCTCATTATCCCTAGTTGCTGTTAACAAGCCCCCAGATAACTGCCTATCATGAATGTTTTGAAGAGATTTCTGCGGGGTGCCAGGGTAGTGCGTTCAGTTAAGCATCTGACTTGGTTTGGCTCAGGTCATGATCTCAGGGTCCTACAATCAAGCCCCGTGTCAATCAAGCTCAGCATGGAGTCTGCTAGAGATTCTCTCCCTCCCTCTCTCTCCCTCCCTCTCCCTCTGCCCCTCTCACTCATGTTCTCTCTCTCTCTCTCTCCCTCTCAAATAAATAAAAATCTTTTTTAAAGAGGGATTTCTGCTTTAGCACAAAGACTGGCTAGATAACCCTTAGGGATCTTTCTACTCTGGTTCTGTAGAATTGAGTAAGATAAATACCTTGACTTCTTTCTCCTAACATCATTTCCATATACTGTGCCCCTAATTCTTACTGTTTTAGTAAATTGTTTTTAAAAAGTGTTAAATTTCTGTCACTAGAGTTGACTACTCAAGGAAGCAATAGTTTTTGTCCATTTTAACCATGAGCAGACATTGGGACATTGTTTTAAATGAATTTCCTCACACAAGTTATCATGGCATCCACATCACTTTGAAACTGAGTTCAAAAGGGCTTCAGTGGAGAAAAACTCCGTCAGGGCCATCGTACTTCTTCTCCCTCCTGCTAGACCCCTATGATTGTCCTATCACTGTATTCCACCTTCAAATCTTGCAAGTGTGTGCATCACACCTAAGACGTGTATATGACCTTGTTCTATGTCTTTCCTTCATCCACCTTAATCCTAATGAGAAGAAAATAAGAGGGACCAACAGTTGAAGGAACAGTTTGTTGCTTACTTTCAGATTGACTTCCTGGCACTCATTTGGCCTGCCACATTTTTCTGTGTCCCTGAACATGGAGGCCAGTGTTTATTACCAGTATTGAATTGGTCATCTGGCCAATTTTATTATCACTGAAATAGCGAGCAATAATCCAAACCAGATTTTCTGTGTGCTGGAACATTATCAACACCACCAAGGCTTTTGGCAGGCCCGTGGTGCTTTCTGCAGTATTCCTCCCCTGAATTCAGCAGATTCCCACAGCTAGCTCCCAGGAGAGGGACAGGAAAAGTCTGGCTTACTGGATCAGAGAGCTGTTGGCTGCAGAAAAGGATACATCTCATAGCTTTTCAGTCCTGACCAGCTCTTTCTTCTCTATAGAGAAAGAGGTATAGTCTCTTCTCATTTTCAAATGCCTTTTGGTTATTACACAAAGATCTGTCTCACTGAAGCAGCTAAAATGATGGTGATGTTGATGGCAGTGGAGACAATGACAAGAAATCACTAAGTGATCAACAGGCAGAACTAATACATGTTGGTGTTGCCATGCAGGTTGTTCACACCCAGAGGTTATTCTGATTAGTTGGCATGTTATTTTGATAGTTCAGCACCCCCGTTTGCCCTTAATCTTTTAGATACCACTACTGTCCACCTGAAGTTAGTTTCCATTAAGGCAGCTAGGTCCCCATTGAGCCCTATAGCTTTATGCCTTAGCATAATGCAAAATAATATTGAGACTCTTGGGCTAGAGAAATCATAGGGAATGGCATTAATGTATGACCTACCCATGCCATGACAATCCATCAATGCCATGTTTCATTTTACTCAAAGATAGAACCATTTACAGTAATTTGACTCCAAAATAATTTCTTCAAGATCCTCCTTGACTTTTTCCTGTTCAACTGAACAGTGTCAGAAGAGGCAGTGTGACTACACCTTTCACTTCTAGTCAAGAGATTTTTCTCCTGCCTTCTTCCTGGGTACTGCTGTTCTTCTTTTATCTCCAACATTTCTTAAATACTGATCTAAATACCTTGAACCAGACATCTGGGTGCTCGTATCCTTTTTTTATGTTCATTACCAGTAGATTGGGAAGCAAATACTCAAGGCTTCATAGAATGGATACATTTCTTTGGCAAATATGTCAAATCAAGAGATCATCATTAAGTCCATCTAGAAATACAGGCTAGAGAAGTAAGGGTAACTTAATGCTGGACCTGCTATAATTCCCAGACCGTGGTACAGAAGATGAAAGATAAGAATATTCTCCCAGTTCCACGGAAGCCATACAAATTTTTCACCACTTTCTCTTCTCTCTTCCTCAGAGAACTACATTATTTTTATTCTTTTGCCCACCAGCGAGCTCATTCTTCCACAATATATATTAAGATAAAACCATCGGGTTGAACTGATTTCTGGGTATTATCTTTTATTAATTTGACTTTTAATATCAACTAAAACTTTCACACAAGTTGGATGAAACAGTGTCTCTTCAGTTGAAGTTACAAAAGGACAACGTGTCTTTGAAAATGCTTTGGCATTGTGAAATCAAAACAGATTAACTTTGTCTAAGAGATGGAATAGGTGATAGAAATTTTCTGTGCATGGGAACATTGCTGCTTTTAAAATTGTAGTTTAAAATCATCCAAGTAGTGAAAAAATATTTTTTAAACCCAATACAGCATTATAGAAATATACTTTTAGGTCTGATGCTTGGTTTGTGATTAAAGAAAGAATGCATCTGGGTGTTTTTTGTGCATGATGAAAATTTATGTGCTCTTTTTTTTTTTTTTTTTGGCTATGTGTGTTTAATTCTAGAATCAGTAGAATCCATTTATAACAAAAAATAAGTATCTATAGGGGCATCTGGGTGGCTCAGTCTGTTAAGTGTCTGCCTTCGGCTCAAGTCATGATCTCGAGGTCCTGTATCACGCTCCCTGCTCAGTAGGGTGTCTACTTCTTCCTCTCCCTCTGCCCCCCCAACTCATGTACTCCTTCTCTCTGTTAAATACATAAAATATTTTTTAAAAAAGAAATATCTATAAGCCAATTATATTTTGAATTTATATTTATTTAAAACTATTAAAAGGCTCCTACTATAGGTAAAATGCAGTTAAAGAAATAAAAAACATGCAAACCATTTTTGATACCCTTTGGGAGTGATCTTACAATTCAGTGTAAAGAAATCAGGCACCTGCATTTGTCAAAGATAGCTGGCGATATGATGTGTGATAATTGTTAAATGCATAATGTTAAAAACTCTGTAAGGAGAGGGAGAGAGACAGAGGTTCCTCCAGGTGTTAACTCAGAATTGGAGCCATAGGAGCTGGGTCTTACAACATGGAGAAAATTTCAGTAGGGAAGGCTAGAAGGAGGTTAAGATAGGGGTCTGAGGATGACCCAGAGAGCATAAGTAGAGATGGGAAAATGTACTCAATATTTGGGAAATAGCATGCAGAGCTATTTTACAATGCAGCAAGATTGATGTATGATGGTGGCTTTCAAAGTTTTTGACAATAAATCACTTTTTCTTAAAAGAATGTATATATGAAAAAAAGAATGCAAGTATGAAAAATCCATATATATATATATAAAACAAAACATGAAAATGAGATGATCTCAGTGAAACCAGGAAATGTAGGATGGCAATGTCTGGGGAAGCAGACAGAAGTTCTTAATTTCAGTGTGGATTTATTAGAAAACTTCTTGATATTCCTGTCCTCCATCTTTTGCCTGCTTATCTCTCTGCATTTTGACTCTGGCTATGCCAGACTCTTACCTGGATTTTTGACTCACACTTCAGATTTGCACTCTATTTGTAGATTTTAGCAGCCTACTTGGACGCTTGATGCTGTTTTTCTCTGGCCAGTTTCTGGCCCCTAGGTCTGTCTATCCAATTCTTCTCCACCACTTGTCCTGACTTTGTTTCTTCCTACCTACAGCTTCACCCAATTGTAGATGACCAGTTTAGCCAAGAAAACCTACCTGATTTGAAGATGATGTCATAATATAAATATTAGGTAGTAAGAAAGGATCTGAGGAAGCATTGGTGGGACCAGAAAGAAAAGGCCTTTTGCTTACAATGGGAGACTGAATAGTACTTCTCATGGATTAGGTATAGAGAGTAAAAGAGTTGGAACAAATAAGACTTACAAGCTTGGGCCAAAATGGGTAAAAATGTGCCATAAGAAAATAAGTCTTAATAACTACTAATATGCACATAGCCTTCATGGTCTACAAAGCATATTCTTTTGTGTTCTTCCATTCACCCTCCTAACAACCCTGTTAAGAAGATTTTATATTCTTGTGCTACAGAAGAAAAGAGATCAAGTGCTTTGTTCAAGGTCATACTACAAGTTAGTTCAGACTACCCATTTAACACTAATCTTATGACTATAGATTTGTTCTTCCGTTCATAATAAACACCTGATACTGTACAAAGCAATAAAGGTATCTTGAATTTGCTTTCATACTGGGTCCTGTGATGAGGGGCACATTTACAATGTTGCAATTAGTCACATTTAATACAAGGTTAGAGAAGGCATGGTATGCCTGTCGCGTAGCTTTGTCTGCACTGGTGAAAGACATCATTAATCAGTCATCCCGTCTTTCCCGCTGAGCCTGGATGCTGCCTCACAGTCTCTCTCAATATATTACTCTAGGCAACCACTACTAATAAATCAGAGTTGCCTGAAAGTTGAAACTCGTTTGCCATTCTAGCACTAGAATCTTGAAATGACGCATATGGTCTGGTACAAAACTCAATAAAATGACTTGCTTGGCTTCTAGTCCCTCAGGATAGCCTTTGCTATTCCCACATGTGAGGCCAATTAACTCCTTGATCATCAAGTCAGACTTGTTAAACCTGCCGTAATCAAATGCCTGCTAATTGGACTTATACTTTGATTCATGGGGTTAAGCCCCTACATTTGACCCCAGGTCTATAAACAAATGATCAGTCTTATTCCTCATTTCCAAAGTTCTGTTTCATAAGTCAGTTCTTCCAAGCTAGAGGATGGTCATAAGTGTGTCCCTATATACGGAGGGACTAGAGCCCAGTTCCTGCTGTCCAGTACTGTGACTCCATCCCTATATCACTTATGCATAACTGTGAGACAAACTGCCCTCTGTGCTTCAGAACCAAAATAGTGCCTCAGGACAGAGTTTGGGATTAAGAGGAACAATAAAGAGACTGCAGCAGGCTATAGCCTTCAAAATCTGCAAGACTGCCTAGAGGAAGGGGTGGAGAGGGGAATAGGAAAATACAGGATCTAATCTGTTTTGACAGGAATTGTGTACTTGCTACCAGCCTCCTTCCTCGTGTCTTCAGGGTGGTACCACGTTCCTGAAACAAAAGGCTAAGAAAGGAGGAGAGAAGGTTTGCAGCAGAGAGGAAAAAAGGAAAATCAAGCTTCGCTGAAGCATTAGTGCAGCCATTTTGGGTTTTGTTCAACCTTATGCTTTTCAGCAGTTTCCAAACCTTCCCCAAACTTTACAGGCTTGAGAAAATACCAAGTGCTAACCATGTATATGAATCTATAATTTTAGTAGGGCTTTTCCTGAAAACAGACTCCTTGCTGCTACATCTGGTATAAGCTGCTTTTGTTTGTTTTGTTTTGTTTTCCCGATTGCCGGTAAAACACAGGGTTTTAATCTCATAGTTTAAGAATAAATGGTCATGAACTTGAAGTCAATACATAGCCCTATCAATTCAGTCTAAGCTTGTCTGAGTACACAGATGAAAACAGTTACGAGATACGGCCTAACAAATGCTAGAGAGACTTAAGAAAAATGTTTATAGGTATTGAAGGGGAGCAAAATATGCCATCCCAAAATATGCCACTTTGGCATAATGATTAATTTTAGGCTAATTACGTATTTAAAAAACAGCAGACATGGAAAAACTCTCTGAAAACTGAGTTACCCTTTGAAGAGACATTTACATTTTTAAGGGAAACTCCATTTGTAAGGGCATCTCCCTGTCTGTACAGAAGAGGATGCCTCTAAATCCCTAAATGGAGAAGATACCACTTAGATCTACTTAACAATAATACCCCTGTTGCTTTGCCTGGTAACCGCCCATAACCGCCTGTAACTGCCCCCCCACCAACATCTTTCCTCTGTCTTTAGCTAGAGATAGTGTTCTAGGTGGTGGCTTGGGCCGTTTCAGGAAGGCGGTTTAGTTTTCTTGGGCATCTACCATGTATATAGGAGGTATAGATGTTATTAAACTTACGCTTTTCTCCTGTTCTTTTTATTACAAGGGAGTCTCAGCCAAAAACCTAGAAGGGTAGAGGAAAAATTGTTTTTCTTCCGCAAAATATTAAGCTTCTTGCACACTGAGGATCCACTTTCTTTCTTTCTTTCTTTCTTTCTTTCTTTCTTTCTTTCTTTCTTTCTTTCTTCAATATTTTATTTATTTATTTGACAGAGAGACAGCACAGGTAGACAGAGCAGCAGGCAGAGGGAGAGGGAGAAGCAGGCTCCCCGCTGAGCAGGGAACCCGAAGCCACACAGGGCTTGATCCCACGAGGGATCTACATGAGCCTCTCCTGGGCTGCTCAGGCTTACAGCATGGTGGGGGTTCCAAACGCAAGCATGAGATTTTTAAAATCTAATCTCAGAACCACTTCAGCCATATTCTGTTGGTCAAAACAGTCTGTTGGTCAAAACAGTCAGCAAGGCCCACCTGGGTTCAGGAGAGGGAACATAGACCCCACCTCTTAATGGGGGGTGTAACAGTTCTAGAAGAACCCTAGATACTTGGAGATATTAAGATATCTTTGAAAAAATGCAGTTTGTCACAGTCTTCCTGCAAGACTCCATTGCCTTAGCCCATTTAGTATCTGCCAGATTATATTGCCTACTTTCTAAAATATTGATGTCCTGCTTGCTGCTTGCTGTCCCCATTACCATATGACTGGATCACCATTCAGTGGCCCCCTGTCATAGTTTATCATGCTGCCACCGTAATATATCCTTCTATTTATAATTCCTTTTGTTGCCAACATTTGGCACATCCCAAAAGGTCTTTCTGAACCTGAACTTCGACTATCCCATCACCAAAAAAGCTTGGGAAAATAAGATGTTTGAGAGAAAAAGCACGTTTTTTAGAGCCAAAATGACCTGGTTTTACATCCCACCTTAATAATTGAATTCTGGGAAGTTTACCTCTCTTAGCCTCAATTTCATCTCTGGCATGTTTTTCCCCCATTTCTTATATTTCGGGTTACTTTAAGTTATTACAGATCCATTACAGATAAAACTCCCACCTGTACTGAGTGTAAAGTCTCCTCCCCATGGTGCAGGTTTTTTATCTCGGGTGACTTGGAGTGGCGAGAGGGGTGGTCTGTCTGCTCGTTCACTCTGCTTTCCACCCATCACCATGAAGTGGGGTGGTGAATTTGGTTGAATAAGGTTTGACTGTGAGATCCTTCTCCCTCCGCCTTTTCTGAGTTCGGATTCAGTGGGGTTGGAGGGCATATGGGCCATGGGACATAAGGGGAGAAGAAGTGTCTGGTCATCTGTGAGTCATTCAGAAGCATCTCTGGCCCCACTCTGAACAGGCTGATTTTATCTGCAGCTTGTGGTCTCTATTGATGGTAGGCTTGATTGTGGAAGTGACAGTATCCAACTTCACCCTGGCTTCCTGTCAGTGAGGATGCCTTGAGAAAGGGGCAGCATTACCTCCAGCCCTCCAACAGTTGGTGCCCCTCCTTACCCCCCAATAGCTGTTACCTCGACTGGCCATTGGTCGCCTGGATAGTCCCAAACTACTGCTTCTTCCTCTACCCTCTGTGCTTCTTCATACAGCACCAGAAGAACCACTGAGGGTGTCATGGAACAGAAGTGGGAATGCCGCCCTATCCTTTGTTTCCCAAACACTTTATCCTGTGCACTCTCTTTACCCCTTGTCTTGCCCCGTGTGTCTCTTTACTCTCCGGATGGGCTGTAATTGCGGTAATACACAGTTGAGAAGCCAGCACCAGGCCCTTTGTTCCCCAACTGCAGGACATACACACTGGGCTTTTCCAAGCCCTGTTTCACAATGTTCTGCTTTGATGGTGGCATTGAGGGGGGCCTGTAGCAACCCCAGCTGGAGGCATCAAGCCCCAAGGTTGAGGTTTTCAACTGCTTCTTTTTGCAAACTTCTCT
The DNA here is from genome assembly GCF_024610735.1 of Ursus americanus. Taxonomy (NCBI): domain Eukaryota; kingdom Metazoa; phylum Chordata; class Mammalia; order Carnivora; family Ursidae; genus Ursus; species Ursus americanus. The sequence goes on from NC_142144.1 coordinate 40,168,075, forward strand.
GGACTATATGAGTGAGTCCTTGAGAACTTTCTCCATCACTTGCCTTTGTTGGGGTGGGCATCCCACCAGGAAGGATGTTATTACCATTTCTGATGCTTATTTGTTTTTATAATCTTTCAGTTCATCTTCTGTGTGGTACTTTATTCCCTGTTCCTCACGGGTAGAAAGTCTCAGGAAACAAAGAAGGACAACTTCAGCAGACTTTCATAGGAGCAGCAACATTTTGTCTGAGTCTGACAAGAATTGAATATAATTGTAAGCCTCTCCAAAGTGTACCCCTAGTCAGTGCACCCCATGTGATGCTCACTCTGAACACTGGGGCTGTCTATCTCTGTGCAATCAACATGCTGTTTTGGGGATTTATTTATTTTTCCCAAGAAAGCATGTAAATCATTGCCTGCTCCTATTTCAGTTAGATACTAACAGCTTCCTTAGAATTGTGGGCATATGGAAATACTAGCTGTGAAGGCCGCAGTGAAGGAACCTGTACATTGTTAATCCTTCCTGTGACAGAACCATCAAAAAGCAGCCCTTGAAGGCTCGCTTGTGAGGATGGTGTTTCCTCCACCCCGTACCAAGTCTGTGCGTGGGTATGGAGTGTCCTTCCTGGCAAGCCTGTAAGCTGTCAGAGCTGTGGTGGCTGCTATTTTTGTGGTAAACTGATTATTAGCCTTCAGTGAATATTCACAGTTCTATTAGACAAGACCCCCACTGTTTCTCAGGGAGTAAAAACCGGGTAGACTTCCAAATTTCTGTGCTTACTCCGTGCCTTAACAATGGCCCCAGGACTGCTATTTTCAACTGAATCTGGAATGAGAGATCAATTATATTCTCCTGCTTATATTTGCCAATTGTATTTGCCAGTTTTTTGCAAATCATTTCTAAAGTTGTCCGCCCTCAAATTTTAAATCGTCAGGGCTGCTGATCTATACTATAAGGGATCCCATTCCCAGGGGAACTGAACCCTGTTTCCAATTCTTCTGACCTTGACTGGTGTGTGATAAATGTCAACATAGAGGATTGGATGACGTGGTGCTCTTTAAGCTCTTCTGCTAGTTGCATCTTCTTGCTGCATCTATAATGGAAATTTAGAATGTTGTGTTTTAGATGGCCTAAGGTTTGTAATGTCATTTTCATCCTCCTCTCTTTCCTGTGGAAAATTCTCTAAAGGGCTTATAAATTGCCTTGCTCAGTGTGGCTCAAAGGTCTTCTATAGTTTTGCCCCTAGGACTTTTTTCCCTATCTATTCTACAGTACATTCCCCTTCCTAAGCCAGGATCATCTTATTCCAATATCCCAGAACAGGCAGGGAATAAACATTGTGGTACTGTATTACTTCCTGGTTTGAGTCCTTTGGGATGTTTAGTCATGAGATTTAGTCTTGCCATCCATTGGATATTCCTAGCTACGCTGATAAATCAGAGTCAACGTGATCCCTATATATGAATAACCCCAAATGTTCAGCAAGCTAGAATTGATTTGTTGAAAGCATGAGATGACCATTTGACTCAAAGGGTGGACATTTGGAGGAGGGATAGTGGTAGGTTTAGAGAAGCAAATTCCGTATGTATGCCCTACTTTGGTAGGAGGGGAGCTTACAAAGAGCAGAAAGACAGTACATAGGAGGCTACCTAGTTTTTGCAGCCCTGGAGGCTGCTGTGATGGGAACTTCATAAGCTCCCAAAGAAGCTGTGTGCTTGGGCTCCTGACTTCCTGGTCAGCACCAGGGTATAATTCTTTCATTTTCCTGCCTACTCTTTTCACCTCTGTCTTTCCTAAATTTTTTCTCTGTGACATTTGTTTTGATCTTCTTACTGACACAGTGGTTGTATTGAAGGGAGAAGTTGCTAGTTGACTTTAGTTCCAGTTGGAATATACTATGAGTTTATCTTTGGCTTGAGGGTTTCACTGTGATCAGAACTGGCCCATGGCAGTCCATGGCCACCATACAATGTGCCAACTATACTTACCTAAGTTTCTCTTTTCTCCACCACTGGAATGCCAGAAATCATGTCTTGTTTTATTTTTGTTTTCTCCCTCCCGGTTTCCCCACTTCATTTAAAATTTACTCATTTCATTCATTCCTTACTTATTTCCTAATGCTTACTCAATACAGGGATCATTTTCATCTTTGGTGGTAAGATGGTGAACTAGACATAGCTCCATTCCCATGTAGTTTACTGTCCAATATGGTAGCCAGTAGCCACAGGTCGCTATTTAAATGAAAATTAATTGACACAAAATTGATTTTCTCAGTCCTTTGAGCCACATTGCAATTGCTCAGTGGCCACATGTGGCTTGTGTCTGCTGTATAACACCACATAGTCACAGAACATTTTTTCACCACAGAAAGATCTGTTGGGCAGTACTGGTAGACTATAGTGAAAAACAAAACAAAAAAATTCCTGTTTATCTTTTGCCTTTTATTGAGCACATATCATGTGTCAGGTACTGAGCTAAGTATTATGCACACATTTTATCTTGTCAATATCCTGATGAGGTAATGATTGTATCCCATTGCACAGAAGAGAAAGATGAGGCATAAATCATTCAAGGACTGTCTGAAGCAATATGTTGTAACAAGCTTTTAATATTCATTGAATAAATGGATTTAGTTATTTAGATTTCATAGCTGAGGCAATGAATGAACTTCATATTCATTCATATCTAGATTAAAGGGTGTCTAGAATACTGATCTATGAGCGGATTTAACATCTTTGGCATAAGCACAAAATTTGGTATTGGTTTATTCCAGCCTCACATGTGACTCCAAACATAATGGCAAATTAGTATCCACTCCTATGGAAGAAGACAGTAACTTCAAGAGAAACAAAACAAAACAAAACAAAAATTCTCATAGGTGCAGGCCTTGTCCCCACTAAATAAGTCTTGAACAAATATTTAAAGAATATGGTTTTAAAGGGGTATCAAATTATTAACCTGCTCAGGCCATGTATCTTGGTCTTGGGAGAAGTGGCTTTTTTTTTGCACTCTAATGAAAAGCATAAAACATTACAATATGATAAGTATTTAATCGGTGTACTCTTATAGACACTCCAGGATACAGAATAAGAAGACATGATCTCAAAAAAACTTTTGACAATTGGGAGACAGGGGAAATTCACACAAATAAATATAACACAATTTAGAATTTGGAACATGCAATAGTGATAGAATATATAAATGTGCCACATTAAATGTTATATAATGAAATGCTTTTTATAAATGTCGTAGATGCGTAAAAGACATAGCTACCAATTTGGGAGGTGGGAAAGTGAGAGTGGGTGGGGATTAGTGAAGGCTTTATAAAAGTGATGGGATTTGAGATGACCTCTAAGGCTGCAAAGGATTGGAAGAAAGGATATCCCTGGCGGAGAATCAGCAAGAGCAAGAGCAAGGGCGGAGATTGGATTGGAAAGTGCTGGGCTCTTCTGGAAAGGGTGGAGTCTGCTGTGGCCACACCCTGGTTATAAGAGGGAGGCACTGATGGGTCAGGCTGCAAAGGGTTGCTGAGGACCTTGAACTGGTTATGCTGAGAGGTGTGGGGCTCTTTGAAAGACAATGAGTGTGTTCATGATACACAAAAAGAAAAATCAGAATGAAGAGCTACCATCTGAAAACCTTCATCAGGAAGCAAAAAAAATAAACATTTGTGCATTTATTTGTTTAGACAATAACTGTTTTAGTTTTCTCATTTGAATAGTTAAAGATTGGTTATGGCTCATTTTGATGAAAACACACAAAACAAAGAAAAACACTTTGGTGTTAAGAAGAGTGCTTTTCAGCTTTAACATTACTTAGTTTGTTAATAGTTCACACCCTGTGAATAATGCAGGAGCTGCATCCTATCTTCCTTTCTTGCCACTCAAAGTGCAAATTAGGAAGTTCATCTCCTTAAGGTTTGAGCTTCATAACTGACAGGTACAGATTCCCAGGGGCAGCAGTTAACTTCCTATAAACTGATATAAGAATGAATCGATGCCTCCAGAAGGGAAAGTTAATATGGTTGGTGAATTAAATTCCCTTTGCTCCAGAGAAAGGATTTTACTTAGCTATCTACTACCCTCCAGGATCAGTGCTTTAGAAATGTCTGGTGCAGAGCATGTCACCTCTGCTTCCAGACCAGCCACCTAACACTGAGCATTGACTCAAACTGTACTAATAAACTGCATGCGTGACTGACGGAATGAGAAGATTTGACTCACACCTACCAGGGCTCACTCCCAGCCTGGACAGAGGTGTGAGTTCCATCATTAAGTTTTAAAAGCACAAGGCTTATGTCCTAGAAAGTTCTTCTGTGGCCTCAGGGGTCTTGCATATCACTCTGGGCTATGGGCACATAGACCTCTTTCTTCATTCTACTGTTTTTCCAATTCCTATGAGAAAAGGAAGACTGGAAGAGTGACATATATTATAAGAGAAGTAGAGCTGAGCATCTAAATAAAGTGCTTGAGAATTAACTTGTGAGTATGTTACATAAAATGGCAAACCAAGAAATAGAAATCCAAAGGCCAAACACATTCATTTCCTTACTCATTCTGGCTGGCCTGGAACCTTCCCATCTTCCCTATATACTCTTCTTCTGAAGAACTGTTCCTTCTCCTTTTCAGTTGTTGTGTTCCAGTTGGGGCAACCAGTGGTAGGGCCTAGCTCCTTAATCCCAGTTGGTGATTCTGGATGGAGTCTTGATCCAAGCTTGACCAATCCAAGTCCTTCTTTGAGATGTTTCAAGTTATATATAAGACGACAAGAGGAACAGTTCCTTTCTAGTATTGCAACTTTGAAAAGTGAACCATGGGCTCAGCTGGTAGTCATATTTCTACCATGTGGAGAAAGTTGGACTAGGAGAAGGCAGCCACTATGCAGAGAGAAGTGTGGATGAAGAATGGAAGGAGAAAGTTCTGGAGACATGCAAATGCCTATGTCATTGTCCCTGACAGGCTTAATCTCAGTGCCTACCACAATTATATAAAAGAGCCCAGTATCTAACCAATTATTTTTTATTTCTTTCAAACTTAATTAAGATACTTTTCTATTACTTGCAACCAAAATATCCCTTATTAATACAAAAAAAAAGGTTATACATGACCTTTTTTCCCCCTTTTATCTTTTTTGTTTAATTTTATGTCCTATGTGAGGCTCAAACTTACAACCCCGAGATCAAGAGTCGCATGTTCCACCGACTGAGCCAGGCTTTTATCTTATATCAAATCTCTACATATCTCAGAAATTAACTGGGCTCTGTATTGAACTTTTCTTCTTTTAAGGCATCTTCTACTGATGATGACTTTCCACCTTTTTAATGTTTAAGGGTCTTTAATGTTTCGGCGAAACTTGTGAACCTGTTAAATTCCCAAATCTGTAAAATTTCTCTGTTGCTGTGCTAGATAAGGTCTGATTTTCTTACTTGCTTCCTCACATCCACAGACAAATGTCTAAAGAGTGTTGCCTGTGAGTACAATAAATTCATAAGCCTGGGATCTAATAGCTGAACAAACCACACTGTGGGATTAAAAAAAAAAAAAAAAAAGAATTCTTAAATGCTTCATTGATTACTTTTCATCAGTCCCCATGTCTTACTCTCTTTTATTAATTTTATTATACCTGATTCACAATAGGTTATTAATTTTTTGTATTTAAAATCAACTCAAGGGATAGTATTTATTTTTTTCTGAGTAAAGCAGATATCTAATTCATTTTTACAAGGTTTTGATTCTGTCTGAGTTCTTTATTAAATCACCTCTCTTTCTTTGCATTTGTTCTTAGCAGTTGCCAGGCAACTCCTATGATACTTTGCAAAAATATTCTGAGAGGATTTTTTTAGAATAAAATTAGTAGAGGCATAGACCCCTTGTAATGATGGATATTACAGTTGTTCAGATGTAAAATGAGCTGCTATGAATGAGGATTATTACTTAATGGTATACTAAATGGGACTTTCTGTCCAATTGTAACCTGGGTCTCCCACCTACAGTTTGCCTAAATTGCAAAGAATATCTTAATTTCTGATTTTAGAAGAAAGCGAGGTTTATAAAAAAAAAAATCACAATGACTCTTTTATTGAGTTTAAAAAGGTGAATGATGATAAATGAATTTGCCCAAGCATTTTTCTCTCTGATTCAGACTGCTGCCCCTGGCAAAATGGCTCAGGGAAGAGCAATCATTTTATTTCACATTTCCTATTGAGAACCAATTGGAAAGACCAAGGTGGGGATTCAGTTTGTTCTTCTAGAGGCAACTCCATGTCAGATCTATTCTGATAATTAATATGCTATTGAACCCTTTTAAACAAATTGTGTAAAAGAATGCTGGGAATGTTAGTGAGAAGGCCAAATGAAATAAGGTATGTGGAATTGCTTTTGAAACTATACTCTGGGTTTACACTTCTGTTGTAATGGTGCTGGTAACAGTGAAAGTTGTTACTTTAAAGTTAAAAAGGGCTCCAACATGAGGTCTTTCTGGGAATGCCTTCAATCTCCTACATCTCATTCTAGAGATGATTGTTAGGCTTGGCCAATGGGGGGAAAAAAAAAAGAAAAAGAAAAAGTTGAGTAATGGATATTCTCATTCAGAAACCAGATGAATTTAGGAAAATAATGCGGTACCATTACTAAGGGTAACCCTCTATCTCTGCTCTAATCCCATTTCCTCTTCCTTCATTTTGAGCTATGCTCAATCTCTTTCATTTTTCTATGTATTGAATTTCTCTGTTAGCCAGAACTTTTTCTGGAGTGCATAAAACTGTCAAAATTTATTCCATCTTAAAAATTTTAAAAATATGAATAAGCAATTGTGTCTTAATTATTTGCCCCTTGACAGGGATGTCCCCATAGCTCACCTTCCTTTTTATTTTATTTTATTTTATTTTATTTTATTTTATTTTATTTTATTTTTTTCAAAGATTTTATTTATTTATTCGACAGAGAGAGAGACAGCCAGCGAGAGAGGGAACACAAGCAGGGGGAGTGGGAGAGGAAGAAGCAGGCTCATAGCGGAGGAGCCTGATGTGGGGCTCGATCCCATAACGCCGGGATCACGCCCTGAGCCGAAGGCAGAGGCTTAACCGCTGTGCCACCCAGGTGCCCCTCACCTTCCTTTTTAGAATTGAATTTCTTGCTATGTGGTGGCCCTCCATTTACATCTCAAACAATTGTTATTTGGTTTCTCCTCCCCCCTGAAAGGGCTTTCTCTAGCACTAAAGCTGCTGATTCAATTGACTTGGTTTCTCTACAGGATTTGAAACTATTGACAGGTCCATTTCAGAGTTCCTTTTTAGTTTTCAATTTCATCATTTGATCTTGCCTTCCCTCCAATGTCCTTGAATCTTTTTTTTTTTTTTTTTTTTTTTTTTTTAGAGAAGGAGTGCCCACGTGCATGTGTGAGAGAGGGGAGGGGGCAGAGGGAGAGGGAGAAAGAGATTGTTAAGCAAGCTCCATGCCCAGGGTGGAGCCCTACATGGTGCTCGAGCTCCTTACCCTGAGATCATGACTTGAGCCAAATCAAGAGTCGGATACTTAACCGACTGAACCACCCAGACATCCCTCTTTGAATCATTTTTTAAGGGTACTTTCTAATCTAGTAATTGTTTAAATATCAGTGTTGCTCAAGAATCTGACCTAGGCCCCCTTACCACCCTGCTCTATATATTCTCCCTGAGTGATTTCGTTGCTCCTTAGGTTTCTATACCATCAGTTCCCTCATAACCCCAATTGTGTGGTTGGGGTGTGTGTGTGTGTGTGAGAGAGAGAGAGAGAGAGAGACAGAGACAGAGACAGAGAGAAGGAGAGACTTTGCCCCACACCTCTTCCTTACTTAGCTACAGACTGTTCAAACTCCTTTGAACTTCTCAGTGTGTATGACCTAAAATTTAACATAACTCAAATGAACTCATTCCCTCCAGTACATTTTCACATTGTCTTGTTCCCCTTTTCACTGAATAGGATGGTGTTCACATAATTTCCCAAGCCAAAATTCTGACCTTGTTCTTAACTCCTCTCTCGTTTTCCAGCCCTAAAACAATGTCCATCAAACTGGAGTATCTGTCTCTTCAATATTTTTCAAATCTGTTTTCTCCTCTTCAGCCTATTGTCTTTGCCATAACAGGTTTATAATCTCCTTCCTGACCATTTAATCACACATTCCCACAAAGGCCAACTCTATCATGACCATTTCCTCTTAATCTTTGTGTGAATAAGGACAGAGTAACACTAAGGGAAAAATTGAGCATTTTTCATTTTTCATAGTAGTACGTGGATAATTTTAAGAAGTCATATTCTATAAAACAAATAAACATAGCTGGGAGTTAGAGAATGTGTATGGTTTTCCTAGGGAAATATCAGCAAGTGAGTGTATTTGAGTAGGAATACTAAAAAGCATTCTTTTTCAGGGATGTGGAGTGAAGGAGTTTTTCTATATCCATCTGGGTCTTCTGAACTTTTTTATGCTTCATATATTCACCAAATCCAAGGAATTTAAAAAATCCTACTAAAGCAGGGCCTGACTTTTAAATGTGATCATCTAGCTGTTCTAGTTTACAGAAGTGGAACGAACTTCCATCTGTTGCCTTCTTGAATGGTTCTGCATTTCTTTCTCCTGCCAGAATTAATTATGAATGATTCTTGAGAGTCTTGGTACCTGGCCTGGAAGACAAAAGCTGCAGCATTCAACCCTACCTCCCTGACACAGAGCAATTTAGTAGTTACAGGGGCATTTGGCATTAGGGAATTGTGAAAATATTCTGGTTAACTTAAACCATTTGAGAGACTAGATCCTGCTAGTAATTGGTGTAACCTCTGCTCATCCAGGATTTTTAGCTTGTTGATTAAGCATGATCTGGTAGTGATTCCTGTCTTAGCAGCGTGAACGTGTATGTGCATAGACGGTTACTGTCATGACAAGGGGATTTAAATGGGATTTAAATACAGAGGCAGGTCGATACCAGGAAACTGATGAGGCCAATATACCAGAGGTAATGGCATGCTTAATGTTGCTTCTCAATGTGTTAAAAAAAGAAGAAAAAGGGTTGTTCTTGATTAAGTCGAAGGTTTATTCAGTATAAACTCTGAAGCTCTTTGGGGACGTTGTTAGTGAACTATGGTGGGCTGAAAACAAAATACAATAGATTGTGAAACAAATAGAAGATAAAAGAGGTAGAGACAATGAAAGCAAACTTATAGAGAACAAACTGATGTTTACCAGAGGGGAGGTTGGGGGGGGATGGGTGAAGTAGGTGATGGGGATTAAGAACGCTTGTGTGAGCACCAGGTGTTGTATGGAAGTGTTGAATCACTATATTGTACACCTGAAACTAATATTACACTGTATATTAACTAACTTGAATTTGAATAAAAACTTTATTTTTATTTATTTATTTTTAAAGATTTTATTTATTTATATGACAGAGAGAGAGACAGCCAAAGAGAGAGGGAACACAAGCAGGGGGAGTGGGAAAGGAAGAAGCAGGCTCATAGCAGAGGAGCCTGATGTGGGGCTTGATCCCAGAACGCCGGGATCACGCCCTGACTGAGCCACCCAGGCGCCCCTTGAATAAAAACTTTAAAAAAAGAAATTTGTCAGTAAAAAGAGAGAGAGAGAAAGAAGAAAGTAGCTTGAAGGAAACAGAGGATTGGAGAGTGATTATAGATTAAAAACAAAGATATATTCTTGCACAAAACATGGGAATACTTTTTGGAAACAAGATAATAAACTCATTATTGAAAGAAAGAGTTACTTTTTAAAATATTTTTTTCTCTCTATAATGTTGGCCTTGCTGAAGCAACATCTATGTATATGTGTGGAGTTCTTCTGTACCTACATCAAGATTCCCGCCCTGCCTCCCCTTGAGAACTACAGTGTAAGATGCTACATTGTATATAGAATCTTAGTCCTTCTGTATCTCAAGTGGCAGGAAATTTTTTAAGAATCATGAGATGACAGATGTGCCTTGAACTTTTCTGCTAGGTTGTCATTTCCCAAAGTCGGGGCTAAACATAATTGTTCGTGTTGTCTTCAGTATCTGAGCGCAGTTACATACATGAACTTGAGGTGGGGGTGGGGGTTTAAAAACAATGAAGGAGGAAAGAATGTGTCCAGTGTTCCTTTCTGGCTCTGTTTCCCTTGCTATTTATACATGGCAGTATTTTTAGTCTCTCAAATCAAGAGGACTTAGGATTTCTGAAGATTCATCAGTTAATGTTCTCCTTTAATGTGTTAAAATCAATAGTAAGATTCTTTCATTTTTATAACACGTTAGAGTTTACAAATATTTTCATTCTTATTATCTCACATGAGCAAACTGAGATTCACTGATTTAAGTGACTTGACTAAAACCACATCATTAATAATTAGGAGAACTCAGGATTAAGTTTTTCTTCAGACAGGAATCACATGCTTTTTCTACTACACCGTGGCTTGACCATTGACTATATGCCACAGAACCTAACAGTGACATTGTCCAGCTGGCTCAGGATGTTTTCTTTTTTAGAGTCTCATGGTGAGCATATAGATTTCCAAAGTGGACCAGGAAGACAGCAGAAGAGAAGGAAAAACTTCAAACTGGGGAGACCCACTGAACACATTGTCCAAATGTGATTGAGGGGTGTTGGCAGATAGAAATGATCCCTTGCAGATGAGAGTAGTCTGCTGACCCAGCTTGGCTTCATTTAGGATCCTAAGCCTACCTGGATGGTTTCCTGTGACTTAATGATAGCCTGTTCATAGCCTGTTCATGAGTTGATTCAGTTCTTCCTATGATACCCAACGTCCTGAGCTGCAGTGACAAACACTTTTGACCAAACTCTGACTTATTCTCCTCAGGGTTTGGTTAAAGTGTTACCTACTGATACTATCTTTGTATTCTTGCTTCTCTTACCTTTGTCTGAAATACTAATATAAAATATAATATAAAATAAAATATAATATAAAATATATATAAATATAATTTTGATTTAAGATTGCTGCCCCAATATTTCACTCTAGTTTCATGATTTTATTCCTGTAGCTCAGTTCGACTATACAATAAACACCAAGTACTGTACTGAGAACTCTTTAGCATTAGAGGATAAGTTTCTTGCCTTTTGTAATGCTTTACTAGTCTCCCAATATGCTTTTATTTTTATATTGTTTGTTTGTTCCCCTTGAAATCTATATTTGGTCTACAAGTAATGCAAAGATAGAATCAGAGAGTCTAGTAGGTGAAAGAATGTTTGGGATCATCACAGTCTTTGATCACAGATGCCTGAAGGTTTCTGACACTGACTCAAGAGTAACCCTTGGGACCCTTGACCCTCCATCTGCCCTAGAGCAGATCCACCTTTTTCTATTCTGTTTTACTGACATTCTTCATCTAACTTACTTACAATAAATATAAAGTGTTCTGCTGCCTTATGAAAACAAACAAAAATTTTGAAAACCACCAATTAAGTCCAATGTTCTATTTTATAGGTGACATAACTATTGCCCTGAGTTTTTAAGTAACTTCCCTAAATTTGTGTTTTGATTTAGAAACAACTCCAAATTTCTCACCTGGTAGGTTTCTTTTTTCTTTTATACAACTGTCTTTATAATATATCCATCAACCCTAAGTACCTATGTCCATGTTCATGTTCCTCCTTCATGCTTTTGTTAAGCTTTTGTGACCTCCCCCCCAAAAAAATTGCTAGACAACTGTAATAGTGTGTAATAGGTATGGTTGGGAGTGTTGGGGTTTGGAGCCGATGGTCAAGAAAGAATTCTTGAGATGTCTTTGGTGCAAAAAGGTGGTTTTATTAAAGCACAGGGTTTAATAAACCATGGGCAGAAAGAGCTGTGCTGCGTTTGTGAGGAGCAATTGATTATACACTTTATGGAGTGGGGAGGTAAAGACTGAGGGAGGTTTCCAAAAGGGCTTTCATATGCCAAAGACTCACAGAATCCTAGAAGCCTGGCTGTTACCAAGGGAAGGTTGTTTTTCCCTCTATCTAAGCATTAACATTAAGACAGTTGGGAGTTTCCTGGAGGAATGTTATACTCTGCCTGCGTCACCTATTTGTCAAAGGGCTGCATTTTATAAAGAAATTTAATTTTGTCTACATTTCCTTCTTGCCTCTGTTCCCTGCATCATAATGATCACTAGAAACAGCATCAGAAGATGGGCTGTAGTTCTAGCCTTAAGACTTACTACATATGTGATTTGGGACTAGGCATGTACACTTACTTGTGTGCCATTTAGGCTTGTGGGGAGTGCTTTTTTGCCTAAAGACCATCTATAACAATGCTAGACTTGTTATCAGTAAGTATTGTGTATACCTCCTGGCTTCTAAATCTGGCCCCTGCCTCTCTTTACATCTTCCTTTAATATCAGGTTGCCATCATGCTGATCTTTTGAATTCTCATACAAGATAAAATATTTCCTGCTTCCGGCCCTTTTTGTTTCTTTGACAGGGGTATTTTTTGCATGGTTGAATCTTTTTAAAATTGTTTATGTCTCAACTTGGAGGCCCTCCTTGATCATCTATCTGAAATGGACTCTGCCAATCATTATGCCATATCTTTACCCTGATTTTTTATTTATAGCATTTATTACAAAATGTAATTATCTTATTTATTAGTTTGTTTATTCATTTATTCTCTGTCCCAGAATCACCCTGAGAAAGAAGACTTTTCTGTCTTGTTCAGTGCTGTATCTCCTGTGCCTGACAATATGGTAGATGCTCACGTCCATTAAATATTTATTAAATAGAGGAAGGAATGAAAGAAGGAGGAAAGAAAGAAAGGGAAGAAGGAAGGAAGGAAGGGCTCAGCAAGGCTTGTATCCCATTCTTCTCTCACATGTCACTGCTCACTGCTACATGTGAAGAAGCACCTTAACTCTTTAGAGAATCTGGTAAGTGGTGTCTGATGTAGGAAAGATGTTGGAGTTTGGTGCCGACGGCCAAGAAGGAATTCTGGAGACATCTTCGGTGCAAAAAGGTGGTTTTATTAAAGCATGGGGACAGGACTCATGGTCAGAAAGAGCTACGCTAGGGTCATGAGGAGTGGCTGACTACATACTTTCAAGTTGGGAGGGGATAAGGGTAGTGTAAGTCTCTAGGAATTTTGGAAACAAGGTTTCCAGGACCTTGAGTGGCTAGCTATTGTTAGGAAAAGGTCATTTATCACTGTCTAATAAAACCTTAGTCATGAGACCCTTCAGATGTATGCTTGGGGTCATATGCTTGGGGGACGGTTGCTAACATATATCTTGGCAGGGGAGTAGAAATGAAGGAATTTTCCAAGTGAATTTTTATTTGTGAAAGACTTACAGGATCCTGGGGGTCTGGCTAAGATTGCCTTTGCCCTTAGCAAAGTACTAACATCAAGGCGGCTGAGTTCCTAGAGGAAGGTCACTCTTTCTGTTTCAAGGACTTGTCAATGGGCTGCAGAAAGTAAGGAAATTTAATTTTTTCTTTTGTGTTTGCTTCCCACATCAGTGTCTACTCTAATTATTATTTTTTTTTTAAATATAGCTGACTACACAATTCTAAAACCTGCCTCAGCATAATTATCTATGACTGTGTTGACACTGGTTTGCATTGCTGCATTACCTAATGCTTAGAGGTATTGGAAATATCATTTATAAACTTCAGTTATGATAGAATAGAGGTGAGCTTACTTAGCATAGAGCCACTGTTGTCAGTGACACTCATGCTGAACATCCTTCCTCCCCAGCAGTAGGTTGCCCCAGCAGCTGCCCTTTTTGTGTCATTTAGGATTTTTAGCTCAAGCTTCACATAGTTGGGATCTCTGCTCATAAGATCCTGTCTCTTTCCCCTGTCTTTATCTCAACAGACTAACACACATTTACTTTGATCCTGAAGTTTAAACTCTGAAAAAGCCATTCTCAAAAGGAAAAAAATGAAAAAAAAAAAATCCTCCACTGTGGAATTTAACCATTTTAGTGTTTTTAGTCTATTTGGTATGTTAGTGCTTAAGATATTTTGTAAGAGAAAGATGTGGGTATTAATTTTCTCTTGGTGCATATGACTTGGGCAATAGGTGGCTCATAAGGGTTAGTTTTAGATATACAACTGGGCCATTAAGCAGAGGAATTTGCACAGACATCTTTCCACACAGTTGGAAACGTGAATTTCTCACGTGACTAGGGCATAGCTTAAATATGACACACCCAGAACAATAGCAAATGATTGCACATCAGGAAGGGGAGATTTTTAAAGAAATATATTTACATTTCATCTGTCTGAATTCAGATGCCTTATTAACAGAAAAAAGGGAACATTTATGTCATTTCAGATGAAAATTTTTATTTATTAAAAGTCTTTATTTGAAAATAAGTACTACCAGATAACCACACACTAAAAATAATAAATATGTATTTTAATTTGGCATGTAGCCACTCTTTTTTCTCTAGTTCCACCCTGAGTTTTATTTTTCTGATAAAAACATATTTACATAACTGTTTGTAAATTCTGTTTATTATAGGAAGAGTGATCCAAAAAAATTCTGAATTACCTGAAGTTAATATTGCTTAAAGTTAGAAATATGCTGCAAGGGCTTAAAAGGGAGTTAATTTTGTGTTAAATGTAGAAAACTGTACAGAAAATGTATTTGATTTATTCAGTGAATACATATCAAATGCCTACTATGAATCCAATATGTTTCTCAGGGCTAATAAGTAAGACAAGTCCTTTGTTCTCATGGATTTTATTTTCAAGTAGAGACACAGATACTAATGAACAAATGAATGACAAATTAATAAGCAGACAACAAAATTATCTGGAAATAAAAAGTGCTATACAGCAAATTAAAGACAGTAGTAAAGGAAAGAGGTGAAAAAGAGTTTATGGTTGTTTACTGTAGACCCATGGCTAGAGATGGCCATTTAAGTCAAATTTAAGCTGAAGTGTGAATGGTAAGATCAAGGCAGTCACTGGGAAAAACATTTCAATTTCTGTTAGGACTAAGGTAGAATTGAGTATAGTGTGGTTGAGAAACCAAAAAGGTTAATGTGGCTGAAATGTAGTGACTGAGTGTAGAGTGTTATAAAATGAAGATTCATCAGTGGGTAAGAACAGATCATCATTAACATAAGGCTTTAAAGAATCCAGGGTTGGGAATCTGAATTTACTTCTAAGTTTAAAAATATTAGAGAATTTTAAGCAAGGCCACTACAAAATGTTATTCATGTTTTGAAAAAAAGTCACTTTCACTACCATATAGAGAAGGCTGGAAGCAAGGGGGTAAAGATAGAACCAGGGAGAAGACTAGTTGGATGGGTCTTGAAGGAATTCAGACAGAGATAATGGTGACTAGGACCAACGTGGTAGTCATGGAACAGAAAAGAGTGTATGGTTTCAGGTGTGACTTGGAGTTTGAGTCAAAAGAACTTATTGGCGAATTGAATGTGAAGGAGAGGGAAAGAGAAGAACCAAGGGAAAATACCGCATTACTGAGTTTAAACAATTGTAGATTGTGGTCCCGTCTATAAAAATAATGAAAAGTGGCATAGCAGTAAGTTTTGACATTAAATCAAGGTTTCTGTGTTGTCCATATTAAAATTAAATTTGAAATAACTTACAAGATATCCATGTGGAAATATGGAAATAAAAAGCTGTAGTTCTCAACATTAAAATGTTTGAAGTCATGGGATAGAATGAAGTTACCTGAGGAGAAAGTAAAGAAGAACAAAAACAGAACCCTTGACGAATCCGGCATTTAGAGGTTGAGCACAGGAATAAACACATCCAAAGCAGATTTTAAAATGACCAGTAAGGTAGGAGAATACCAGAAAATAGAAGGATGCCATAAGCCAGAAGGAAAAAAAAAAAAGTGTTTCAACTGTTTTGGATACTACTGAGAGATTGATAAAAATTTGTAACTTATTGACAGATGCCCTAGAGAAATAGTCAATAGTCCTAAATACTGGGCTTCACTTTTTTACTTACATACTACGTGAAGTCACTTCACCTCTCTTATCTTTTCCTCTTGAAATGTAAAGAGAATCACAGTGGGTCTGCTTTTCTGTCCAGGATAGACATTTTTGAATCATCGTGCTCTTTCTCAATGAATCTGAACTCTGCCTGGAATCATTTTCAACATAATTTTCATGGCCATCCTGGCCAATCCATCAAAATTGCTATGTGAAATAATATTTTATAATTTCTGCTGTAAATGTTCTTTGGATCATTTACAACTTTAATACTGTTTCATGATTGAAACAAGATGATATATGATAATTTATCATTTGTAAAATCAACTCAAGTCATGGTTTGGTTTTACTTTCAGGTGTCCTCTGTGGTATGATCTTGCAAATTTTTGTTTGACTTCGCAAATACAAATTTTATCATGCTGGAATTTAGAAATTTACTATGTAAATAAAATATATTTAATATTAGTAGACCCATTATCAAAATATCTGAATAGTTCTATATAGTGAATGAATGACAGGGGGCTTACCTTTCTATTTTCCTGCTTTTACTTCCATGGAGATGATGAAGAGCCTTAAAATAGATAACCCCTGGAAGCCAGAAGAAAAAAGAGTGAATACAATAATGTAACAGGAGGATCTATTTATATTGTTGGAATTTGGGGTGAATTAAGAGTTTTTAGGCAGATGATGAATGAGAGCAAGCAGGGACGCTGTGTGTGTGAGGTGGGGAGCAGAGAAAATGTGTTCCAAGAAGAAGGAAGAATGGTATGAAAACTCCAAAGTGAAGAAGAACTTATAGTCTTTAGGAACTGAAAGAATGCCAAAATAGAGTATGGTGAGCCACAGAGATTAGCCTCCAGTAATGGGAAAGGAATCAGTAATATGGGACCCTTTAAACAAATTTTGGATTTAAGGAAACAAAATTTGGTTCCAAATCAAATCCAAAACAAATTTTGGATTTGGGAACCAAGGGGTTCAATTGGAAGCCATGAAATTCATGGGCAAGTGACATAAAAAGATTTTTTTTTTTTATAATATCTCCATGATGGAGCTGTGGAGATTGGAGAGAATAATGGATGTGGAGATGCCTGTTGGGGAGCTATCAGTGTTGTCTGGAAAGAGATGACGTTACCTTGGTGAGAGAAGTAGTTAGTAGAGAGAAAGTTACGTAGGTGCCAGAATTGTATCAGTTCTCATAATAGACCCTTCATTCCGCCAGTGGAATAAATACTTTGATTTTTATTAAGAAGTTTGGTGTACGTTAAGGTTACTACATTTCAGCAATTACTGTTCTCTAATAAATTTTATATGATCTTCCAGGGACCAGCAGCTTTATCTCATCTTATAAATGATTAACAGCTTTAATCAAAGAAACACTTCTAGTTGCCAGATTTGTTTTTATCATGGACCAGGCCATACCTCCTATATCTTTGTCAATAAATATATAAAATGGAATAATAAAAATACATAAAATGCTTAAAATATTAAAATACTTCTAAGATAGAAAGGAGGGTTTGGAGACAACTCTGCTCTAGGTACGGGATAACCAGATTTTTAGATCCTATTTTTCTTTTTCGTTCTTCTCTTCTCTTCTCTTCTCTTCTCTTCTCTTCTCTTCTCTTCTCTTCTTCTCTTTCTTTCTTCTTTCTTTCTTTCTTTCTTTCTTTCTTTCTTTCTTTCTTTCTTTCTTTCTTTCTTTCTTTCTTTCTTTCTTTCTCCTAGTTTTCTTTTAACTCTTCCTGTTACCTAAGACTATTCACCTTTTGGGTGCATGTGCACTCTACACATAGATGTTGTAAATATCAAAGGATAAAATGATGGTTGAAGTATTTAGAGACTGATAAGGCTTTTATAAATGTTTATCATACAAATATCATTTTTAATATTATTGAATGAATAGAACGAAGTGGGATTATAATTCTATTTCTCCTGTGTGTGGTTTTAAGTCAGGTCACCATTGCTGAGAAGATGAAATGCATCCTTGGTTGCTCATTCCACCATTAAATTACATAGATTTCACTTTATCCCAGAGAGCCTGTCACATAAAATAAACAGTTCAAACCCTACCTTTACAATGCTGTGATTTTATAAAAGTATAACTTTAGTAAGGAATCAAATCAGGATTGTAGTTCACTGGATATCTAAAGTTAAAACTTTCCTCAGATAATTCTTTGTTTTCCTTTCTGAATCAACAGAGGGGAATACATGCAAATATTATTTATCAAAAAGGTCAGAATGATTAGATCATATCTTTATAGAAACTTTAACATTTACAGTCAGTAATGTCATTGAAAACATAAGAACTTTTTTTTAAACAAAAATATACTTTAAAGTTACATAATTCAGGAGAATGAAGTCAGTTTAAGACTTCTTTCCCTTTTTTCTCTTTGTAACAAGGTACACTCACAATAAGCAGATGGCATTCTGTGGGCTGAGGATGAATGACTAAGGATTCATGGCAGGATCGTATCACAAGATTATGTGTAATTGATGCGTTTAGCTCTAAAAGCTTTTGGTTCTGCAGAATGTTTAAAGCATTGCTGAAACTGCGTTGAGAGAGAAACTGGAATGATTCAAAATTACAGTATGAGGAAAAATGAGGTGTTTTCACTATCATTTTTGGGTTTTTTTGGTCATTATGATGATTCTAATAATTGGTAATGTTAAAATTTGTACAGTGTATCATGATCTTATTATAAGTGATGTCAGTAAGACCATTGTATTGTTGTAGTTCTACATTTGTCCATTACTTATTCTTTCCTTTATTCATGTAGCATTTACTGAGGTCCTACTATGTGTGAGACACTGTCTGAAACCTACGGTCACTAAAATGTATACTGTTCCTACCCCCAAAGGCTTATTATCTATTGGGAGAAATAAATATGTCAATTAGTAATTATGAATACTATGATTATGCAAAATATGTCATTTTATGCAGTTGTTATAATATAACAAACCTAGTAGTATATACTCTCTTACTATGTCCAAATGGCTTTGTTTCAGTTATCTCATCTCAAAGCCTAGATGGGACAAATATTATTCTCAATTGTTTATTTTTATCATTTAAAAATATATTTAGGTGAGAGTTTCTGTTTTAAATGTACGCTATTTAGCCTTAATTACAGACTGAACAAATAGATTAAATAAAGGCTAAATAGAAATTGGCATAGCAAAACAAGACCAGTGCCATCCATGAGGCTTAATAGTAACTATGCTTGAGCTTAGTTTTGGCAATCTAAAAGTAAAGGAAAAAGGGGAAGCATGTTGAATTACTTAAATCCTTATCAGAAAGAAGGAAGAAGACTAGATATTTGAGTGAGACAAACTTTTTTTTTTCCTCTCGATTTTAAAATCAGTTTCTCACATGGGACCTCATATAGGAAACATTAAGTCAGAGATTCATATCATAGTTTTATATATACATGTAGAAACAATCTTAATATGAGTATTTCTTGAAATGGCTCTCTATAAAACTTTGACGTGAAATGATAGTAGTCAAGTGCCTGAGGGAAGATGATTTTATAGGAGGGTAGGGAAATGTGGTTGAGAAATGAAAGGTTCTGCTGATCCAGTGTAATGTCTAAAAAATTAAACCATTTTAAAGAGTACAAAGAAAGCATAATCATTATGTTAACTTTATTAAAGATCATGTCTGTCAGCTTGACTTCTGATGAGACTTGTGTAGAAGATGGCCATAGATATGTTTTCTGAAATGCACATGGTATCCTCGTTCCTACAGCTCTGGGTAAGGGCAGGTCTATTTGCTTTTGAAACCTGTTAAGAAATGGATAGGGTTAGCATTCATTCTGTTACAGAAGCAGTCTATAGTCAGTATGGCGCTGTCTCTGCCATTTTACAGACAAGAACTGAGTCAAAACTTCTCAAAGTTAATTGCCTGTTATTAGAACTCAGCTTTTCTGGTACCAGTACAATCCAATTATTAATACCATATTTGGAACTACCAAAATGCAGAGGACCTTGACATTAAGTATATGTGAAACACCAGCAAGGGATCTTGGAGGCAGCAGATTTTCTCATACAGGTGGGCATGCCTCTATGATTTACATTTATGGTTTTTTTAATGCTGACAGGTCAGTTTACTCGCAGGCATAAAAGCTCTGGGAAATCACTTAGTCAGAAATTAAGGAGATGTCTGTAGTAGAATTTTAAGTCTCCATCAGGATATTCTGTGATAAGCACCTACCCAAGGTGCTATTCTTGGTCATGACTTCACCTCAACCAAATGGATTTTGACTAAGAGGTAATTCTGAAAAGCACATCATTCCAACAGAATTTGAAGAAGATACGTTTTCATATATGTTCTATGTATTTCATTGTAGAAAGAACATTACCAGTCATAATTTTAAGCAATATGAATTTATTTTTATCTACACACTTGAGAAAATGGAATAGGGTTGGAAGAAAAATCAAATCTATATTGTAATTATCTGTGTGTGTGTGTGTGCGCGTATGTGCGCATGTGCACATGCGTGAGTGTGCGTGTGTGTTTTAAAGGCTTTTTTTTTTTAAAGAGCAGTTTTAGGTTCATAACAAAATTGAGAGGAAGGTACAGAGATTTCCTATATTTTCCCTGCCTGCCATATGCAGAGCCTCCCCCGTTACCAGCATCCCCACTAGGGTGGTACATTTGTTAACAACTGATGAGCCTACATTGACATCATTATCACCTACACTTCATAGTTTGTATTATTTTTCACTCTAGGTGTTGTACATTCTGTGGGTTTGGACAAATGTATAATGACATGTATTCATCATTATAGTATCATACAGAGAATTTTCACTGTCCTAAAAGTCCTTTCGGTTCTCCCTTCATCCCTTCCACTGCCTCATCCCTGGAACCACTGATCTTTTTAGTGTTCTCATGGTTTTGCCTTTCTCAGATGTTATATAGTTGTTATTACATAGCATGTAGACTTTTCAGATTGGCTTCTTTAACTTAGTAATATGCATTTTGGGTTCCTCCATGTCTTTTCATGGCTTGGTAGCTCATTTCTTTTGAATGCTTAATGATATTCCATTGTCTGGATGTGCCACAATTTGTTTATCCATTCAGCTACTGAAGGACATCTTGGTTGGTTTTAATTTTTAGTAATTATGAATAAAACCGCTGTAAACATTTGCATGCAGGTTTTTGTATGGACAGTCTGTGTTTTTACTAGAAAATTCTCAGAGTATTTTTCAAAGCCTGTGCATGCTGATCTTGATCACAGTCTTCCTGTCCTGGAACTCCCCCCGTCATTACCTCAGAGGATTCAATAGAATATGCACTGTAGAAAGGCTATTTAGGCATAACGGTTCCTTGAACACCGAGCCATCTCAGAGATACGTAGTTTCCAACAAGCTTTAAAAACATCTCTTTACCTTAACCCAATCCCGTTAGGAGATTTTTAAAGACCAAATCAGTATTTTTACCATGATGCTCTTATTTTTTTTAAAAAAGATTTTATTTATTTATTTGGCAGAGAGAGACAGCCAGCGAGAGAGGGAACACAAGCAGGGGGAGTGGGAGAGGAAGAAGCAGGCTCCCAGCGGAGAAGGGAGCCCGATGCGGGGCTCGATCCCAGGACCCTGGGATCAGGCCCTGAGCTGAAGGCAGACGCTTAACGACTGAACCACCCAGGCACCCCTATCATGATGCTCTTAAAGCAATCCAATAGGACAAAATGGGCAGACTTTCTTGTAAAGGGATATTACAAATTGACCACACAATCTGTATACACTACAATCATCTGTAGCCACCCAAATTTTAGGGCCTAAACTTTCACTGTTATATTCATGGAGTCATATACAGGGAAGCCACATAGCTTATATATTTTTGTCAACCCATTAAAATGACACAGAGCAGCCAACTTGTGCCCAACATTAGAGTAGAAGCTCTGAGGTCACAGAGCCACAAAGGAAGACCTAGAACTTAAGTCTCTGATATTCAGTTTACAGTGGTATCCTGCAAGTTGTATGATACTAAAATGCATACCTGTAGAGGAGATACAGGCAACAACTAATGATGCTTATAAATATAAATACATCTAATGTGCCAGGGAGAAATAATGTTAACGGTGAATTTCTGAATTTTATATCCATATTAACAGAACCTGAATATCATATCTCAAGACTTACTCAAGTGCTAAAGGAATCTTTCAATTATTAACAAATTATAGGTTTGGGACAAGTGTTGACAGATCAGGATTTAAGGGACAAACAGTTCTGCCTGTTAAGACACGTATTGTATAAGGCCCAAATGTTTCATATAATCTCCATGAAATCTTAATCTTTTCCTAAAGTGCTTTCACACATTCAGTTGTCATCACTTTAAAATTGAAGGCCATCCAGCACTGGAGCTTGACTAGAATATTAAATACATCATTTATCTGGAAGGAAGCACTAGGAATATTGTTACTGCATTTTCTACAATGAGAATTGTAAAGATGGTCTCTGATTTGCGGGGAAAAGTTTCCAGCTGTTCTGTGATTTGATTTAACTGCCCAGACACTGACCTGCTTAATGATTTACTTTTAAGCTTGGTTATCTTTGAAAAGAATTGGATTTTAGGATTCTGTATTTTACCTAAAATACAGACACTTTATTTTAAGGAGGAAAAATAAATAAAATTCCTTCTGATTAAGGCATTTATTAAATCATACTGTGCACTACTTTGCTTCAACTCCTTTCTTGACCCAGAGAACTCTTAAGTACCCTTGACAACTATTGCAATTTAATTTGAAATAATGTATAAGAAACTAATGTTTCTATTCCCAGCTCTTTTTTCCCCCCTGAACCCAGCAAAGAACATACCAAATTGAAACTTTAGAAATTGAATAAACAAGATTTTCTTGAAACCCTATAATATTCAGCCACCCTAACTTACTCAGGCTAATGATCATCTCCCTGAATTTTTCAACTGCTCTTTCAACCAACATCTATTCAACACGTTAATTTCACTTGTATTAATTTCTGAGTTTGTTATGTGTGTATCATTTATTTGTGTTTCTCACCAATTGTCCCTTACATGGACATCAGTGTAGTCCCCTGAGAAAGAGATGTTGGCCCAAATAACCACATTAATAAAGGTCTGAGGGAGTCACTGCTTTGTTTATTACCCTCCGCACTTCTCAGATACCCATCTTTTTTTTTTTTTAAGTATTTATAATGATTTTTTATTTTATTATGTTAGTCACCATACAGTACATCCCCGGTTTCCGATGTAAGGCTCGATGATTCATTAGTTGTGTATAACACCCAGTGCACCATGAAATACGTGCCCTCCTTACTACCCATCACTGGCCTATCCCATTCCCCCACCCCCCTCCCCTCTGAGGCCCTCAGTTTGTTTCTCATAGTCCATAGTCTCTCATGTTTCATTCCCCCTTCTGATTACCCCCCCTTTCTTTATCCCTTTCTTCCCCTACTGATCATCCTAGTTCTTATGTTCCATAGATGAGAGAAATCATAGGATAATTGTCTTTCTCTGCTTGACTTACTTCACTTAGCATTATCTCCTCCAGTGCCGTCCATGTTGTAGCAAATGTTGAGAACTCGTTCTTTCTGATAGCTGAGTAATATTCCATTGTATATATGGACCACAACTTCTTAATCCAGTCATCTGTTGAAGGGCATTTCGGCTCCTTCCACGATTTAGCTATTGTGGACATTGCTGCTATGAATATTGGGGTGCATATGGCCCTTCTCTTTACTACGTCTGTATCTTTGGGGTAAACACCCAGTAGTGCAATGGCTGGATCATAGGGTAGCTCAATTTTTAACTTTTTAAGGGACCTCCACACCGTTTTCCAGAGTGGCTGTACCAACTTGCATTCCCACCAACAATGTAGGAGGGATCCCCTTTCTCCACATCCTCTCCAACAATTGTTGTCTCTTGCCTTGTCTATTTTTGCCATTCTAACTGGCATAAGGTGGTATCTCAGTGTGGTTTTGATTTGAATTTCCTTGACGGCTAATGATTTTGAACATTTTTTCATGTGTCTGTTAGCCATTTGTATGTCTTCATTGGAAAAGTGTCTGTTCATATCTTCTGCCCATTTTTTGATTTGTTTATTTGTTTCTCGTGTATTGAGTTTGAGAAGTCCTTTGTAGATCTTGGATACCAGTCCTTTATCTGTAGTATCATTTGCAAATATATTCTCCCATTCCGTGGGCTGCCTCTTAGTTTTTCTGACTGTTTCCTTGGCTGTGCAGAAACTTTTAATCTTGATGAAGTCCCATAAATTCATTTTATCTTTTGTTTCTCTTGCCTTTGGGGATGAGATACCCATCTTTTGACTTACTATCAGACACGGGTAAGGCTGGAGGCCTAACAGGGATGAAAAAGAAAAGAAAAGAAGAGGAATGAGAGGATTTAACACAAGAGACCTATGTTAAATATGACAATAACTGTAACTATATTCCTAGGTGGGAGCTTTCAAATGTAGATATTCTCCAAGGCATGTTTTAGAGGCAAATAGTCACTGATATATTGGGATGAGAGAAGGCATGAGTTTAAACCTAGTTTTGTATTTTCCTTGAAGAAAAAGGAATAAGGATTACTTTACCAAAAAATACTCTAAATATTTAAAGGAGCATCATGACATTTTGTTACCATTTGTTTGACATTGGTCATACCTGGCATATTTACACAGGTTACATTTATCATCTAGAGAAAAATTTTTATTATATATTAAATGAGGTTCCCTTTTATAGTCTGTTCACAGAGTGTTTATACTTTTTACATGGCCATTATAGGGGAAATGTCATTATATGAACTAATAGAAAAATAATTGGACTGGATATCAGAACACCTGTTTTTTACCTAACATCAAGCTGTACTACTTTAGGAAAGTCATTCAACTCCTTGTACATGAAGGGAAATTAAATAAATAACTATAATTTTCCATGATATTACTTGACAGTATGTTTTTCTTATTTCAAATGAACATAGATCTATTTCCATTGAAAAATTGCTTATCATAATGTCAATTCCTTGTTTAGAATTATGACCCCTAATTATAGTTCTTTCATATGAGACTAGTATAGTGGCTTTCAAATATTGTTTACTGTGACCCTGAATAAATAAAAAGTGTATTTTACATTGCAATTCAATAAGTATATGATCATACACATGTGTGCACATACACAAACACACATCTGAGAAAATATTACCTTACTTATGATTTGCACCCTGATTTTGGTATTCTGTTCCTTTTTTTTTTTTTTTTTTAAGTGCTGTTTGGGATCCACTTAACAGATTTAGAACTTAAGTCAAATAAAGCATTTGTATTATGCTACCAAGGGATAAATTCTTGGTAATATGGCTTACATAGCCCCATGTAAGCTCTAAATGCACTGAACATTTTCAGTACATTTTCTAATTCAGATCTGGGCTTAACTAGTTATACTTACCACTGGTTTTCATCTTTCCGAGAGTCCTGTTTTTTAAGGTTATTTCTAGTTCTAACATATTATGATTCTAATGGAAGGGCACCTGAATCTGGAGGCTAAGAAGAAATCACTGGTCCCTAAAACACATGAGGACTAGAAGACAATATAAGGGCTATTTTCCTCTTGCAGCTTTCTGGTTTGGAGGTTTTTTGCATCCCAGTAGCAAGAGGATGAGAGCTCAAAGAGCCAGCAACAGTGACAAGCCGTCCTCCCCTCCCAGTCCCTTGCCCTTTGCTGTGCAGATATTCTATGGACTTCGGGACTCTATGAATAGACTTTAAAATATATCTCTAAAGGTATTAAGTGTTTGTTAGTCCTTTTTGTTACTCCAGGTAAGTTACCTTGTGGATATGCTACCCAACATGATTTCATAATTGTCATTAATTTCTTCTACGTGAGAGACAAGATGTGGCTTACCACTGAAATTACCACCACTCTGACAAATTATCTTTGAAAATGTCTCTTACATTCTTATCCCCATAGATTAATCAGAAATAAAAAGTGAAAAATGTAAGCTGGTAGGATTCTTTATTGGCAATAAGATAAAGCAGAGATCTAATCAAACCATTTCCATTAAAAATGATAGATAATTTTCACCTTATGGAATCCAGACCTTTCCTCTAGGCATTTGTCCTCTCAAAAATCTGTCCCTGATGTTTTCTCTTAGACATCTTAGGATACTTAGTATCTTAGGATACTGTTGGAACCCTTTATGTTTTAGAGTACAGAAAACCTAACTGTAGACAAATAATGAATTATTTTGGTCTAAGTGCCTACTGTATACAAGGCACACTGCCAGTTGTGGGGAATATACCATTGAAAGAGACAAAACTTTTGGATTTATATTCTAGAGGGAAATCAGAAAACTTATGGACCAACATATTACTAGGTAAGAGAAGTTATATACAACTATAATATTCTTTGTTAAAGTGTAAATGTCTCATATATTTACAGGAAAGGGAAACGTGAAAATTTATTTTAACCATATTTAAGTCAGGATTGTAGAATTACAAATTATTTTAGTGTAACTGGTAGCCTCTATTTTTCAGATTTTGTAAAACGGGTATTTATTTAATTATAAAATAAACACAAATGATGTCCACATATTTATTTGTATACATACATATGTATGTATGTACACTTTATTTGTGTGTACTTCTGGCTTTACTAATAGGCATGTAGCTCTCTAAAATCTGGGACCCATTTTGTTTTGTTTTGTTTTGTTTTGTTTTAAATTCTTACATAACCTGTACCTCCAAAATCTAATACAGTTTCTTTATTTGAAAATTATTACTGTATCTTCTGCCTGGAAGTTTACAGCGAAGGGTGAGGCATATGTTAGCAACTGGAGGTTACACAATGAGTGCTATAATTAGTGCATGGACAAGGGGACACAATGTGGACTGCAGAGTAACTCTAGGATGCCTGAAATTAAATTACCGTAAATAGTATCTGCATGTCTCTAGCCACCCACAGTTTTGAGACCATATTTTTGCATTCCTAAATCAGATCACATCCTATGACAGGAGCAAATAAAGACAAGTGGATGGAATCTTTAAAATCTGAGTAGTCTTGAAAACTGTATACCAATTTGGATCATGGTTAGACTCTACATAAATTATTTCTCGGTGTCAGTCTTCGTAAGTTGTTGGTCGATATACTCTGTGCTGAGATCGTCCAGCTTCAGGGAAAAGCACCTCCTTAAGGCTTACCAGCTTGTGCCCACCCATCCTGAACAGCTTCGTCCTGTTCTTGGCTTATAAATCTCTAGGCCTTGCCATTGGAAAAAGCTATGATTAATATGGCAGGAACCAAAGATTCAAGCTTCTCACATGGTTGTTAGCTCCATTTGAGGGCTAATGCTTCAAAATGAGATTCTTTCTTATCTGGCAGCCTGATTAGGAAATGAGCCGGGCCGCGGTAATTAGGATTCAGATTTACTGCCTGTTTCTGAGAGAGGTTCAATGGGATTGTAACATCTCTAGCCAATCATGCCATATTGCTCAACCTTACAGAACAGCTTATTAGCTGTCCATCTGCTTTTACGTGTGGCTTTCTATCTCATCAAGCAGTTTGAGGGCATACTTCATGCACTAGAACTGCCTGAAAAATAGCTATATATCCATTGTAACATAACCCTATTGTTATTTACAGTTAATTCGGAAAGACAAGTCAGAGTATTCCAGTCTCTATGCAGAGTAAGATATCATTTTAAGACTGACATATTATTTTCCTTCACTTGATGAATGTTTACTGTCATGGCTCAATAAGAGATGAGCTACAGTCTGCTAGTTTTGGCAGTGTCTGCTTAGTGGGGATGTTTAGCTTGTCCTCCCAAATTACAACTCCATTTATTTTATCCAGTTTCATTAATCTTCTGAGTACCTTCATGGCCAATGATATGGCTACTGCTAGTGTGGAGTGGGGAATTAATTGTAAGTAGACCAGAGCAATACAGCTATGGGAAGTAGACCCCCAAATGATTTGGATGTCATTTTAATTAACACAGAACAGACTTACCCTAGATTGCAGAGTTCTTGGCAAAAGGATGTTCTTGCAAGAGAACCCAGGGAGGGATGGAAGGGGAATAAATAGGACTTTCTGGGAAAAGAGATTGAGAGTATAAATTTAAATTTGAAAACTTCCTGGTAGACCATAGCAAACAATGGGGACCTTTCTCCATTTTGGCAAACAAAATCGATTTCAGCTCAGAAGACATTTTCCATGGAAATGCTAACTACCGACTTGGGGTGGAAAGAGTTACTTTAGCTGAAAAGAAACTAGGAACCTATGATGATTTGGGGGAAAAAATGCAATGAATCTGAAATCTCTTTTGTATTTCTCACTGCTGACATGTAAAGTGTCATTTTGATTCTGCTCATCTCTTTATCAAAAGCATCAACATGTCAAATACCATAGAATCATTGAAACAAAGTCAATAAACCTAAGTTCTAAAGTAAGGAAGAAAATAACTGTCATTGTTCTGAAAAAAATTGTTTCCTACATGATTTTTTCTTTGCAATGGTTCATATTTCCTGATCAGCTTACATTGTAATTTCAGAGATTCATTTTTAGGAGGAAATTTTTGATTCCTAGAAAATTATGTGGGTTATTCCTAATGGACTCAGTGTCCTTGTCAGCTGATTGATGAGGAAGATGAGGATGATGATAGTTAATAGTGCTGGTGCCAGTTGCTGGGCTAAGTGCTTTTCACATCTTTATCCTATTTACTCCTCATGGCAACCCTCCTACATAGGTGGTATTATTACTTCCATTTTACAGATGCAGAATTGTCAATTATGACAAGAAACTTGGGATAGACACTGCCATTTCTAGAACTCTAATCTCTGCACATCTCTGCACACCTCCCTATCTGACTCCCTTTCTTACTGCTCAGCTCTTGAAACCCTGCTCCTTTTGCTTCGCAGTCATCAGAAAAATGTTGAGTAACTTATTCTTTCCAAAACATTTTCTTTGATCACTTTGATTTTCTTGGCTTATTTGTCACCTGCCTCTCCCTTGGTAACACAGGCTCTGTGTGTCCTCCTCAAGAGGTGAGTGTTTCACATTCATGCTTAGACCACTGGACTCAGATGGGTGTAAACACTTCCTTGCCCTTTGTTGATACTGCCAGAACATACCCCTCTATCTTTCCTGAAAACGCCAAGCTTTGAGTCTTATGCCCCTAGGCTGTACTGACCATTGCCTCTCATTGTCACATTTATTACTGCCACCGGGCCATTCCTCCTAATTTCTTAAAGATGGAAGTCCTGGCTCACTGTCACCTTTTCTAACACGGTTCCTATCATTATTCTTAGTGATTCATAAGTGTGTGGACTATCCTTTCAAAAAGCTGGCCTCTCAGCGCTTTGGCCTTCTCTCTGCCAGTGACTTTGCCTTCCATAATGTTGTAGCCACTCATGGTTATGATGTAAACTCTGTTATTACCAATGAATACAACCTTTCCACAATGTCAGTTTCATGTGTTCATCTTTCTCACTGGCAGCTTCTCTCCTTCCACCTAACACTCTTTGGATCCCTGACTGACCCACAACTCCGTTGATCATAGCTACATTTCCTGCACCTCCCATGCCTTGTCTCATTTTTCTTCTTATCCCGTTTAAAATCGATATTCAGTCATTATAATTTTTTCATATGCCTCTACTTGCTTTTTGCTTGCTTCATTTGGGAAAAAAAAAAAAATGAACCTTGATTAAAGTCACTTTTCAGCCTGTTCTGTGACTGTGCAGGTCAATGTGGCTAGACGAGAACACAGAACTCTTTGTTTAAATGGACTTGTTTCAGGTAAGATTTGTATTCACCAATCTCAGGTGAGTCCTTTCAGCCTTACACTCTCTGAGAATAACATTTCATACTTTTTACTCTCCTTAAACCAACACCTCTGTTTTTGGTGTAATGGCCTTCATTCCTATGTGAATGAGAAAATACAGGCAATCACAAGAAACACTATCACCCCACAGCCACAGACCAGCAGGCAGCAGTGGTCTGCTCTCCGCCTTCTCTCCTGCGGTGGAGGTGAAGCCTCCACAGGAACAGCTAAGGCCACCTTCTCTTTTGTGTCACTGGAACCCACCCCCTCTCCCTTACTCAGGATGGTTCTCTCAGCAGTTTTATTCTTTATCCTGCATCATCAGTGTTTCCCATTCTTGTGTATCATTCTGACTTGCAACATCCTATTATTTCTACCATTAAAAAGAAAAAAAAAACTCTCATGGCCCAAATTGCCCCATTTAGCTACCAACCTGTATTTTTCCTTCCCTTCACAACAAATTTCTAAAAAAATAATCATCTATACTTATTTCTTTCAATTTCTCTCTCTTGAGCCTGCTAAAACCAGGTGTTAACCCTTACCACTCAACCAAAACTGCTCCTGTCAGGATCACTGTTGCTAAATCTCATGATCACTTTGCAGCCCTTGTTTTACTTGAACTGCTAGCTGTATCACTCCATGTGTCTTCACTTCGCTTCCAGGACACGCATTTTCCTGGTTAGCCTCCTACTTCATTGGCCGTTCGTTCTCAATTTCCTTTCCTGGTCCCTTTTCTTATGCCTTAGAATTTTGGGTGGCTCAGTTTCAGTCCTTGTACATTTTCTCTTCATTCACCACACTTACCTTTTTTTTTTTTCAGTTGTATTAAGTTTTTAATTTTAATTCCAGTACAGTTAACATACAGTGTTTTATTAGTTTCAGCTGTACAATATAGTGATTCAACAATTCTGTACATTGCTCAGTGCTCGTCATGATGCATTTACTCTTAAATCCCCTTCACCTATTTTTCCCATCCCCTTACCTACACACCTCCCCTCTTGACCACACTCACCCTTGATGATATCATCCAGTCTTGCATTCTCAAACATCATCTGTTTTCTGATCCTAAGCTAGTATCTCTAGCCAGGATCTCTTCACTAAATTCCAAATATACATATTCAAAGGTTTATTTGGATATCTAAAAGGCACACAAAATTAAACATGTCCAAAAATAACTCCTAATATCCTTTCACTATATTAAACATTCTCATATATACCCTTGCCCACATTAGTTAATGTCAACTCTTTTTTTTTTAGGTGCCCAGAAAAAAATCTTGGAGTTGTTGTGAATTTCTCTCTTTCTTGAGTATATTTTACATCTAATCTATCAGGAAAATGTGTCAGTTCAGCCTCAAGAATATATCCAATGTCTAACAATGACACCAGAACACACTAGTTCCGTCATTGCCATCTTGGTCTAAGACATCATCATCTCTCATCTGGGTTATTTTAGTAGCTTCTTAATAATTGTCTCTCTTCTGTCTCTACACTGTAAGAGTAAAAACAGTAAAAGAGTAAAAATACACACACACACATATGTATATATATGAGCTCGTTTAAGATAAAGGACATTTTCTGCCTACCTATTACTAACTACTGTCCAGACCATGCCTGAAACATTGGTATTTAATCAATATTTGTTGACTGATACCTAATGGTTAGAGCCAATTCAGTAATCACCCAAGTTCTGTGAATTCAATATTCTCTTCCTAGACTCAGTATTTCTCACTGCTATGCCATCTTGCTTATTTCTTCAGTGTTTCACTCAAATATATTCTATAAATCAAACCTTTAAAAATTTGCATTCTTCATCTCTGAGAAGCAAATTAATTTACATAGAATCTAGCCTAAAACATACAAGCAGTAGGGGAGCCTCGCTGGCTCAGTCAGTAGAGTATGTGACTCTTGATTTCAGGATTGTGAGTTTGAAACCTACGTTGGGTGTAGAGATTGCTTAAAAATAAATTTAAAAAAAAGTACAAATAATAATCTAGTCTAATCACATATATATATACAACCACCATTTTAGAATACATTGTAGACTACCTTCCAGTCCTAATGCCTATCACAAACATCTTGGAAAAGAAAAATTTCATATATAAGGGGATAAAACTTCTACACTGTATCACAGGCATCTCAGTGTTTGACAGTAAATTTGGAGGCTCAAAGTCAGATACCTCGGGACTATCCCATACATTTTAATGATTCATAAATCTTTCACTTCCAGTACTTTAAAAGTTTGTAAATCTTAGAGACCTCCTATGATTAAGGAAGTGCAGGTCCTCCCTATTTTCAACTTGTACATAAAAATCATCATGATGTGAAACTTGTTTTATTTAATGAAATAAGCTAATTCCTATTTTTCATATAACAATGAAAAGTGAGAACATTTCAATAGATTTAGTGCATCATTTAACTAATTATCATAAAATATATTCATTAAGCACCCATTTGTGTATAATGTACTTGTCATATGTTATGGCACTAGATCAATTTCAATATAAATATAAAATTCTGTCACATTAAAAAAATAATTCTAGGGGCACCTGGGTGGCATAGCAGTTAAGCGTCTGCCTTCGGCTCAGGGCATGATCCCAGCGTTATGGGATCGAGCCCCACATCAGGCTCCTCCGCTATGAGCCTGCTTCTTCCTCTCCCACTCCCCCTGCTTGTGTTCCCTCTCTCGCTGGCTGTCTCTATCTCTGTCAAGTAAATAAATAAAATATTTAAAAAATAATAATAATTCTAGGATATAATTAACTTTTAAGAGGTTTGAAACTAAGCCTACCTTTCAAAGATTTTGAGTCAGGTAAATTCAAAGTGTTATGTCAGCAGCAAATGATTATGGATAATAATGTTCTGTTTTCAGAAATATCAGTTCCAAATCCCTAATGTATATTTTAATTGGAAGTTCTAATGCCTCCTTCATGTCCAACCTGTCAGTAAGTAAGTTTGAGAGTAAACTTTAGCCTCAAATACATGACTAGTCCATTGGTTTTAAAGATTTTTGTACATTGTCTATGTGGTTAATTTTCTGATTACCTTACAGAATTATTTCCTCACATTTCTCATTGTGTTTTTGTTGTTGTTGTTTTTGTGTTTGTTTTTCACTGGGCGGGGAGGGGAGAGAGAATCTTCAGCAGACTCCGCACCTAGTGCGGGCTCCATCTCACAACCCTGAGATCATGACCTGAATCAAAATCAGGAGTCAGCTGCTTCAGTGACTGAGACACCCAGGCACCCCTGTTTGTTTCTGAATTGTGTGTTTGTGTGTACTGCTTTAGTACTTTAGTACTTTAGTACAGCTTTATCTAGATTTATAAAGCCATTCCCTTTGGCCACAATTGAGTACTAGATGATTCACATGCATAGTAGAATGAGCTTCTGAGACTACTGGATAAACATGAGTTTTTCTTCAGTTCCTCCTGATACCTTACTAAAAGCCAGTAAATATCTTTCTTTTAAGGACTAAGGGAAATAGAATACTCAAGAAAGGAGAAGCACATAAATAATTTAGAAGCAGCAAAACAGATGGATTCTAGGTAATTGACTTTATTGTCCAAAAAGGATGAAACTAAGTTGTGAATAAGGAAATTCTGAAAGGCATGCCCGGGAATAAGATGATTTATACTACAGAACACCTGAAAGCTTCAACAAATAGATGTACCAGACACTGCTGAAGGTTGGAGATGATACAACTGGGTATTCATGAAAATCAACTGAGAGTTTTTCAACAAGCAGGTTTTCAGAAGCAGGATCATGATCCCCACCCGATGTAGCCGGTAAATACTTTTCTTATATCCCATTATAAAGTGGAGGTGTACTCTAGAGACAACTTACTGCAGATGCTCTGTTCTCAAGGATCAGGAATGGTCAAGGCCAAGTGTATTCAACCGAAATAAAAATTTCTTTTGGGTGATGAAAACGTTCTGGAGTTAGTGGTGATAGTTGCATATTTCGAATATAATAAATACCATTGAAATGAACATTCTAAAAGGAAGAATGGATTTGGTGGTTTGGGAACTATATCTTAATAAAATAATAGCATTAATGTTCTCAAAAACAATACTTGAAGCTAATTGGCAGTGGATCAGTGCTTTCAAAATTCTTAGGAAAATTATCTCACTCTAGAATTTGAATTGCTATCCAAACTATCAATCAAATAAGAAGGGAGAGTAAATATCTTTCTCAGACATAGAAAATCCAAAAAAATTACTTCCTTTGCTCTTGTTCTCAAAAAGATATTGAAGAGAATATTTTACCAAAAACCAAAGAATAAATCTAAAAAAAAGGACGGCATAAGAGCTAGCTAGGACAAAAAAAAACTGGGTACAGATAGAAGAACAGAGAATTTCCAGGATGATGATAATGACAGGAAGCCCCAAATCAATAACTGAACGTCAGATCAAGGGGATTCAGTACAGATTAGGTTAGGAGAACAGAGTTCTCTAAGGGTGCTATGCACAAGAAAAAAGGAAGGAAAAGAAAGGTTATCTGATTTGTCTGAATATGTTGAATGGAAATTTAAACTTGTGGAGAATTAGAGAATGAATTGTTATAATTACATTAAAAAAAAAACTAAGCAAGCATGAAATATGCCAATAATTAACTCTGGGGAAGAAAGGAAATATATAGAACACTGCATGGTTCATCCATGAGCTATTTTTTTCATAGTCATAATAATGCAAATACTGAATAAAGGGATGGAGGAGGGCAACTGTGTATTTGTGTCAGTGATCTAAATCCTAATCTATCCTAGTCAGATATCAAGAGATTTAAACTGAAAAGAATCAATAAATAGGCATATATATTTATAATGTTTAGAAACGTGGAGATAAAAATCGGAAGAAACCATTCACAGGGTTTAGAGGGGTGACTAGGAAGAATAGCACTCAAGATAGAAGGAGTATTATGGGGAAGTGGACTGCTATTTTTCACTGAAAGTCTTATAGTACAATTTGACTAGCACATATATTAAGTGGTTGAAAGCAAATACTACATTAAAATTAAAAAGAAAACACCTAGCTAGGAGTTAGGGAATAAGATTCAAAGCCTGACTATTTAGCAGACTGCAAGCAAAATATTTAAACCTGTCTTCACTTTAGTTTCTTTAGTGCTTTAATGAAGGCTTTGCATTCAGTTACCTTTACTTTCTTTCCATCTTTATTTTCATTAATGCTTCCAGGAGTCTTACACATGAGTCCAAGGTGGACTATTAAAACTGTGGCATCTTGCTTTACTCTATTGGTCTTAGACTGTTCCTCCTTTTAAGTTCACTTCTTGATGTTAGGAATAATAAAACAAAGGTCCAGAGACATAAATTAATGTGTCACAAGTTATCCAGATATTTATGTAAAATTTTAGATTTATTGTAAATGGTTGATAGTGGGGGATTGTGTTAATTTTGGAAAAGGCTTAGGTTGCTATAACAAAATAACCCTGAAAGAGAGTGACTTATGGGGAATAGATTCTCTCTCTCTCTTTCTTGTCTGTCTCCCCCAGTTATTTTTTAGATAAGAAACTTGGGTCCACACAGTCATACAGAGTCCTAGATTTTTTCCATCTTGTTTCCCTGCCATTCCTAGCACTTTATCATCTATAGTGCCTAACTGAATCGTGGGCACCTTTGTGTCTGGACTATGAGAAAAAGAAGAGAGTATGGAGAAGCCCAAGTGCAGTTATGGCCCAGACAGGAAGTGGGACACAACCCTTCCACTCACGTCCCCTTGGTAAGTACCTTGTTACAAGGCTACATAGCTTCCAGTAAGGCAGACAAATGTTGTCTCCAGGATGGAAAGCCAAATGCCCAGCTCTGCTTCTGTTACTGTGGGAGAAAGGAAGGACAGATTTTGAGGAACGATTAGCAGCCACCTCCACTGAAATTTTAGAGAGTGCTGCTAATGATTTGGGCAGGTATAGGTATTATTGCATTCCACAATATGGATGCATAGGCTTTATTTTTTAACTTGGTAATATTCTAAACTATTTATTATACATCAAAAAATAGGCTTGTGACATTTCACAGCTTATATCACATACGTAATGAATTTTTACAATTTCTAACAGTTACCTTTTCCTCCTTCAATAAAATGACTATGATTTTTGCCATGGGGGCATGACCAGAACCCAAGGCTCTTTTTTTCTAGGCTCCTCTTACTGTCATATCTTTTTTTCATTACAATCCAAGACTGTCAGTCCGAAAAAGAGGACGTTTCTATCTGATTAGACTGAAGGAATTAGTTGTAGTTCAACTCAGTTAAGTGATACAAACATCAGTCGAGCACATGCCACATGCCAGGACTAGGGAATACAACAGTAGCAAACTAGACACACAGCTTTTGCCTTCATGAACCTGTCATGGAGGAGTAGAGCTAGACTCTTTTCCCTGTAGAAATGGTGCATTCCTGAATTTAACTGATACAACTTTAATCTTTGACCTTCAATGTCACACCATTCACACACATATAAAAATATCCAAACTGTCCACCTGTCTCTGCTGGAAGTCCTATAGACAACCAAGGATATTTCTAAGTACATTTTCAGGATAAATCTCGTTGGGAGTCAGAGAAGAAGCATTGAGCCCAGAGCTATTACTTACAGGAGAATGAGGGTGGGACTGCCAGCAACAGAAAGAACAGAATGCTCAGACTATCTTCGGAAGAGAAGGAGACTGTCTAGTGAGACAGCAATTAAAAATAAAGTCATTAAATGTGTGTCCTCAACTTAGCAGAGCTTGTTTCTGCTGGTATTGATCCGAGGATGAACAAACTAACGTCCCATAGCTACCTTGATGTTTCCCCTGAGGTGTAACATAAATTTACTGTGGATCAGCATCTTCCTCTCATAGCAATAAGTTTGACAGTGTCTTTTGTTCGTGTGTGTGTTTGTTTCTGGGGTAGTGGTAAGGGTTTTGAGGAACAGGATGGTGGGAATTGTTTATATATATATATGTATGTATGTATTTGGTTCGTTACCTGCCAAGTAATTGGGATTCTGAATTCCTTAAGTGGTATAGAGCAGTGAATCTCAAATTTTAATATGCAAGTGAATGACCTGGAAATCCTGTTGAAATGCAGATTCCAGTGGCCAAATCTAGGAGCTGGAAATTCTGCTTTTTTAACAAGCTCCCAAGTGATATCTAGGCTACCGATCCCAGAAACACACTTTGAGGAGAAAAGGTATAGAATATTTCATTAGGTTGGTTTGTGATGTCTACTGTGCTGTGTTTTATTTCTTCTCTTTGTAAGTTGGGCTAACCAATGCTTTATGGGTGCTTCTGGAGGCTTTCTAATTTGTATGTGTGTAGATGGGAATCTGCAAACATAAGGCATTTGCCTGGGTTGTAACATAAGAATGAAACATAGTAAAATTTAGGGGTTAGACTGGGAAAAAGTCCCAGATTTTCTTGGAATGAAGTAATAACTCTCCACAAAATGCAAAAAATAGTGAGTGAAGAAGGGTGAGACTGGGCGGGCCATGGAAAGTATGGGTGGAGTCTAAGTTACTTTAAAGGATGAGATTTTCTAAATGGACAATAGGCTTTTGTCTACCAAAGGATCTTTCATAATCCTGCTGCTTCTTGTAGCATTATTCAAATAAGTGACTAAAATACAGATAACCCAAATAGCTTAAAAATTTACAAAAATTATTGTTCCTGTAAATTTTGTCATTTTATTTGTTCCCCTCAATTCAGTGACCCTCATGTTTTTGTTGTTGTTGTTTCTCTGTCCTATCCCTTTTTATTCTTTTGTCCAAAGTCAAGACATTACTATTATATGGAAGTAAAGGTATTGGATTCCTACTTTTGTGAAGATAATTGATAATCATAGAGTCCTAATATATACTAGGTGGATTAATCCCACATTCACTGGGGAAAGAGCTTATGCACATGAGGAGAAAATATAACTTTTTCCTGCTACTCTAAATCTTAATAGGCACTCCAGTTATGTGCTCACCATGGAAATAATTCCGCCTGTTATTTGAGGTGCTTTCACACATTTTGGATAGGTGGTGTTGTTTCTTTTATTAAGATGGTATTCAACTGAGGGATTAGTCACCACATATTTATATGAAGTTTTCGTTCTCGTGCAATTAGCTGTAGAATCCAATAAGTAGTAACACCATAACATAAAGCTCATTTGGATAATCACTACCTAAAACAAAACTGGCAGTGCGGTGCAGTTCTTTTCTGTATTCATCTGAATTCTCTCTTGTATAGATACCACTAGTGACTGTATCATTTTGTAGCTAAAAGTAAATAGTGTGTTTATGATCATATTTCATTGTGTTTGGAGATTGTACAGTGATTCATCATTAGCTTTCAGTTGGTTTAATGCAATCTTTAATTCCTTTGCTGATTAGCTTGTCTTATAATTATTTTGGTTAGGGGGTTTATGGTAAAACAACAAATAACATAAAATTACCAATGTGTACTTCCCATCTTTTCTTTACAGACATGAGGCAAATATGACAGTAAGAAGAGCCTAGAAAATAAGAGGCTTGAGTTCTAGTCATGCCTCCATGGCAAAAATCATAGTCATTTTATTGAAGGAGGCTGAGATCTCTCACCCTCTTTCCTTCCTCCCGCCTTTTTCTGGCCAATAAGCCTGCTTACTGTCGTATAAAGCTGTCCCTGAAATCCATGTCTTTTTGCATTATGTCCTAGGCAATAAAATACATTTGATGATGAACTGATTCATCTGTTTTTGTTTTTAATTCTGTTTTTGTTCTCTCTCTCTCTCTCCTCCTCTCTCTCTCTGTATAATTTGCTTAATCCCTTGTTTAAACTGTATACATGGTATCTGGCATTTATTTGGAGTATTTTGAGGAACAAGTTGGTCTCTCACAGTTCTTCATTCTAAGGAACTTATTCCTTAATTCTAAGGAACTTCACGGTTTCTACTGTGTATTCTCTTAGGTTGTTCCATTCTTCTGTGGCCTACCTTCTTTCTTTTCTTCTGTAAATTCACCTTACTGTTTCTAAATTAACCATGACATCAGTTCTAGACCCAATTCTACTTGATGCTTCAGTACATGCACTCAGCCTGACTAGCCACAGATGCTCATCTCTTTCCAGTCGGCCATGGACCGGGCAAGTGAAGCATTTGGGGACTTTGGGCTCCCCTTTCCTAGAGATGGAGCTAAGGCCAGCCATGAAACTAGAGGCTCTATTGGGTAAACCATGAACCCTCCTAAATAAGAAGTTACACTGTTTAGCATACTGAACGTAAAATAACCCCCTGTTACTTAGTTGTTTGGCTTTTTACAACATTGTCCATTTGATAATCTTCAGTGAGCAGCTAGAAATCCAATATGAACTAGTGGTTTATGACAATAAGAAAAGGTTGGGATATAGTTTCCAGTAATCACAGTAATAACAAATATATCAACTATCCTTCCTCCCTTACCTCAAAATAGTGTGATTCTTTTTATCAGAAAATTCCATCAAAGGATCCCCAGGGTCTTATTTCCCTTCTAACCAAGTCCAGTGTCATAAACACCAAGAAAAACAGTTAAAATGCTCAAGATAGTGATATTTTAAAGCTGTGACTATAACTTTAAGTTCACCTGAAGTCTAAAATAAATGTTTTATTGATGCTATGTCAAAATTGTGAATACATTTATGTGGAGTAGGCATATGCTGTGAGGCTTTTTGTTGCTGTTGTTTTGTTGTTGTTGTTATCTGTTGGTAAGAATGCATTTATCTTATTACATAGTAGAAGATTTAAATTAGGAAAAATACTTTACTTCACCCTTCAAAGCATTTCTATCAAGCAGTGCAATTCTGTGTTGCATATCATAACCAAACAGTATTTTACTCTTGTGGCTCGACCTCAAATACTCCAATGTCTGTTAGTTTTCTACTTCTACACGACAGTTATGCAGAAAAAAATCCAATAACTATTGATCTAGATATTTTTAACAAATTGGCCACCAGTTCCTTACTAATATCAGAACAATATTCTGGTCAGTAAACATCATTTGCTTGAAAAAATGTGGTAAAGCTTATTGGCATAACCTACCATCTCTGTTCTCTGTGCAGTGGTCAGAGACTTGCCAACCTCACACAAAGACATTTAATTACTGAGTTTGTAATGCAATTTAATTTTAAGATAGTTTTACTACTATGGTAATTGTATTATGGCAAGACTCAATCTTAAAGAATTCTCTATTGTTTGTAGCTTGATTTTATCTTTTAGTTTTATCTTAATTTCCTTCCAGTTCTCATTCCCTGCTAGGTTGCTCAGATGACTTCAGATACAGTTCATCAGGTCTAGGACTGCAAAAGAGATGTTTAGTTCATATAATTTATCTGAAAGGCAATACCTATAGTTAGTGAATTTAGATATTGTTTAAAACAACTGTCAAGCCAAGGAGAACATGACTTTGGTGTTGAGGCAAAGGGGAAAATGTTTTAAGGAATCAAACATGAATATGCTGCCCCAGTGCAATTTAAAGTAAAAAATATGACAGTCTTTAAAACTCATATTTTTATTGAGTTCTATCTACATTGGCAACAATGGAATTATTTACAGAAATAACTACATAGCAAATAAAAGATGTTGCAGGTCTAATCAACATTACTTAAATATGCAGTTGCCTTATTAAAAACTACCACTAGGAATATTAATAGTAGAGAAAATATTCTAAATGTGGAAAAGGTTACTGAGGAACTACCAGATAAAAGGTACTTTTTTTGGCCTTTCTCACAGTTGGAAGGCAGGCATTTTGCAGAGTCATTTATTGCTCCAGATTTTTTTTTTTTTTTTGACATAAGTGTTTGTGATAAGGTCAGTTAAGAACAATTTTCCTGTTTGAGAAAATACATTTTTCTCTGAATTCTTCTCTCTTCATTTAGCAATTATATGAAAGATTGATTCCACTTAATTTCTTTTATATAGAGCCTTTCAAAAACCATATAAAATCTGGTGTAAGTATTTAATTAGTGCGCATACATTTATAAGTGAACACCAGTTTCTCATCCAATGTAACGCCATATAAGTTTTCTGAGTGCATGTTATGTTGCATGTTTTTGAAGTATATTAGATGAGTGTTCCTTACTTACTCTATTATTATTATTATTAAACTTAGGCATTTTCCTGGGGGGGAAAATGTTGGATTTATTCTTTTTGCTCCTCTTGATCCCACTCCCTTCTTGCACAAATGAGTGTCAACTTCTGTATCTACCTAAGTCCAACGCTTCATTAACACAGCTGTCCCAAATAGCATCACTGTTCGGTGATTAAGCAAGGGTAAATGTTAGTAACCTACAAAATATGTTACCCCTCGAACTTCCTCTTCCTCAGTATATTATTGCTTACTGCTTTTTACAAGTGTCATCCATACATTACTAATCCTAGCAAGCCTGAGGAAAGAAAATACAAAATGTCCTGATTACTAAAACCCTGGAAGAGGAGATTTTTTTTTTTTTTCTGAATAATGCTCCAGGCTACCTGTCAAGGTCCGTCTTTACCAGCCTTATTTTCTTCTTTTTACAGCACACTTAGAAATATTTCCATACTTCCCTGAGCTTCTTCAAGCTGTTCTTACCTATTTAGTGTGATTCTTCAGAGATCCTGGCTGAAACTTCATGGTTCATCTCAGGCTCTAGAATCCGAGGGAGGACAGACAATGAGTAATTGGGATCTGGGGTTGAAACCAAAAGAAAGGAATGAAGACACATTAGTTTGTCTTCACTATCTCCAACTCAGGCTTTCTGGCATAGCGAAGAGAATATGAGATTAACTACACCCTGGGGGAATGATTGTTTTCTTTGTTCTTCAGTTTCTTCATCTTTACAATGGAAATACAGTAGCTATTCAATGAAAAATTTACTCAACTAATATTTATAGTCTAGGAAAACTGTAGGATGCCAGGGATAGATTAATAAATAATGCAGATACTGAATGGCCCCTTATTCTTTGACGTTATAGCTGGTGAATTCCATCCTCTTTCTCTTTACCTTCTACCTGCCCCCTGAAGGTATTATGTCAAATTAAAACGGACGATAACACAGTTATCCTGCTCTTGTAGGAGAAGACTTTTTATTAATAGTATGAGGGTGAAAAAGATTCAGTTACACAGTTTCTATCTTCCTTGATAGAAAAGATAATGTGACAACTCTACCCTATCATGCCAAGTAGAAAAACCAATTGTCATTAAATATTAGCTAGTGTATATTTACACAGGAGGCCTTAAAAAGTGTGATTATCTAGAGGAAGATATCTAATGGAAGCATGACATATGTGTGACCAGAGAGCTGGCATTTGTGAACTCTTGTGAGAGAGAGAGGGTAGACTATTTTCAGACCAGATAAATGGATTGTCACAGAAAGTCATGATTTGGTAAATTTAGATAGTTGTTTAATTATATGAATTTAGTGTACATATTGTCATGAAAATTTATTTTTGACAAATGGTAGGTCTACAGAGGTAGCATGAGTATAAGTGCTATGCATTACCCATACTCTACTATAAGCCTTCACTCGCTCATACCTGTTCAATTGCAAGAAATTCTAATTTTTCTCCTCCCAGGCAAATATAAACATGTTGTATGCGTGTCTGTGTCTCTGTGTGTAGAGAGAGAAAGTAGGAGAAGGAGAGGGAGAGGGACAGAAGGAGAGGTAAAAAGCAAGTGAGAGCCTGCTCTGTGTCAAAGACACTGTTCTAAGGGCTGGAAATATTGCACTAAACCCAAGGTGATGCCTGCCTAGTGTGCCAAGAAAGCTATTTCAAATGAACAAATAACTGAGCAAGAACATTTCTACATATTATGATGTTACAGAGAGGGAGAGGCTATTTTAGATGGCAAGAT
This sequence comes from Ursus americanus, assembly GCF_024610735.1. Classification (NCBI taxonomy): domain Eukaryota; kingdom Metazoa; phylum Chordata; class Mammalia; order Carnivora; family Ursidae; genus Ursus; species Ursus americanus. Next base: position 40,210,575 of record NC_142144.1, read on the forward strand.
CAGGGTTGGTCACTATGAGGTGAGAGATGATGTGAGGTCTCTGTGATAAGAAGGATCCAGGCATTCATTCTACTCTTTTATGTGGTCTTTATCAGGCTTCCAGGATAGCTTTATGTCTTCAAACCTTCACTAATGCCCTAATATCCTTCAGATGGTAACTAAGGTCTTTACACTGGTTTTCAGGGTTCTTCATAGTATGGTCTGTTTTATCCAATGTACTCATTACTCATTAATATGAAGTTGTTTCCTTCCCCCCTCCCCCCCCCCCCCCGCTCCTTTAGGCCACAGGACATATGACTTTTCGAGACCTGTAAGAATATCCTTCTAAAGTGAGCCTTGAGACCTGTGTTTTTTTCCTGAAAGGAATTTCCTTTTTTTTCTTTATCATACCTCTCCAAATGTCATTTATTGTAGGACAATCCACGTCATCCCCTTCAGTAAGCTGTTCCATGATTGCCCCAGTCCACAGCAGCCATTCATCTTGGCACTAAACTATTTATCATCTCATGATGATATTTAATTCTTCCCTGAGAACAATGGGGACAGTTCTTGAGTTTTTGTTTTGTTCTTGCTTTTGTTTAAGTAGCAGCTCTGTACCAAACATTTTATATCCATTTTACCCTTTTTCCACCAACAACCCTGAAATGTTAAGTTTTGGATGCTTCCTGTACTGATGAGGAAATTAAGTCATCTAGTTGAAATTGCTAACACAACTGGTAAGCAGCTGAACTGGAACTCAAACTGATTTCTAACTCCAAAGCCTGTATTCTTTCCATCACACCGTAACTTCTCTCTGCATTTAAATGGTTTACTTCTGAGTGGAAAATGCCTGCCTGATATTTCCTTTGTCTTCTCTTCAGGAACTATCATATTACTTGGCACATAATATGTACTTGATAAATTTGTACAAGCGAATAAATTAGCAAAGTACAAAGAAACACCAATCCCTCCTTACAAAAAACGGGGAACAGTAGCTGCCTCTGCAAAGTCACCATGCAAAAGAGAATTTTTCAAAGAACATTCCATTCTCTTTCACATTGATTTTGTACATGTGGTTCCCTCTGTCCAGAATACACTTTGCTCTCTTTTCTGCTTTGTGAAATCTCATTTATCCTTCAACACCCAGTTCAAATGTCACTTTCTCTGTGTAGATTTCACTAAGCCCTGTAGGCAGAGTGTTTGCCCTGGAGTTTGTTCTTATAGTCCTTTTTATATACCCCTATTTTAGCAACTGTCTGCTTAAAGGCAAATAACATATAGTCATTTCTCTATGTACTAACAATGCCTTTCAATGAATCTTAAGTTGAGCACCAAAGTTGAATTGCCCTTATTTTATACTTTGTAAAGTTGCAGGTGAAAGAATAGACTATTACTATCCATTGGTGTAAGTTCATTCCCGTGGTGCTAGGATGGCTTTTACACAAGGAATAAACTCTACATTGTGGGAAAGATAAAAAGAAGACAGAGTTTTACATCACACATTTTTTTCTTTTGTGCCAGAATTCAACGTACACTATTTCTCTACCTCTAACTCTTTGTCAGATTTCTTGGCACAAATTGTTAACAGTACTGTGAGACCTACTGTTGGATTATACAGTTAATTTTTCACATACTGGTGCACAATCCCTTTCATATTCTTGTTCCAATTTTCCTGTTATCCTTCTGGTCTTCCTGTGGACCTAGACTCTATACACTGCCATCATCTTTTGTCATTGGCCAACCTCTTGTATCCTCAGCACCTAGGACAGTGCCTGATACATAGTAGATGATCAAATGATACATATCAAATGAATAAAGGGAGGGAATTATTGACACTTGGGTTTCTGGAGAAGAAAGGCTCTTTCCTATTTGCATTTCATATTTTCTAATGAAAATTTCTACTTTTCCATCTCATTTTATGATTATACCAGGGATGCCTGGATTCTGTGGTTTTTCTAACACCCATTGAAGGGTCACTTTGGGGTTCATAGTACAGTATTTTGTCATTTACTCCACGGATAGAGTTTGCAGTATCTGGCTTCCAAACTGGACTTTTAGTAATTAGCGATACAGAAGTAGCTAGGGAAACCAGAGAATCAAGTAAGGAATGATCAATTCTCTTTTACTCCAGAATTCAAAAATCTGCAATTTGCCTATAAATTGTTATAAAAATATTCAGACTTCTTTTAAGTAATTCAGCCTTGGTATTTAAAAGTGGCAATAGCATTTGAGTTTAAACACAATTAGGAACATTCATAATGTTGCCAATAAGAAATGGTATTGAGGTTTTCATTTATAACGTAAATACTTTTGAACTCATTTTTTATATAGCAGGGGATATCCAAGTAAGTAGGTTCCCCCCCACCCTTCTTTTATTGGTTATTTCCCTGAATGCCTGCCAGGTGCTAACTGCTTTTGTTTGTAGACCTCTTATCCTCTGCTTCATCAGCTGAATGGAAGCAATTTGGGGCAGCATGTATTATTGCCACTATGGATGCCAGTGAAACGCAGTCCACCTCATACCTCTTATCTTACCAGTTGTTTAATAACATGCGTAATTATGAGAGATATTGAAGTATAGGAAGGGTCGATGGCTTATTTTTCTCAGGTAGGAGACATTGCCAGATGGAAAATTAAAAAATTTTGTTTTGCTATTATTTGAATAAAGAGCTTCAAAAATTTCACCATGCTACCTTTATAGAGTTTCTTCATCTCCTTCCTCTTCATCACAATTTATTTCCAAAGGTGGATAAATAAAATCTTGGAACTGGAACACACACCTTGAATACTATGTAGTCTAACCTCCTACCCTGGGTAGGAATCCGTTCTAGAGCCTACAAGAGCCCAACAGGTGTTTGTCAGCCCCCATCAGAGTACATCAGTTCATGCCTTCTTAGTGCAGACCATAATGGGATAGGGATCAGGAGATATAGGGCTCTAGTTTCAGCTTCGTTCCTAACTCTATTACATAGGGGAAGGTCCAACCCCTCTCTGAGTCTCAGTGTCCTCATGTATACAATGATAGTGCTTAAATAAAAGCCTCCTAAGGACATTTCTAGATTAGCCATCCTATGATTCTTTCTCTATACACATATACACATATTCAAATTACTAACCTTACAAATTAGATTTTCATTTGGTTCTGTTAATTTTCCGCTGATTTCTTTTTGAAACTTCAAGGAAGCAACAACCAACCCATCACCCAATATAGCCTTAAATACATACATAAAATAATAACAAACTCATATTTGAAAATTCCAGCCACTACTTTAAGGAGCCCTTAAGGAGTAGGCACATAACACTAAATAATTCCAATTGTTAGATATTTATTCCTAAGGTAGACTCAAAATTCACTTCCATATAAACTTTATTTCATGGCCTCTAAGCTGTCCATTGGAACAACACAAATATAGCCACTCACAAAATGCCCTTCTATTTTAAAGGTCGATTAAAGTGCATAAAATATTGAACCTAAAGTGGCATTACATCATATTTTGGATTTGAACATGGAAGAGTACCAGGGGGCTACTAAGTCCCTTGATTTCAGGAGCAACATTAGCTTTTTAAAAAAATGTCTTGCACTTTTATCAAAATATCCAAGTGCATTTTTCATAAAAACTATACATCATTTAAGACATTTTGCCCTGATGTTCCATCTGAATCAAGCAATGCGTGTGGAACAAAAGAATGAGTAGAAGTTATGAGTGTGAGATTAGCTGAGTTAAAAGATTTTAGTGGTTTTAGAGAGAAGAAAAAGGGTAGTGAAACACGTTTTGCCTTAATTTCCCATATAACTAGTGCATTAGAGAGAGAGAGCGAGAGAGTTAGAGGTAAAATCATACGGTGTTTCCATGCTGTGAATCTGTTTTAGGTGAAAGTACCATTTGCATCCAGGTGCTGAATTTGCAATGCTGGAAGCATCTTTTGGAGGGTGAAAACAATGTGTGCATTAGAAGCACCTTCCGATGAAATTTAAGAAAAAGCAATCAGGAAAACCTGTGGCCTGCTTCGGTAGTTGTGAAATGCACTCTCAGGCCCACACAAGTGACTTTCACAGGTGATGTTGTGTGCTAGTTTACTCTAATGTGAATGTGGTGGCGCAATGGAGGATTCTCTGGTCAATACACTCATTTAATCTCTTCAAGTTAAATACTTGGTGAGCCATCCTTTCAGATGAAGTGATTCTTATTTTAAAATACAATGAAAAGTACTCTTCAGGGGAGAATGCATGGTTCTGCCATATCTGGGCTCATCACTCATCAGTAGCCCCAGATGTTTTGCATTCTGAACTGTGTCAAGATAGCACAGCAATGAGCAAAGATCAGTTGTTGGCTCGCTGTACAAGACCAGGTGGGAGAGGGCATTTGGGATGAACCAGGCCCCAGCTCTCTAAATTATGTAAAAAGCTGCCCCAAATAAAAATGCTAATCTATCATGGAAATATATGATAGTTAATAATGCCATGCTTACCACACACACACACACACACACACACACACACACAAATTTACAGATTTTTTTTTTCTAAACTGATGAAAAATAGCTAGAGATTCCTCTGCCTACATTCTGGTAAAACAAATTTATTTAGTTTTGTGCACTACATAACATCATACAACAGATGCATTGGCAACCATTTGCAAGTTTTAAAGCACAAGCATATTTTAAAGAGAGTGTAGTCAAGTATTTAGTGGTCTGAGAATAGATCTGGGTTTTATGGTTCCTGTTTTGTCTTCTTCTGTGTGATCTTAACTGAAATAAACTTTTTTTTCTCTTCCATGTACAGCTATAGATTGTCCAAATGCAAAATATTTAATACCTTCTGAGTCTAAATCTTTAGACACTCTTTTTAAAATGTGACCATTCTCCATTTTGCATTCTCCATAGATGCCTCTTCCAGCTCAAAGGCACTTCTTTATGAAAATGGTAAATTAAAAATTTCTTTTCTAGCTACCAAAGAGTTACTTATCTTGGTGCCTGGGTAGCTCAGTCGGTTAAGCATCCAACACTTGATCCAACACTTGATTTCAGCTCAGGGTCCTGAGATCAAGCCTTGCTGGGCCTGGAACCTGCCTAAGATTCTCTCTCTCCCTGGCCCTCTCTCTTCATCCCCTCCCCTGCTGGCACCTGCACACTCTCTCCGTGTCTCTAAAAAAAAAAAAAAAAAAAAAAATTTACTTGTTTTGTTTTGTTTTTGTAAAACAAGTTGAAAAATTTTAACCTTGGCCCGAGGGTATTTTCATTAAAAGCAATCTTAAGTAAAAGCTTGCTTTTCACTTTTCAAAAGTAGGATTGTCCCTGAGCTCATGCTCTGGCCTTTCTAAATGTGCTGAAAATAATTCGTATCCAGTTCTCTTAGCTTCTCTTAACTTCTTGCATTTCATCAGGATCTAGTCCAACTCAGCGGCACTTTGAGAGAATTAAATTTGGAAAATAACCTTATAGTGTTGACTCATTTATAGTAGTTACATGTGTCTGCATTAAAGGAGAGAAGTGACAACAAACCATACGTTTCCCTCTTTTCCTTGACTACATGGATTCCATAGCCTTGCCATAAATATTTTTTTTCTTAGCTATTGGTGAGAGAAAATTCACATCAATTCTTTAGTCCATCCTGTTCTTTATGACTTACGAAGGCCTTGCTCAAATCTTAACCTAGATGGGCAAAAGGAAGCATTTTACTTAAGTGTAAAAGATAAAAATAAAATAAATATATGCTAGTTAAAAAGAGAGAGGAAAAAATAAATTAACCTAACACAGGAAGTGCTTGCTTAAGTAAGAGTCAAATATGTGGAGTCACAGGCACCATTCAGTAATGAATAATTGCTGAAGCAATTAATCTTTATAGGGAGAATGCCTCTATGCCACAATCAATCATATCAGAAAGACCCACATGGACTGTGGACTATAGAGAAGGGTCCTCATGGTGCCCATCAAAACTTGACATTCATGATTGCTCTCTAATGTAGCAAGAAGCCAAAAGGAACTGTGGGATGTGCTGTCAGAAACAGATAAATCAGGATTTTAAAATAAAATAAAAATGGATTCAATACCTTGAATTTATTAACTGCCCTACATGTGGAAGTCACTTGTTTTGTCAGCTTATCAGAGTGAGCACAGTTATAGACAAGACTTAATGAAAGCAGCTCAGCCCCTGATGGATCACAAATTTCCAGCAAATCCCTATGCCATTTCATGAGATTTTCCTCTCTTATTCTCTGTCCTGTAACAACAACAAAATCTTCATGGAGATCGTACTATACATGTGCCTTCATACCTCTTTTCCCAAAGTAGGGCACCCTTTGCCTGTGTCTTCCTCATATTGAAATAGTGAAGTCAAGATATGTATTTTTGGAGAATTTATGGGCAAAAACTAGCTCACTGCTGTACAGTTTGGGCTGAAGTAACCTTTGATTTTCCCCATACTTGATCTCATATCCTCTCATCTCTCTTTTGTCCTCATGTGAGCTCACTCCATCTTTCAACACCTCACAAAATGGAGTAGAGATTTTAGTTCCTGGGAGTGGAGACTGGTGATTGAGTATCTCACAATAGGGCCCTGCCTACCTGCTCCTCATAACTTTCACCAAGGACGTGATCGTTGGCCTAATAAAGAGGTCATCATTAGAAAAATTATTTAAACGGTCTGTGCCTCCCTTTCTTCTCCAGTGATGATTGTTTTCATTCAGTCCCAATTGTTCAACAACTATTTTTGCTCCAACAAATATATTTGCTCCAACAAATATTTATGGAGTGACTTCTATATTACAAACAGACCAAAAAGGGAAGAGGCATCTATGTTACTGGATTTACTATGGTCCCTATACTTCCCTGTCCTGGCCTGAATCTCATTTCATCACTATTGCTCATTTACTTTATGGACAGTCTTCTCTTGTTTACAGTAACCTCTGTGAGGAGAGAGTGGTGACTGTTTATCTCATTGCATTTTCTGAGCCTAACATGGTACCTGGCATGCACTGTACCCATAACAAAATTTTTGTGGAATGAATAGAGGAAGGGGGAATGCATGAAAAGAAAGAGTTTCCAAAGGCTCACCTGCTTAAAATCTCTTTATATATTTTTCCTTTTGAGGAGATGTAAATACTCTATGTAAGGATTATAGCTGTCAGTTGATTTAGTAACATTTGAATATTGAATTTGAATAACCATCCTTTTAGCCTTTTGAAATTTCCACCTATTATTTAGTTGTTTGTTTGGTTTTTTTCAATTATTCTATAGCAAAGGCAGGGGGACGCCTGGGTAGCTCAGTTGGTTAAGTGGGTAAGCGTCTGCCTTCATCTCAGGTCATGATCTCAGTGTCCTGGGATCGAGCCCCACATCAGGCTCCCTACTCAGCAAGGAGTCTCCTTCTCCCTCTCTTTCTGCTTGCAATTCCCCCTGCTTGTGCTGTCTCTCAAGTAAATAAATAAATAAAATGTTTAGAAAAAAAAGGAAAGGCAGGGCCATCAAGTGACCATTTCTAGATGTTAATATTTAGCGTCAATTAATTTAAAATGTCTGTAAAATAAAGTTTTTGTTAGTTTGAATTCTAGACTAGCACATTCAGTGTAAGACGCAGAAAGAAAGTAAGAAAAGAGAAGATACCATGATAGCCTCTTTTGCATTACATCCTCTTCTTTCCCCATTTGGTGGGCTCTCCCAGCATAAGCTCATTTCTTCCCACAAAAGCAAGGGCTCATTCATGGGTTAGATTTTGACTTATGATGAAGATGTCATAAACTGACTTCTTCAGAATCCCCAAAGCATAGTCATCATCAAATCATTAATGCACATGCTGACTATTTGGTGGCTCCATCAGACACACGCTCTGACTGCTCACTGTGAGCCTGGTACTGGTGACATGGTGATTGCTGATCCCTGTCCTCGAGCATCTCAAATATTCTTCTGGATTTTGAAGAAAAATAAGAGATATGTGATGCTTGAATCTTTTTCCTTTTGCTCTTTAAAGATAGCACTAATAAGGCTCTAATGGCATAGCCAGTTATGTTTTCCAAAAAAAAGTTATTTCCCAAGTATATGAAATAATAAAAATATAAAATTTGAGAATGGTCAATATCTTTGCATGGAGAATGAACTGAGATATGTCAATTGTTATCAGTCATGAAAATTCCACAAAAATCATTTCTTTAACAGCTCTTAGCAGAACTCAATCGTGCAATTTTTACTTCTCAGGCAGGGCAGGACTCGTTGATTCACTAAACATTAGACTTATAATATTTGAGATTGCATAGTCCATTTATCTCATTTAATGCTTAGGGTATTTGGGCCAAAAAAGGTCTGTGCCCTTTTCCATTGCACCTAGAATGTAATTGATCAAGCATCTATCTCCTGGCTTCCAAACCATTCTGATATTTAAAGAGGCCAGTGTGCCGTTTAGGAACTTATCAAGCAAGCCAAGCATTTTAATGATCTAGAAACTAAGCGTTAGATGTTGCTACCATCCTTGGAGCTGAGAAACCGGATATGCATAGTAGTGATATTCACAAATGGAAATAACTCCTATTCAAAGGGAATAAGCCAGCAATCTGCTTTCTCAAAATCAAGCAATGGTGCTAGGGAGCCACAACAGATAGCTTTTAGAAAATGGGTGGTGTTTACTAACCCAAGACACAGGAAGTCTCCTGTGCTAAGAAACAGAGAATCTAGAATTAGGTCAGTAATCAGCGGCTGCCAAACAAAGCTGGTCGTTGTGAAACACAGCTCATGACTCTGTCTCAGCACATGTGGTCACTTTGATGGCATCAGCAGCACAAGTATCTACACACGTCATTAGTCACTCTCCCCTCCGCACTTCCCTTCTCTCCCTCCTTACCCTTTTCCTCTCCTCTGTCTTCTTTCACTCAATTACTGTTTATTGTCAGGCGTACTAAAAAAGGGTTCACAAATAATGTACTTATTTAACATTTTGGTCCTATGTGATCTTGAAATGCAAAACCCATGAATAGCAAAGGTTAAGGTCAATGGCTTCGTTTTGAATGAATGGACATGGCTGTTACACATAGGGGGAAACATTAATTTTCCTTTTTATTTATTTGATTTGAAAACCTACAGTTTTGTTGATTCATTCCCTATTTTATGTTTTCATTTTGCAATGCTTTGTGGTATAATTTGGATATTCCAAAAAATAAAGTTCACTTGGTTCTTTGTTATTGCATATTGATTGGATTGTATATTAACTGTGCTTCCTCTTTATGTGATAATTTGGATATTCCTAAAAATAGAGTTCACTTTGATTCTTTAATACTGCCTATTGATTGGATTGCAGATTAACTACTCTTGCTCTCTGTGGATTTAGCAGAAATGCAGTCATTCCATCTGTAATCTGGTTTTAGTGACCTCTAGTGCCAGAAAAAATTAAGTGCTCTGCTTTATTTTAGTTCAGAGTTGGCAGATTGTCTTTTAAAACATACACTTCAATGGTATCAGTTATAAAACAAAATATATTAATATTTTTCTATAACATGTATGTATATATGAGTGCATATGTATAGACACAGATATATGTAAAGGAAACCTAAGTTTTGCTCTTCAGCCAAGTGTAAAATTTTTGTGGAGTACATCTTGGCATTGATCAAACAAATTCAACTAATAGCAAGTACAAAACATATATTTCATTTCAGAAGGAAATCTCCCCCACCGCCTTCCCCCCACCACCCCCTCCCCCACCCGCTGCCCCTGCTTATTTTTACTATTCAGAGAATTGTTTTAGGAAGAGTTATCCAAACTTGTTCCAGCCTAGTTTAGATGTGTATATTATGTGGTATAGAAAAAACTTTATGAGAATAAGAAATTGTTTTTGCTATATAGCTCATATCCTGCTATCAAGATACCTCCCGCCTGCTTAAAAAATGTTTTAAGTTTTGGGGTCCCTGCGTGGCTCAGTTGGTTAAGTGTCTGCCTTCAGCTCAGGTCATGATCTCAGGGTCCTGGGATCTAGCCCCACATTGGGCTCCCTGCTCAGCGGGGAGCCTGCTTCTCCCTCTCCCTCTGCTGCTCTCCCTGCTCCTGATCTGTTTGCTCATGCTCTTTTGCCCGTGCTCTCTCTCTCTCAAATGAATAAATAAAATCTTTTTTAAAAAAATGTTTTAAGTCTTGCCTTACAAAAAGTAAGAGCTAAACAAATAAACGTGAGAGAATAACTTCAACTGAAAATGACATTTAGTCCACACAAAATTTTTTTCAACTTATCAAAAAGTTTAAATTCATGTATATTTACAAAAGTATCTGTTACTTGGTTATCATATCATTTTATAATTTTCAAGGTAAACTGGATTTCCTTTAAAATAAGTAATTATGCAGTCTGAGTTCCATAGGATGCTTGGTGATTGAGAAATATCTACACTTAACATAAAGCTCTTTTTGTTTAATTCTTCATATACAACCTTCCCCCCAACTGAGTTGCCCTTTATGTAATCCTCTCCACAATCTAATTTTGTACTTCAAGCATTTGCCAGGGGTTTTCATCGCAAATGAAATATAATGTTACTATTTGGCCAAACAGTGAATAATCAATAATATTGTGCAAACAAGCAGCATGAATAATAGATAAACCTAAAAGCTTGGAGGTGCAGGCTTCCAGCAATGGGATTTGGAAGGAATTATTCAGTACGCAGCCACCATTAAATAGGGGTAATCTTAAAGTTTCGGCACATTAGTAGCAAAATCACCATCGTCATCCCACCGGTTCTTCTTCTCCTATATAAACAGTGCATGGTATCCGTCACCCTACATAAATATCTATTCTTCAAACACCACATCTTTGCATGTAGGTCAGTTTTGTTGCTTTATACTTATGTCGAACATAACTGAGCTTTCTGTTTCTATTTGATTATTATTTTTTTGGTGGTATTTCCTCACTCCTCTCTGAAGGCAACATGATATTATGGAAGGAGTTTAGAATCAAGAGGCTCGAACCTCAGCTCCATTTCAGTGACATGCCATTGTGGGTGAATTGAATTAAAAAGATCTGAGTTCACCTTATAAATTGATAGCAGTGCCACCTTAAATATATTATGTAACTATCTGAGGCTCAGAACTCCTTTTTGACTGTTTGTATTTATCTCCATGGGATACAGTTTTGAAGTTAACTTTTTTCTTGAGTATCACCTGGAGGTGTGTATCCAGGGGGCTGCTGCCTTGCTTATAAAGCCTATCACTCCTAAGCAAGAGAACAGGTAGTCCAAAAAAAGAGAGTTAACGAAAATACAAGGCCTAGAAGGAATAGGGTATGCTTTCAGCTCCGATGGGCAATTTTCAAGGGCCATTTAGTAATATCAATAACTGCCTAGAGCATGGTTTCCCATTCATTTACTGAAGAATTGCTAAGCTGGGGTCTCATTTTACTGCTTATTCATGTGTGCTCAGAAGTAGCCAGAAGTGATGCTGGTGTTACATCCATGCAACTGGTCTTCAGTGGTTAGCTGCAGAGTTTCTTGCCTGAAAAGACTGATTTTCAAAAGGGGCACAGCTAATAGTGAAGATGTCAGAGGAGAGAAAGACAACTGCTCAGGCAGCTTGGCTGCTTGTTTTTTTTTCAGAACATTTCCTGAGACCACAGTCTGACTGAATTTTCCAGGATGAGGAGCTGGATTTCATCAGCTACTCAAAGGGGACCAAAGCAAACATACTGACCCATAAAAATCAACCTTACAAGGCAAGATGTATAAACCAACTGCCAATTTGTTAATTTACAAATGAGCTAAAGTGATTTTCTATTTGTTATGTAAGGCATCTCTTTCCTCATATCTAGACATTTGAGAAAATAAATTGTTAATTCATTTACCCATTTATTCACCAAATATTCATTGAGTGTGTGCAGGGCACCGTGCCAGGTATAAGTTGCAGTAGTTAACAAGGTAGGTATACTCCTTTCCTGCCTGGAGTATTCATTTCTTTCATAAGTACAAACAATTAAAAATATTATGCCAGTAAAATGTGAGAAGTGCTATGATATGTATAAATGAAAGGTTTTGCCGAACTGTTCACAGTTACTAAACAGATATATGTTTAGATATATCCTAGAGGAGTTTTGGAATTATAAAGATCAAGACTAATGATAATCTTGCCATTTGCAACACATGGATGGAGCTAGGTAGTATTATGCAAAATAAGAAATAAGTCAGTCAGAGAAAGACAAATACTGTATGATTTCACTCAGATGTGGAATTTAAGAAACAAAACAAATGAGCAAAGGGGAAAAAAGCGAGAGGGAGAGAGATAGAAAGAGAGAGTGGCAAACCAAGAAATAGACTCTTAACTATAGAGAACAAACTGATGGTTACCAGAGGGGCAGTGGGTGGGGCATGGATGAAATCGTTGATGGGGATCAAGGAGTGCACTTGTCTCTCGATGAGCACCAGGTTTTGTATGAAAGTATTGAATCACTAAATTGTACACCTGAAACTAATATTATACTGTATGTTAACTAGCTGGAATTTAAATTAAAACTTTAAAAAATGAATAGTAATAATAATAAAGCATTGTAATAGGTAACCTTTGTTAAATGCTTGCTACTAATCCCTTTAAATACATCATATCACTGAACCTTTGCAACCTTCTGAATATTTGATACAGTTTTATTTCCATTACATTGATGAGAAAATTAAGGATTAGAGAGCTCAAGTAAATTCCCCTGGGCCCTACATCTTTTAAGCATATTTTTTATTCAGTGGGACATTAAATAATATCTGGTTCCAAATCTCATGCTTTTGACCTGCATGTTACCTGCCCTTACAAAAGAAGGAAAGGAAAGGAAAGGGAAAGGGAAAGGGAAAGGGAAAGGGAAAGGGAAAGGGAAAGGAGAAATGGGGGTAAGGGGAGAAAAGAGAGTAGGGGAGGATCTCAGTCATAGAAAGATAACCCAACCAGCATCAGATATACTCTCTATAATATTAAATGCTAGAATGTAATGGATCAATGTTGAAAGAGTTTTTAACAGCATTTCTTTTAATGCAGGTTATTTCTACCAAAATGTAGTTTTTCCTTTTTTTATAGTCATTTTCATTGATTTTAATTCGTGAGGCTGATCTTTTAATGAACTGGTGCTCATTAGTGGGATATTTCTCCAGACCTATATACACTGACCACAGGAATATCAGAGGAACTTTTAATATAGACATCAAAGGACAAGTAAGCCTCAGACAGTGTTTTCTTTTAAGGTGAGACCAGTTGATAGTTAGGCAATTTGTAAATCTCGGTGATAAGATCAGGTTGATAGCAAATGGCCTTGAGCACTTGGCTAATGAGAACACATATAGTTAGGTGATCCTTGTCTCTGTCTAAATCGATGCATCTTACTTTTTCCATTAAGCTAGGTTGATTTTGAATACACAAAACCACAGTAAAGGAGGGTGAAATTGATCACAGGGACTCTGTCCTTTGATCTGACCAACAATAACTTCCGTGAACATCTACCAATTTTTTCATGTAAAATTTATGCCAAGGAATGACAATCACATTAATATCTCTCCCCCATATGTCCTATTTTCTTTCATGCCCTACTACATTATCAACATGTGAGTATTTGCATAAATAATGTATGTTATAACTTATACCAGTATAAATTGACAAAGACTTAAGGCTTACAGAGGATTTTCTTAACATTCGCTTTGTTATTTGGTTAAATCTAACTCAACACATAATGAAAGCCTACAGGGTACTAAGGACCGCAGTGTGGAATTCTAGGAAGACAGGATGACAGTGGAAGCATACATCTGTATTATTCCAAATCCCCATATAAAATGACAGAGCAACCAGATATCAAAAGCAAAAAATCTATGGCTAACTTTTACGGTGAAGTACAAGCAGGTGAGGACAAAACACCAGTAGTCACCAGGTGTGCATAGGATCAGCATCTGCGCAGCAAGAAGTAGAGAAAAACAGTGGGAAGACTGGAGACCTGTAATAGAAGAACCTCCAGAGAGCAGGAAATATTAACCTGGAAGGGACAGTGGACTGATTTGAGTATAGCTGCTCTTAAGAGATGGGGTTTTACCCACCCCTATCACCAATGAGTGCAGGTGGCACACAGAAAGGAGGTCTGAAGGGACCAGAATGATCTCGAGCTAGTGAACTCTCAAAATTGAGCAGCCAGAGCACTCTTCTCCAATAGTGTCCCACATTGCAGAGAAATCACTGGGCGTGGAATCGATACAAAACTTGACAGAAACAGTGAAGTCAAAGAAAAAAAAAGTTTAGATAAAAGTTGGAGAGGAGAACAGCTAAGAAATTGCAGAAAGCAAGCCATTGTAACACACAACAGAAGAGGGAGCTCTCTGAAGTTAGAAAAGCTATCTGATCCAAGTTCCCTCCTAGAAGTTTAAAGAAACTAACATAAAAATGAGCAACAGAAAAATAATGAGGTCACAGCCTATACTAGTTATTATATTTTAAAAAATAGAATAAGGAGCAGAAGAACATCATTTCAGAAAATGACAGCATGCCAGAAAGATTGAAGATAGGAAAAAAGATCTATTCTACAGATGATAGGAATGCCTGAAGAAATAAACCAAAGCAGAGGAATGGAAAAAATAATAATAAGTATAATTCAAAAAACTGTCCTGAAAAAAAAAAAGGCTTGAAAATACATATTTAAAGAACATACTGGATACCTGAGAATTATGATTCAGGATAGCCAAAATCTAATTTTTCTTTTTCTGTCTTTTTTTTTTAAGATTTTATGTATTTATTTGAGACAGAGAACACAAGCAGGGGGAGAGGCAGAGGGAGAGGGAGAAGCAGACTCCCCACCAAGCAGGGAGCCCAAAGTGGGGCTCTATCCCAGGACCCTGACCATGACCTGAGCCGAAGGCAGATGCCCAACTGACTGAGCCACCCAGGCAGCCCAAAATCAAATTTTTCTTATAAAATTATGGAGTTTAAAAATGAAAATTTCTTTGACCATTTAGGTAAAAATGCACATGACTTAAAGGGAAGATTAAATTAGATTGTTATCAGACATTTTAAGAGCAATGTCTTATGCCAGAAAAACAAATAGAATAACATTTAAAATACTCAAGGAAATAAAAATGTGAGCCAAAGATATTTCCAGTAAAACTTATGTTCAAGCATAAAAGTCATTCAAAATATTTATTGAAATGCAAGAGCTAAAGGAATATTTTCCTGTTCTGTTCTTCGTGAAGAATCTACTAGAGAAAAGCTTCGTATAAGCAACATGCTCAGAGGATCATTGATATCAAGAAGTAGTGGTGAGCATTAAATATATGTATCTATAAAACTAAAATTACGTGAAGGCTAAAAGGAAGTGAATATATATTCATGGCATAATTTATGTATATTTTGACATAATATAGATACAGAACAATCATTAAGAAAATAGGAGGGAGAATGTGGATAACATATGCAAAAACAAAATTAAATCTATTTAGGATTATAATTGGTGATAGTATTGTTATACTACTGTTTATATCAAATGGAATAAAACAAATGAAAAAACTGTAGAATACTCTAATTCTATCCCTGTGTCTTTGAAAGCATTTTTTGAAAGATTTTATTTATTTATTTATTTATTTATTTATTTATTTATTTATTTATTTATCAGAGAAAAAGAGAGAGAGCACAAGCAGAGGGAGAGGCAGGCAGAGGGAGAAGCAGGCTCCCCACTGAGCAAGGAGCCCAGTGCATAAATCAATCCCAGGACTCTGAGATCATGACCTGAGCCAAAGGCAGACACTTTATTTTTTTTATTTTCTTATTTTTTAATTTAATATTTTATTATGTTATGTTAGTCACCATACAGTTCATCATTAGTTTTTGATGTAGTGTTCCATGATTCATTGTTTGCGTATAACACTCAGTGCTCCATGCAATATGTGCCCTCCTTAATACCCATCACCGGGCTAGCCCATCCCCCACCCACCTCCCCTATAAAACCCTCAGTTTTGAGATTCTTTTTTTTTTTTAAGGATTTTTGTTATACTTTATTTTATTTTATTTTTTATAATATATTTTTTATTATGTTATGTTAGTCACCATACAATACATCCTTAGTTTGATGTAATGTTCCATGATTCATTACTTGCGTATAATACCCAATGCACCATGCAATATGTGCCCTCCTTAATACCCATCACCGGCCTATCCCAATCCCCCACCCCCCCTCCCCTCTGAAGCCCTCAGTTTGTTTCCCAGAGTCCATAGTCTCTCATGGTTCATTCCCCCTTCTCTTTACCCCCCCTTCATTCTTCCCTTTCTTCTCCTACGGATCTTCCTATTTCTTATGTTCCATAAATGAGTGAAACCATATGATAATTGTCTTTCTCTGCTTGACTTATTTCACTTAGCATAATCTCCTCCAGTCCCATCCATATTGCTCAAAGGCAGACCCTTAACTGATGAGCCACCGGCATCCCTGAAAGCATTCTTATTGTGAGAAAAAAAAAATTAGTTATATGTGTACTGTTTCTCTGAGACTGTTACTTTATATATTATGTTTATAACATTGGATGAGGCAAATGAAAAATTATGGGATATTCCAGTTCTATCATATTACGAATTCATGGAAATCAAGATTCTCAGTGTAGAAAAAGATAACAGGTGTAATATAGAAAAAGTTCAGTGAAACCATGTAGTACTATATTTGAATCGGAAATACCAGAATAAACTCATGAGATGAGTTATTTTTAAAATTAAACATGTGTGCATATGTATGTATACATGTATATGTAGTATGTGTGTGTGTATTTCTCAGTCCAGCTACTGAACAGGTCTATAGATAATGATAACCCTTAGCCCTGAGCATCCTTAGTG